>NC_090933.1:1203564313-1203867343 GCF_040938575.1 Ambystoma mexicanum
TGCCAAAGGAACCGTTTACATAGTTTATTTATGTTTCTGAAGAAGGAGGGGGGGATGTTGTAGGGAACGTTTGTAAAGTTGTATAGTAAGCCGGGAAGAGCAACCATTTTGAGGAGACCGGCCCTTCCGGCCATCGAGAGCGGGAGCTTGCCCCAGAATTCCAAAGATTTTTCTAGAGTGTCTTTAGCTCTCACCGTGTTGAGTATATGTTCCGTGTATGGGTCCCGGTGTATAGTGATTCCCAGGTATCTAAAGGAGGTCACTTGCCATTCTAGGTCCAGGGAGGGAAGGGATCTTAGGTTTTCTTTATACAGTGCGGCAAGAGGGAAGAGGCAGGACTTGTCTTTGTTAATTCGGATACCCGTGTATCTGCTAAATCCGTCCAGTGTTTCTAGAATGTGGGGCAGGAGGTGTTCGGGGTTATGTAGGTACAATAGCGTGTCGTCCGCGTACATAGAGACGAGGTGGGTCACTCCGTCTATTACGATATCCCCATCTCCGTATTCCTGTCTAAGGTATGCGGCTACGGGTTCGGTGGCAATGATGTATAGCATCGGGGAGAGTTGGCAGCCCTGACGGGTGCCCCTGTGTAGGGCCCATTTGTCTGAGAAGGTCCTATTTGTGCGCACCCTAGCGGTGGGGTTGGTGTAGACTAGCTGGGTCCATTTCAGGAAGGCGGGTCCGATTTCCATTCTAGCCATAGTGGCATATAGCCATTCCCAACGCACTGAGTCGAAGGCCTTGGTGGCGTCAAGTGACGCAACCGCGTATTTCTGAGGCCGCTGTTCCGTGGTGTATATGATGTGATGCAACCTACGCAGGTTCTCTGTTATGGAGCGACCGGGAACATAACCCGTTTGGTCCTGATGGATCTCGTGGGGGATTACCCTTATCAGCCTACTAGCTAGCAGGGAGGTTAGGATCTTGCAATTGACATTTAACATGGAGAGGGGCCTATAGGAGCCGCAGTGCGATCCGTCTTTCCCGGGTTTCAGGAGGGGGATTATCACCGCCTCCCTCATGGAGTCAGGGAGGGCACCACGCTCGTAGGCTTCGTTAAACACCTGTGCCAGCAGTGGGGCCAAGGTCTCTTCGTACAATTCATAAAATTCCCCGGGGAGGCCATCAGTGCCTGGGGATTTACCGGCTGGGAGTGATCTGATGATTACCTTGACCTCATCTGGGGTGATGGGTTCGTCCAGGATGTCCGTCATTTGAGGATCAAGCCTGGGAAGGTCTATGTCATCCAGGACGTCCTCAATGTCGGAGTCGGCCACGGGTGGGGGTTTGGCGTATAATTTGCCGTAAAAGTCAGAGAACACCGAATTAATTTCAATCTGGGTGTGCACTAGGGAGCCATCTGGTTTGAGTACTTGGCAAATGGGTGTTCTGGGGGTCTCCCTCTTGTATAGCCAAGCTAGGAGTTTACCGGGTTTGTCAGCTAGGGCATGGGTTCGTTCAACGTGTTTGGCATAGCTCAGCCTACCCAGGGACTCCCAGTGCGTAAGGCAGGTTTGTTTTAGGTCTATTACTTTCTGTAAGTGTTCAGGGGATGGGTCTAGTCTGCCTTCCAGTTCTCCCAGCTCCCTCTCTGCGTGTTCCAGGGAGGAAGTAACCGACCTTAGTGCCCCACCCGTGGCTGCGATCACCTCCCCCCTCATGACCACTTTGTATGCTTCCCAAGCGGTACCTATGTGTTTAACACTGTTGAGGTTCCTTTCCCAATTGTCTTCTGTCCTGTCCGCAATGTGTTCGCGGAGGGCTGTGTCCAGAAGGGCCTCCGCCCTGAGTCTCCAGGTGGGTACAGGGGGTCTAGGTGGGTAGACCTCCCATGTGGCCAATAGTAGGGAATGATCGGACAGCACTCTGGGCTGGTACTGAGCCCGGCCAAACATTGCCTGTTGTTCTAGGCTTACGAAAAGGTAGTCAAGTCTAGTGTGGACCGCGTGTGGAGGGGAGTAAAAGGAAAACTCACGCAGGTCTGGGTGTTGTTCTCTCCATAAGTCTCGGAGTTGTAACTGCTGTACCAGCCTAGACAGTATTTTGGCCGGCGGGGAAGGGCGTGTATGCTTATCGTCAGACCTGTCTTTCTGGGGATCTAGGGTGCAGTTGTGGTCGCCCCCCCATATCATGGTTTGGTCCCTGTAAGGGCTGAGACGTGAATATAGGGAGTGAAAGAAGGTCGTTGCGTCGTGGTTGGGTGCATAGGTGCTGACTAGGCATGTCTCTCTCCCTTCGATAGTGCCGCATGCTAGTGCCATCCTGCCCTCATTGTCTACTTTGGAGCTAACTAATCGGAAGGGGATAGACGGGTCTACCCAGATCAGGACACCCCTGGCATAGGAGGAGTAGGAAGATCCTACCAGAGTACCACGCCAAGCCTTGGCCAGTGCCTTCAGTTTGTCCGACGTTAGGTGCGTTTCTTGAAGTAGGGCTATTTTGGTTTTACTTCTTTTGATGTAGGCGAGTATGCGCCGTTGCTTCACGAAGCTATTCATGCCTCCGACGTTCCACGTCAGGATTTTTATCGAGTCAGCCATGGGAATCAGGGGTTCCAGTGACTATATCAGGCCGACCCGGATGCACTGCTTGTGGCAGGAGGAGCGTTGGGGTCGTATGGGTTCTAGGTGGTTCATGCATGTGGGTCCCAGATGGGGCACTTGCGTCCTTTAACCTCTGCTCCGGTGACTGTAAGCCCATCCAGCGTAGGGTAGATGCTTCGTCCGTGCTGTCTAAGGTGGTTGTTGGTGGTCTTGGTTTTCCCCGATTCGGGCACTTAACAGCTGTGCCAACTCCCCCTGTCCCACCCCCCCCGTAACTTTGAACTTCCCAAACATAAACCAGGTCGAGCGAGGTGTCCCTCACTATAACAGACCCGTTTCCGCTCCTTTAGACCGAAAATCGGTCGCATGGTGCCCTACGGGCGGGTATCGAGTAACCTTAACAAGAAAGAGCTTCCGGGGGTAGGAGAGTGTTCGTCCGGGCGTCTCGTGTCGAGCGATTCATTCAGCTGCGGCGTGTGTAGCCGTTCCTTGGTGGGGCCTCCGAAAGGTGTGGCCATTGGGAGATGGGGCTCAGCGGGGTTGTCGCTTCCTGACTTCGATATCTGGGATCTGCTCCCTGTCCATCCAGTCCCAAGCCTCGGCAGGGGTATCGAAGAGGTGAGTTTTGTTGTTGCGTATCACCTTCAATCTGGAGGGGTAAAGGAGCATGTAGCATAGACTGGCAGACTTCAGTCTAGCTTTGGTATGTATAAACAGTGCCCTCTTCATTTGAACCTGAAAGGTATAGTCTGGGTAGATGGATACCTTGGCTGAGCCCCTGCAGATCTGGCCGCCTGATCGCGAGAAGGCGAGGATGATTTCACGGTCTCTGTAATTAAGTACTTTAGCGAACACTGGTCTGGGTGGGTTGCTAGGGGAGGGTTTCGATGTGAGGGACCGGTGAGCCCTTTCGATTGTGAAACCCTGGGAGAGTTTCTCTGCACCAATCTCCTGTAATAGGAGGTTCTCGACGAAGTTCGTGGGGTCCGATCCCTCAATGCCCTCAGGGAGCCCCAGGAGGCGAATGTTGTTACGGCGTGCGCGCCCTTCTGCCTCCTCGTCCCTGTCTTCCAGGTTTTTCACTTTTTGTCAGAGTACATCGACATCTTTGAGGAGCACAGTCTTGGCTTCAATGTTATCGCGGACCTGGGCCTCCAGCGTGTCTGTCCTGCCGGCCAAGGAGCGGACGTCTTGGCGTAGGAGGTTCAGGTCTATGGCAACAGCGTCAATTTTATGTTCCACGGCTGCTTGAGATAGTTTGATGGCTTCGAGGATCTGTGTGTTGCTTGGTTCCGATGTTGGCCCCGAGGGGTCGAGTAGGTCTGCAGCGAGTGTCCCGTTCATAATCTCAGGCGCTGTGGGCCCCGCCGCCATGAAGGTATCAATGGTGGTCTGGCGTTGCTTGGCTCTTGCTCCTTTGGTAGACATATCAACTGGGCCACAGGGCTTCGCTGTTATAGGGGTGGCCAAGGTGTGATGAGGTGGAGGGGCAGTAAATGCCCAGTGCCCTCACCCGTGATTGAGTCGTTGTGCGGGCGGGCAGCGGTGGAGGGCGGCAGTATGTTATGGGCAGCCCCGGAGGCTCGGAGGGACAGCTAGTGCGGAGGGGCCCAGCCAGCAGTGATCTTTGGTGTGCGCCGGGGCCACTTCTTTGAGTTTCCAAAACAGGGCGCGGCTGGCGAGATACAGCTACGTCTGCTTGGCGCTTCGTGCAGGGGCCGCCGTGCCTATGTAGGGTGGAGGAGGGAGGGGGCGGCCGCCCCGAGGGCCGGCGATAACATCCTGTATATATCATTTGGGTTACTCCCCCCCGCTCACCTCGAAGGGTCTCCGAAGCCCCGGCTCACGGTTCCGCGGTGGGTAGCGCCCTTATCTGGGACGTCTCAGGCTGGGCTCTGCGTCCTGGTCGTGCCTCCTCTTATTCGCGCACCCGGCCTCACGGGTGCTTCGCAAGTCCCCCTCGTCGGTCTGGCCAGGCGCTCGTGTGCGACGGAGGGGTCTTCCCCCCTCTGGCAGCTGAGCGTTGTGGCGCGGAGCAGCCTTAGAGTGCGGGCCGCCGCATCGTGCTGGGCGAGGGAGCCGCCATCTTGGCCCTGGTCCGCTGGGTCGTGTCGCACAGTCTATAAGGCGCAGCCGATCACCCAGAGCCACGGGAGTCGACCCGCAGGTGCAGCAGGGTGTTAGTCCTCGGTGAAGCGATTTGTGGGGTTTGGGACCCCCGAAAAATGTAGTTAAAGGCAGCTTATGATGGTCGCATCAGGCGGAGGGCGCGGAGCGAACGTCCTCTTCACATGGCGGTTAGCCACGCCCCCCTGTTGGCATTAAATTTAGTCTCATTTTCATGAAGGTTTTTAGCAGTTTCTTATTTGGAAATTTTATGCAATAGTTCAATGGTAATCTCAATTTATTAGTCGTTGGTGGCAGATGGCTTAATAATGTATTGGCCGTTGCTGTTTCACACGTATGAATCCAATCTTCTTGGGCTATTTTAGTTTTTATCTTTTCAGGGTTTTGAAGTAGATCATCATGAGTGCAGGCCAGATCTATACGTTTCTTTGTTAGCTTCTGTTCCCACCTGTTCAGAGCCTTACAGCGGCCTTGGTTGAGTTCCACCTGAATCATTTTGTAAATCGGCAGCGTTTCAGGCATTATGATTTTCCGAAAGAGTCTCATTTGACTTTGTTCGACCGATGCCGCCAACGATAGTAGACCTAGTTTGCGTCTGATAGCTGATATTGATGTCGATTTGGGAAGTCCCAATACCGCTTTCCAAAGATAACCCTCCAGTTTCGGCCAAATAGTTTCCTGAATATTTAATGCCGCGTCCATTCCATAGGTTACAGATGGTACCACCTTTTGTTTATAAAATTGGATTGCTGGTAATAGGGATAATTTCCCATGTTTGTGGTCCACTAACCTTGTTTGGGTCGTCAGCGTTTTAATTTAGCTCCACAGGGCCAGGTGAATTGACTTTTCCGACCTTGTTGCATCGATAGTTATCCCCAAATATTATATTGTGAATATCTCTATCTTGGTAAACATCAAACCTATGTATATGTCGTATGTCACTATTAATGTATTTATGGTTTTCATTTATTTCATTTATTGACTGTGCTTTTATACACTTACCTTTGTTTCTGCTGCCTTTTACTATAATCATTTGGTGGAATCCAGAGCAGCCGCTGTAGGCCGGTGTAGACATGTCTTCGTTATGTATTATTCATTTTTAATTGTTCATGTTTTTCTAATTTCTCTTATCTCCTTTTATTTTATATTTTGTATAAAGCTTTGTTTGAAATATCTTCACAATAAATACAAAATACAAAAATAATGTTTAATTGCTTTTGTTCACCACCTGTTGTTTATTAAGTACATATTGTTACAAGTATGTTTATTTCTCATTTTTATGAGATGCAACCTCGTTGATGCATTTATGTTTTTCCATTGTAGTATTAATTGTCCTACAACTCCTGGGGCATATTGGTATGTATTACACACATACTGCACTCCCTGAGCTTGCTTGCCTCACCTCTCAGGGGACTTCCCCTCTCCCAGCACCAGCTTCCTCCAAAGCACTGTTCAGCTGAAGCTGCAGTCTCTTGCGCACCTCCCAGCACCCATTACTACCTGACAAGAGTGTTGAGCGCAAAGGCCAATGGTACGGTTCTCTGACCATCAGGGGCACTTGGCACTGTGGGGGGAATTTGCATCAGCACCCCCAATGTGATCCACTGGTATAGAATGGTGGAAACTCAAACAGAGGAAAGTAATATATTAAATCATAAAATGTTTGCTTCAACAGAAAGGGCCCAGGGAGAACTTAAAACCAAGAGGGAGATTTGCAAGAGTATCTTTGATGCTGGTTCACTTCTGAACTATTGGCCAAATGGATTGCAACAACCAGATGGCAAGGGGCAGACAATGCCATGCACGCCCACCTTTGCCGCTAACCCTCGATTGGGATCTCAGAGGCCACAGTTGAAATGTAAAAGGACTCTGAAGGCGAAGGAAAGTGCCTCCCCAAAGGCCAGGAAAATGTGAGTGCCTAAAGAGAAGATGGTCCTATTTAGAAGACAGCCTAAATTGCAGCACTTTGCAATTGGAACATTACTTTTCCAATTATTATTATCATTTGAAGGGTTTAAAACTATAATGGCTTTGAACTGTCTGGTTCTCGTTACAGTTTTCCTTTGTGTAATAGGGGAGGGTAGTACTTATGTACTCCTCTCCCCTGCTGACTTTCCTGGCTGAAACTGCACTGGTTATATGGCCACCCTCTGATCTCAGGCCCTTGTCCCCTCGCCCGCAAGTCACACACCTGCACTGCCCTCCTGGCAACCCCCGTACTTGGGGACTGTTTCAGCATCCCTACAGTCCCACTACCAGCACTTGACACCTGTCGTCTGCACTTACCCTTGCACTTGCCACCTGCTGCCCGCACCTTTACTTATTGTTATTTATTCTATTATCCAATGTAGTGCACTGTCCCCTCCCCCTTCAACCCTGCACTTTTCCACTTCCCCCTTCCCATGCACTTGCACGATCTAAATGACACCTGGCCTAGTAGGATCGTTGTCTGTCTTCCCTCTGTTCCTCCTCCCTTGCCTCGTCGCGCCGAGAAGCACTTGTGTATAGGCGAGTTATAAATGCTTTATCATATCATATCATGTTAGTGGTACTTACCATGACTATCTTAAGTGCCTCCCGGCTGCAGCATGAGGCTTCACAATGTCTGAAAGAGAAGAGTACTGGGCTTTAAGGCGAATATACCTGGGAACCGGAGTGCGCCCCTTGCCCACCAAGAAAGAATGCTTCTGATTGCAGACTTGCACATTTCTGTTGCCATTGGAAAGGTTTCATATTGCAGGGGGCTAATGCACTTTCTGTAGTGTTCTTCCCCATATAGCCACCGTCGTTTTCTCTACCAGGTTCTCTTTCATTTGTGAGAGCCCAAGACATGAAGACACTGTTGTTAACTGTGCCCCAGAAGTCCAGAGGTACTGAAATCAATACAAACAAACCTCAAGGGGGAAGTAGTTAAAGTGAAAAGCAAAGTTCAGCTTTATTGCCATCCAAATAAAGCAGGGACAACATACAAGCATATAAATATCAAAGCTCTCATCGAGTACATGTGAAACAATACTTTAAATACCTCGGACGTGTCATATATGACATCAGACATCAGCACAATTGTACAAAGCCTCTGGGGAATGGGGATTGGTTAAGGAACACAGCAACACATAGTTTGTATTTGAATTAGACATTTAGGGCCTGATTCATGGACATTTTTGCACGGTGCCAAGTGACTTTTCACTGGTGCACAATTAATTTTTACTGCAAAAATACACTTTGCACTGCTCAAACCTCAATCATTGAGCACTGCAAAGTGTATTTTTGCAGTGTAAAGTCACTTTGCACCAGTGAAAAGTCACTATGCACCATGCAATAAATTACATGCATCAGGCCTTTGATTGGGAGGATAGCTCAGGGGCAATGCGCTCGCCTTGGAAGCAAGGCAATGTGGACCACCACATGGTCGATCCCCGGGTCCGTCCTTAGAAACCTCTGGGTATAAAGTGCATTATAAATAACCAATTATAAATAATAAAAACGAAATCTGATGGCTCCTCCTGAGACCACCCCAATATTGAGAATAATAAAAAGGTATCACTTCTAACAAATACAATTGGCTGGCATACTACATGGTGGGTGAGATGACACTAGGGCATTTGATTGGTTGGCTTGTTACTAACCAATCTTGGACATTTCACAGGTCATGAAGATATGCACCAGACTGGTAGCAGGGGAGAGAGGTCCATGGACTGTCTTCTATTCATTTTAGAAGCAATCCTCCCTCATTCCTAGGTCCAGAGCCCAGGCAAGCTCTTTGTGTTAGACCTTGTGTGGCAGTTAGTGTTCAATGTGTGCATTTAGGGAATACAACAGCTGTCCTTAACTATTGGCTCCTAATGAATAGACAGTGTTCTCAATCATAAATCACGCGTAAGGGGACAGTGTATGAAGTGGAATGAACTCCTATTTATTGGGATTTTTGCTAATTCTAATGTGCCTTTCGTGTTTTCTACTTCCACCGGGGGCTCTCTTGAGTTATTCCTCATGGAACCTGTTGGCTTACTATTCTCATGCACCTTGGCGAATAAAGGATGGTTGTCTTCAGATAAACATTTTAATGACGTTGGGAGTATCCTGCTTGTCTCTGAGGAACTGCTATCTCCTGACTTCTCTCTTCTTTTCACATCCTCAATATCTCTCTGTAACCTTGGTTCCAACTTCTAATGACTGCCTGAGTTCTGCAGAGCTCTGTATTTCTGTGGATTCAGCGTTTTGAAGTCTTTCGAAGTCTTAAAACCTTGGCCTATTTAAAAGCATGCTGCAACATCCATTTTTAAAAAAGATGGCTGACTCATTACTCTGTGGTTCCTATGTTAGTGAGCTATACTTGCATGTTGTTCATATTGCATTCAGCTTATACATTGGTTATGTTAATGTTCTTCATGTCTTGTGGTTACTATGTTAATATTTTTCATGTAATTTGACCTAGTGTGTGTGTTCTTTATGTGGAGTGCATATTTGCTTTGGGTCTAATGCATACACGTTACTTGGTGCAACGTTAACTAGATTGCGTTTATCATCTCCACCTTAGATTGTCTCCATGTCTCGTTGTACTTGCCTGGGATAAGGGCCATATGGTTGTCTTATTGAGTAACGATTCTCTCCTGTGCAAAGCTTGATCGGGGGCGGGGCAGAAGCTATGGGTGACGTTTACACCTGCCTCCCAACATTGTATTTTCGTATTCATCAGCCCAGCAGCTCTAATATTATTGGAAATCACCCTGGATGAGCAATTTCCACTGAATGACCCCATCAGGTGGGAGAAAGGTCAGTGTCCGGATCAACCTGCTACAATGACATTGTGTAATGGGGAAAGGGGAAGGGGTCAGAATCTGGCAATGATGTCTCCATTGAGGGCAGTGTGTAAAGAGCGGTTCATGATAATTAGGCTGGCGGACTTGCAGGGACACGCAAAAAGTGCCTGCTACCTACAGAGCTAGACACCCTACATTACTGGATGAAGCCCATTAACTTGGAACTATACACCGGGAGGCAACATTTGAGTAACAAAATGCACACACAAAGGAGGCGAAAAACGAGCATATTGCAACAACATATCTAAATTGGATCAAGGAACAGACTCCGCCTCAGGCTGAGGAACCAATGACAATGACCCCTGTATTCCTTAGCTTGCAACCTGGCATTCCATCACCCGTGAAGGGTGCGTCTAGCTATCTCGTGGCTGCCACTCCATCACTCCTTTAGCAATCACCAGAGTACTCACATTATCACATCGTTATCCTGTCCACCCAATATCACTGATTCCCCACCCCCGATGGTACTCATTGCCCATATCACAATGTTTGCTTGAAAACCCTTGCCATTTTTGCCTGTCACAGTAGCACAGACCTTGCACCCGCACCCCGTGGTATCAAGGAAGAAAAGTCCTGTCCCACCCTTGACCAAATGACCCATTGCGTGCCATTACCAGGGAGGATAACCAGGCCCTCTTCTCCTAGTGAAGTGGTATGTATACTGATGAAACACCCGTTGTTGTTGGACAAAAATCCTTCTTCTGAGGACCACCATGCTGACCTCTGTGCATGCACACTCCACACTTAGCTTTGGAAGCATAAGAAGAACTCATGTGTATGCATGCCCCGCTGACATCCCTGGACCTTTCCTCCCAACGTGTGTCCTCACTTACCCTAGTCTGGCAACGGTCCATCTCATCCACTAAAGGCCATTAGAGACCTACTTTCCCAGACACAACACAAATGCCTCCACAAAATGAGCATACCCATTCGATGAATGCAGTCTTACATTTTTTTATTGGGATATTTATTGAGTGCAGACCTAGCCCTGGAAGTGCTTTACAAAACGTGTTTACAATGTTTAACCCCTTAAGTGCCAAGGACGAGTATGCTCGTCCTTTTTGCTTAGACTTGAATAATAGCCTGGCACTTACGCATTGTGCTGTAATATATCTATTTATTCATCAACAGCTGCAATGAGTCTGCAAATAAAGGAACTTCTTATTTCTGCCTTGCAGTGAGGGGGCAAATGTCGCCTGAAATCACCCTATTCATCAGGGTCTGACGGTGAGTAATAGCAGTACAGATTATATTGGTGCACGGTACATAAGTGCAACTCGCGTAATGGGGTTTGGTACACATGTTCTCACAAAGGGATAGCCTGCCATGAACTGCTATTTATTCACATTTATTCCTGCATTTATTGTACTCTAGAGCACACAGACATGCCTTGCATACCAGGTGGAAATTGAAGACCCACCGAAAAGGTGCATTTCCAAACAATTAGAAAGACACAAAGAGACAAAATGGCGGACCTTCGCAGGGTGCCTTGTTGCAAGCAGGTGCAGAGAGTTCAGAACCTTTTTGTGGAATAAAGAGAATGTGCAGAAGAATGTGTTTGGCGAGGACGGTACTTAAAAGTGCCATTGGATATGAGATACACACACCGACTTGTTATGATATGATAGATTATTTATAACACGCTTAATACCCAGAGGTTTCTAAGCGCGGACCCAGGGATCGATCCTGTGTTGCTCCGTGTCATCTTGCTTCCATAGCGAGTAAGTTGCCCCTGAGCTACCCTCCTGAGACAAGGATATGCACAGCTCATATAGACTACTTAGCCGACTGTGAGTCATTGCACATTTTAGGCAGGTGCTTTTGACAAGTATGAAAAAGCTAGGGCAAACCAGAAAAATACAAAATAAAGATGCATGGTACTTTTGATTCTGAAGTAATTAAAAAGTAAGATTGTTTGTGGGAGGGAATAAAAAGCGATATTGGATGTCAATTGGCTCCAGGCCTGTGCACATTGATCAAAGGACAGGTCTCTGTATGTTGGGAGTTGGATTCCATGTCTTTTTATCTTAATACATATACATATAACATGTTTTAAAAATACACTTGTATTGGCTGTGGCCAATAATGCCAGAACTACCTCAGCCTATCCAAATAACGTGGCTTGACCATCAGTGACGCAGGTGCGCCAGGTATCTGATGGAGCCTCTACGCCAGGAGTGTTTCTAGGTCTGGAAAAGATCAGGCGCTATGCTCATGTTGGGACTGTCAGGACTCAAGGCTAGCTAGCCTTTTGGTTCTATGCCCAAAGCTTCTATCTGGGGCTACAACCAAAAGACCCAGGGATATAGCACTCTCAGCCCCCCCCCCAGGCAACGCCTCTGCTCTACGCCAAGTTCTGTAGGCACTCTACCTTCATTTGAGAGTTGTCCGCTAGTCGCAAGTTCCTCTGCCTCATGATTCTACTCTGGCTGTGACACACAGAATGATCCCATCATGAAGTGCATGTGGACACACAAGACTGGGACTCTGTCTCTACTACTGGATCATCCAAATTGGCTCATTCCAATGTTAGTCCCCGTCTGTCCACAACACCTCACATGGAGAGATCGCTGCAACCAGAATATTCTTCAGCCTGGGTGCTCCCTCCCTCCTGCCCCCTTGCTGCTGCAATTTGTGGATCCCGGCCTTGGGCTATGTTTGTGGCAGCCACTACACTAGGGGCGCTACCAGACTGAAACTGGGGGCTAGTGTGGTGCCTTCATAGACCTTGGCAGGCAGTAGATGGGGGAGGGGGCAAGCTCACTTGTCGTTGGGCCTTTCTTCAAGTATTGTTTGTGGGAACAAGTGTAAGTTAGCAAGCGCCTTACAAATGCACAATAAATAAATAAAGACATAAAATACATCAAGTAAATTGTGTTTCAAAGCACCCACGGGGCATTGGGGACAGAACATGGGATAGAAAGGCAAATATAACAATGAAGAGAAAGATAGAGGAGGTCGTACATGGCCCTGTGAGCATTCAGAACATGCAACTGCAGAGAGACAGAAGAGAAGAGGGAGGGGGATAGGTGCTAGGAGTTCCACAGTGGGAAGTCCTAGGGAGAAAGTTGCATGCAGCTGTTAAGTGTCTGGCAGAGATCACTTGGCAAGAGTGGTCAACTGCCAATACAATAAGTGCAGGTCTGTGAGACAACACAGGCCAGTGGGTGCCTGAAGGCAAGTTCTGGGAGTGGGCAGAAGCTGAAGGCGATTGAAGGAAGAGGTCAGGGCACAGAAGGACACATAAGAGCCCTGGCCTAAAATCTCAGCGAATGTGAAGTCTAGCAAGGGGGGCCGAGGGGGAAGGAGGAGGTGAAAAGGAAAGTCTTTAGGAGCTTCTGGAATTTGAGGAGATCTGGCTCAAGACGAAGAGGAAGGAGGAGGCTGTTCCAGAGAAGGGAGCCAGCCGAGGAAAGAGATTGTCCACAAGCTCGCTGTTTAGAGAAGCGCTTGACACACAGAGAGTTGGTGCCGGAGGAGCGTAAAGATCTGGTAGGAGAATATTTGTGGCGAGCCAGTTTAGATAGATGGGTCCCCGGCCCCAGACAGCTTTATGGATGATGCAGAGGGGTTTGAATTTGAGCCTTGCAGCAACGGGGAGCCAGTGGAGAGATTTTACGGGTGGAGAAATGCCGTCCCTGGGCTTGAGGCCAAGGATAAGTCTTGCAGCCCTATTATGGTAAAGCTGGAGGGGACATAGAGAAAAAGAGGGTAGATTAAGGAAGAGGCTGTTGCTGTAGTCCAGCCTAGAGAGTACCATGGCTCTAGAGGCATTGAGCTTCTGGGAGAAACTGAGAAAGTAAGGATTCCTTTGATGAAGTGGAGCTGAACGTGGGCCTTCTTGCCAAGATACTGAATGTGAGGGAGGAAGGAAAGAGAGGAGTCGAAATGAATCCAAGGTTTCTGGCTTCAGATGAAGAATAAGGGGGAGAACATTCAATCTACAAAAGGAAGATGTATAGTAAGTGTCTCCACTTCAGAGGGGCAAAGAGACCTTCACAGACTACGATTTACGCACAAAATTTCATTATTTACTTTTAAAAATACAGATTTTATTAATCATAAAACACAAAATTATAATATAGTCTAATAACATTAAAAATAATGTTAAAAAACACAAGTTAATACACACATGTAAACAATATTTTCACAGTACAACAATTAATCTGTGTGCAGACTTCACACTATATTAATTTCTGTGAAGTTTACTCTTCGTGCTATTACTCTTTACACTTTTAAAGCCCTATTTGTAGAAGTTTCTGTCCTACACATGCACTTCAATGCCGGACATTCATCAGGGGAAAAATTCACTTGTGTTTGCTGTATATAGAACCCACAGATGTGTTAATTGTGTTCTTTGTAGTCTTTCTGTAACCCTGTTGGATAAAGGCACTTTTAATATAAAATAATACTCTTATGATTAGATCTATGTAGTTCACGATCCCTAGGAGCTTGTTAGACCATATATGGAATAAAGGCACAATAACCATATACTAAATGAAACGCACGTCTTGAGGTTCGTATCTCAGTCGGCCGACCGGGTCTCAACGCCTCACAACGTGTGTTCCCAGACACTGTGAGATGAGAGAGAGCGAGCAGCACCAAAGGAGTCATATATATATATATATACATAATACATCATCCTTTACAATATAGTTTGGCCCACCCTTATACATGACGGACAAGCCAAGGTTTTGTAATTGACAGCTATGCATGTAACTTCAGTCAGTCTAAACATTAGTATTCTAGCAAAGGCTTCAGAGACAGTTTTCTGTTATGGGGAACAAGGAGCACTGGCCCAGGGTAAGATATCATGTTCTAGCAGAGGGACATTCCAACCAACGTTATCTGTTCACTGCTGTCCATGAGCTAAGGGTGAGACAGTTCTGAGGCAGAGAAAATACCATCCTTCGTGAAGGAGCACTGTTAGTTGCATATAATTCACATTTAGCTGCCTTTTACAACAACGCTTGCAAGACAAACCAGCACTTAGGCTACTGATTAGGCACGGCTCCTGCACAGCTTCAAGGCCTCAGTGAGAGGAAAACAATGTGTTCCTGCACGGCTCTACATTCCTGTCTACGTTAGCATTCGGAGTTCAAGCTGTGGCCTTGCACCGTGTGTGGATCTGAAGCATAGAATATATTTGCAAAGCGTTATAAAAAGAAAATGGCCGGCATCTACAAAATGGACTGCCAATGGTCACATTCAGGTTTCACGGTTTGCAATGTTTGTCACATGATGCGATTTGCTTCTGGCCAACATACTATTCATCTCATTCAGGCTATGGTATTTAATTTACGGTAAAACAAACCCTCCTTTTGGCCATAAGCCAATGTCATCATCATCCAAACATTGCGTCCTCATCAGACCAAGTGTCACTTTCCAAACTACCAATGTCGCTATCACCATCATCATCAGAAATATTGATTGACATAAACTGTTTGATTATCTATTTTTCATGTTTAAGCCCATCATTTATCATATGAAGTGTGGGCTTCACCATCTTTATACTAATTGTCCGTACACATACACTTGCCATTGTGGAGCAAATGGCTGGCAAACATTGTATGCAGCAACAGCAGAATATGAGGATACTGAATATCAGAACAAGAATTGCAATTAGTTTCCATCCCCAGGATTGTAACAGTTCCCAGAACCATGAACTTAAGTTTAGATTTCAGCCACCTGTGGGAATATGAATTTCAGAACTTACAACGTGTAATTTCTTAATATCTTCAAATATTGTATGGGAGGAGTCACTTACAAATACACAGCACGCTGATCCCACTAATTTACATACACCTCCACAGTCAGCCAAAATAATGTCAAGAACCATTCTATTTTGAAGTGCAACTAACCTGATTGCTTTTTGTTCCAGTGTCATATTGTAAAGTATGTTAGTGTTTTCATTAATTGTTTTCTCTAACACCCTGGACAGTTTTCTGATATTCCATGAGTTTATTGCTTGTCCCCAGAAAGGATTTTGCTATGTCTCCAAAAATTTGCCCAGCAGTATCATCTCGTTGTGGCCGAGATCTAGATATTTTTGCTATTTCAGAAGTTTTGGCGAGGAATACACCAGGTAAGAGTATCCCTAAATAACATGTACCTTCCCATTTTCTAGGTAACCATGGATAAGCTTGGTCTCCACACACAAATAGACAGAACCTCCTATATATAATGGTTTCTCTTCGTGTTCAAGTACAGCAGTATTCATGCATCTAGTAAATGTTCCCACTGGGTGGGAACTTTTTTTCCGTAAGCAAAAGGGAACAGAATGTGGACTATGATTTATAGTATAGGAGTGGGGCATGGCATCTTTGTTACCAACTGGAGCCATTTTGAAAGTGATTAGGGATTGGTAAGGCCTAGAGGGTCTATCAATGGGACTGGTCGATACAGTGTTCATTTTGCTCTTATTTGTAAACACAGAACAACCCAGCAGTGTTAATACCAATCTTTCGAATTCATTCATGTTCGTTCTGTCAAAGTTTCCAGTGGCACTATCATTCCATCTTCCAAAAAATAGAGCTCTTAATGATACATAACAGGCAGTACTAAGGGGTAGAGGATGTATATACCAACCCATTCCTCTTTCTCCGTGCTGGGTTAAATGCGAACACACCCAGCAGTTGGATCTATTCAAGGTTGCATGGGTCATATTCATAATCAACAATAGAGTATTGTTATCATAATCTTTTCTGTGTTTCACATCTCGTGACGGAAGAGTGTAAGAAAGCACATGAGCTGGGGTATTCATAGTGGGAGCATTGACAGTTGGCAATAGGGTGTTCATGGGATGCATAATTTCCAAGTACCAAAACATTGGGATTAGTGTAGATACGATACAGATAGATATAACGACCAGGAGCAGGCTATTCTTTGTATACCTAGTCTTTCTTGGAGCAGATTCAATGTCAGTGTCTATGGTTCTATCAACAGCAGCATCAGTGCAGGTGGCAGTAGGAGCAAATAAAGGTATGAACTATAAAGCTTATTTCAAGAAACGTTTCTCAGCGTTCGTCGGAAAAGTTCTCCACGGCAACACACATGTAGTCAGCAAAGTTCAAACAAGTTCAGTTCAGCCTGCTTCAGATGGCAGCAAGCTGGTGTTTACCTCAACATCTCCAAAAAGGCAGGATCAAGTATCAATATCAATTTTTCATAGTGTCGGTACCTTTTGCCCTCGCTTGTTCATGCTAGGTTGCAAAGCCCTTCACTTTCAATGATAGCACTGGGAAATCACGTGCCAGAGCTCTCATCCGATACAGCTCATATGCTCCCTTTCCCTAGACCTCCGTTTCCAGCTCTGTCAATGAGCTAGAAACAAAGGCTGCTGATTACTTCCAAATTCGTGAACGCAGATTGTACCTTAAAGCTCCAGGTACAGTGTGATCGATGAACAAAACAGAAATACGTTGTTTGCCGCAGATGCAGAAACAGTGCCAACCGGCGATGCAATCAGTGATGATGATTTAGCAGACAAGCAAAGTTGAGGTAAACCTGATGTTTCAATTTGTGTTGCAATCCCCCAAGGCCCATTCTCGGGTTTAGGAAGTAGTTCTGGCTGAATTTCGGCGATGTCTTTGTGATCAATCACAGCTGGTTTACTCTTGACGTCAGGATTATCAGTCTCTTTCTCATATGGCAAAGGAAACGGGGTTCTTTTTGTGTGCGTTGTGTGGATCCAATGATTTCGACCGTTCACTCGAACTGCAGTCTGCGTGGCCAGAAGCACCTGGTACGGTCCGTTCCAACGCGGTGCAGGCAAAGATTTTCTTTCAAAGTTTTTCACAATGGCCCAATCTGCCGGTTGCAGACAATGTCCTCGGCCCGAATATCCGACAGGAAGAGGGTCCTGCACCTGTGATGAATTAAACGCAAGTTTTGAGTCAACTGTCTACAATAGTCAGTGAGTAATGGGTATTCAACATCATCCAATTTTCTCAGACGTGGCACATTCCAGACATTGGCTGGACTCCCCATAACTATTTGGTATGGTGAGAGACCAGTCCTTGCCTGCACAGACGTGCGCATACACGACAAAGCTAGTGGTAATGCATCGGGCCATTTCAAATTGCTTTCGTGAAATATCTTGGCCAACTTATTTTTCAAGATATCGTTTTGGCGCTCTACCAGACCAGCACTCATCGGGTGTCTAGCTGAATGGAATCGTTTATCAATTCGGAGGCCTGCCCGAATCTTCATATCACGGCCACTATAAAATGTTGGCCCTTGTCTGACCATATGACACAGGGTAGCCCAAACCTGGGAAAATAGTCCTGTAACATGGATTTCGACATAGCTGAACAATCTTTCAGGGGGTAGGCCTCCACCCATTTACTAAATGCACAGACCACTACAAGGACATATTTATAGTTGTGGCATCTCTCCCTTTCTATGAAGTCAAAATGGATGACCACAAATGGCATAGAGGGAGGACCAAAACTTTGTACGGGTGTCACTGTCCCTTTTCCAATGTTATGTTGTAAGCAAGTCATGCAATTCTGAACCAATCTCTCTGCAGTTTTCTTAATGTTGCCATTGTACCATACAGAATCAAGGTGCTGAGACATCTTTTTCCCACATATATGTGTTGCACTATGGGCCATGGTAACCATTGCC
The DNA here is from genome assembly GCF_040938575.1 of Ambystoma mexicanum. Taxonomy (NCBI): domain Eukaryota; kingdom Metazoa; phylum Chordata; class Amphibia; order Caudata; family Ambystomatidae; genus Ambystoma; species Ambystoma mexicanum. The sequence continues at coordinate 1,203,582,432 of NC_090933.1, forward strand.
ATATCATATGCATTTGGCAACATCCATCTATTATTTTCTTTGTCTACCCAACAACCCTCGGGATCTAATTCTGCTGGACCCTCGGACCATTGTTTTATTTCCTCAGGAGTGGCTTCTGCTTGTATCTCTTTAACTGTCTTAATTCCATCCTCTATCATGCAGGACACTCTGTTGTTTCAACATACATTTTTGTGAGCAAATCAGTGGCAGTTTGTTTCGCGAATCAGTCTGCAAATGCATTTCCCTTTCCTACATTACACGTTATCTTTTTATGTGCGTTGCATTTCATTATTGTCATGGCCACTGGTCAAGGACCTCTAACTTTATATCCTGCAGGCTCCCAATGGACTCAGTCCTGGTGCCTCTGGCACCAAGCTCATTTAAAAGTGTGCTCTGCACACAGTATGCTCAAAGCACGTGCCCCTACGCTGGGCGTGGCCCTACAAAAGAATTGGAAGCACGTGCAGAAGACAGGGGGAGTGGCAAGGAGGGGCCACAAGGTGGGGCCTAAAGGGAGTGGCTGGGGCCAGGCTATATAAGCCACACCAACCGCATTCTGGTGCTTCACGTTAGTCTGCTGGAAGCAGTTTAATGCTTACCGCCATCTACGGATCGTTACCTGTTCCAGTCCAGCACGAGCATCTTCAGTCTCCGGAACCCATCCTGCACCTTACCTGGAATCAGCCACGCCATTGCTGGAAGCACTGCTGTCTGCTTCAAACTCTGCAGCTACCGCATGCATTTTACCTGAGACCAGCCACGCCATCGCTGGAAACACTGCTATCCACTTCCACCTCTGCAGCTACTGCGCGCATCTTACCTGAGTCCAGCCACGCCATCGCTGGAAGCACTGCTACCCGCTTCCAACTCTGCAGCGGCTGCACGCCTCTTACCTGTCTCCTCTTGCGGCGCCCGGCATACTTACCTGTCCCGAACTCCCATCCACATGGAGTCACCTTATGGCACAGCATTCTCGCGATCCTTCATCCGGCAGCCGGCAGGAGTTCGGAGGCCCGCTTGCCATTAAATGCGGATCGGCTGTACCTGCAAGGGAGACAGAAAGCACAAGGTTAGCAATTGCATAAACTTTAAACACTGGGCAGCGCAACTCGCCAACTTTGCGCATCATCCGGAAAGTCCACTTACCTCTTGGACTCTCTTCCATCTCCACGTACTTGTGGGACATCTTACCTAGGAGGAGAGGAAAGGACAATATAACGTTACTGACAATAATCATTTGGGAAATCACCACAAAAGATACAGACAATAATCATTGTTATAAAACACCTACCTTCAAGGCGGAATTGGTCGCAGCCGGTCTGGACCTCCACACTAAGGACCAGTGACGCAACTAGGTCCATCCACAGCACCAATGCTGAGAGAAAGCAGGTCAGAGAGCTCATCCTTACATTAAAACAGGTGAGCTTGCATGGGCAAACTCTTGCTCACTTCATTCTGACACAAAAGGGTCGAGGGGGATCACGACACCACCACGCCATTCTCACTGCCTCTCATCTTCTCTCAGGGGCAGTACCAGCATCCTGAGGCTTCAATTTCGCAGCAGCTGGGGGAGAGAGTCGATCTAAGGGAGCCAAGTCCTGGGAGGGCTCCAACCATGCCCCAACGTCCCCGCAGATACCAGGTGAGCGTAAAAATGATTGCTAACCACTTGGGAAGCGCAAATGCTAACAACAGTCTCACTATAAAAGTGCCATGTTGAATCTTAGTTCCGTGTGACTTCAGAAAGCCCCTTTTAGCTCATAATTGGCCAAAATAGCAGACCACCCCAAAAGCGTATATATCAGTGTATATATTCACAGTAAGGTTTTCAGAAATTTCACATGCTCTGGCTAATGCTATTATTTCTGCAACTTGTGCTGTGTTACATGGGATTTGTTTGCTCTCTACAATAGTTTTCAGTGTAGTAATGGCATAAGCAGCAGTTGATATGCCATCTGGCAATTCAAAACAAGAGCCGTCACAACACAGTTCTGCATCTAGTTCTTTCAGGGGTGTATCGGTTAAATCAATTCTTCCTTTTGTCTCTTGCTCAGCAATAATTAAGCAATCATGTGATAATCGTTTCTCACTCCCTTTTTCACTGGGAGGAGGCAATAAGCAATTTAAAGTGCAACATCTCTTAATTTGAATATGCAGTGCAAATAGGATGATTTCATACCTCGTTAGTCATGCAGATGTGAAATGTTGAGTCTGCGTTCAATTTAGAAGAACGTCTACTGAATGGGGTACCATCACGGTTAAAGAGTGACCTAAACCCCCCCCCCTCGGTTTGTTTTACTGACGCAGCAGATGCAGCAACAACTCGCAAGCAACGTGGCAAAGCACATGCAACAGGATCCAACGTGGAAGAGAAATAACCGCATGGTCTATTTCTGCCCCCGTGTTCCTGAGTCAAAACAGCCAAAGCACATCCATAATTTTCATGTACAAATAACATAAAACACTTCTCATAATTTGGCGTGCCCAAAACCGGAGCTGAGCATAACACAGCTCTGAGCAGGTCAAAAGCTTTTTGACACTCCATATTCCATGGCAAAGGTAAGGTAACATCCTTCCTTGTCAATGCCACTGTGGGTTTCACAATCATAGAAACATTTGCAATCCACTGCCTACAATATGAAGCCATGCCAATTAAAGCCCCCGGACTTCCTTTTGCGTGTTTGGAATAGGCATATCAGAGATGCTTTATATGCATTCTGATGTCAATCTTCTTCCCTCCTTCGATAAGAGGTAGCCCAAATAGGCCACCTCCTCTCGAAAATACTGGAATTTCTTCAATGATGCCTTGTGACTGTGTGCCGCTTAATGTGCCAATAGTGCGACAGTGCTTACTTTTCAAATGTCCTCCGGATCTGCTGCTAGATGCAGATCGTCAATATACTGCTGTTAGAACTGATATAATATTGTTTTGTCCTCATTGTATATGTTGGCCTATGACCAGTTGCTTTGCGAGGAAATTTGTATTACAAGGTCGTGACCACAAGTGAATCAAGCCTCCATTTTAGGTTAAAGCCACCATTTTAGTTTATTTTACAAAGTCACCCTGTAGTCTAAAATGGCCGTCTTGTGTGCTCTTGTTCTTGCCTTAACCTCTTCAACCTCTGTAGGAGAGTTAATGTCCAACCTGCCTTCAGGCTACATGTTAGGGTCATGTAGACCTTGTCCTTCGTTGACCTCGGGATCAGGGGATTACTTGAATCGGCGATGTTAACCTACAAGTATACAAGAACAATAACGCTATCCAAATACGACCTGTGAAACATTTATTTGATCTGTATTAAAGCAATGTGTGAAGAGTGTAACGTTAAACTAGAGAATAATAGTGAGTGTGTAAATATGTTGTAAATATGTTGAAAAGTAAACCGCATGCACGAGATATGTCAATTAGGAACCGAACCTGGCGCGACCCCAGCCCAGTTCATAATTAACCTGAAAGAGGCTGGACATCGTTATAACAAAAATGTATAAATACGCCGATGTCCAGCTAGCAATTCATGTTCACTGCTCACATTGAACCCTGCTGTTGGTCTCTGTGATGTATTGACGGCCAAATAGCTATTTGTGTACTTTGTTTGGTAACTGTTCAGTTTTGTAATAAAGATTCTGGGAATCTTTTCTAGCCCGTGTCAGTGTATTTTCCTTTGCTTGGTGTAAAAGCCTTAATATTGTATTTTTCTGATTCCTCAGATGGCGCCCGAATAGGGACCCTCAAGATCGACTTCGTCTCGTTGAAGGTGGGCTCGGCTATCGGACCGGGATCGGATGGTGCCAACAGAAACGGCCACTCTGGACGAGAAGTGAATTCCTCGACAAAACTGCAGGATCCGATCCCTGAACGGTGAGCTGTAGCCTGAGACGACGTTTCGACGAGGGTCCATATATCGAGGTCGGTAAATTTGCCAAAAATCTCCAGACACGTGGGTCCTTAGCATTGTCCTTAGTAACCCGATCGGTCCTCCCAGTCCTTTGGTCAGGTGAATCGTGTCCCGATTCTTAATTTAACCCTGACAATTTGAATTTGGCGCATTGTACTCGCGAGCACAATTACTTGACCAGGTAACACCAGAACTTTGATATGCCTGGGAAATTGTCTGCCTGCTTTAGGGCATTATTCTGCAGCGACAGACAATCTTTGGAAGATAGCCGTCCCGCACCACAGGAGGGGTCGCCGGCATGTACTATGTACTGTAAAAAAGGCTTTGGTAGTATAGCATTTAATGACATTTGGCACAGACAGACGAGACATAATTCTAATCTTCGGTGGCCAACCAATGGTAGTTTTGAAATCCCTCGTATAGAATATCTAGAGTCTGTATTAGTAAAGAAAAAGGCTAGACCTGCAGCATTTGACGCATTGCATAGTTGGAAAACAGAAGCTTTGCAGCAACAAAAGAGTAGAGAGAAACATATGCGTACACATATGATGAGTGTCGAAAAGGCACGGTTATATGATCCAAATAAACAATTGGAGTCAGTTAGGAACACGGACAGGGCGTTCCAATTAGGCATTCAGAAAATGTACCCTTCAAAAGATTTTCATACGTCAGATGAATTGATTAATAAACTTTTGCATGAATGAAAGCCCGATGCCTCTGCACCACCTCTGTAGGTCCCTCCTCCTGGCGCTTTGCCTCTTCCCGTTGTTATTCCCCCTCCTATAGTTCCTCCGGTCCCCCCTGTTGTTTTTCCTATTGTTCTTCCAGCCGTCGCTCCTTTGCCTGCCCCCTTGCCTCCACCTGTTGATATCCAGAAGGTGCCTACTATTCCTCTTCCAAGTGATTCTGCATCGCTTGTAGTAGACCAGGGAGCGAGACCAAGGGTTGTGACTCGTAATACTGTGTCCACAGATAAAAAGAATTAATTGACTGCTTGGGCTAAACATTGCATGGAGAAGGGTGAACAAGCTGATGTTTTTTCCACACTCGTAAATTTAAAAGGTATTCCTGAGAAAAATGTCTTTATTGAAGGATTAGGGATTCATTTGACTATAATGTAGAATAGATTAAACGATGTAGATCTCCCACAAGGGTTACGGGATTTGAATGCCTTAGCATTGTCCAGAGATACTGCGGAGAAGGTATATGAGCATGTTGAGAGGATTTTTGAGTATAGGAAGGAGTTGGAAGGGTTACAGAATGAGGAAACAGATGGTGGTAGTTTAGGTATTATGTACTTACAGAAACGGTTTTCTCCTCGCCGTGAATTAAAGGGTGAGGAAGCGCGAATTTGTACAAAGGATGCGATAAGATGGATTTCGGATATGTCAATAACTCCAGATGAAGTATATGACACATATAGTCAGTATACGATAGAAATGCAAAAGAAGGTGATACAGGTGATGGTGGAGTACCTGCAGAATGAGTATGTAAAAAGAAAGATTTGTTGTCCCGCAGAATTGGTGAGTGTTTATAAGAGAGCCTTTTCGATTGATACTTCTTCGACTGCCTTAGCGCTTTATTTGGCTCTGGTACTTAGTAAGCGTTCGGAGCTGCCTACTTCTCAGTTGCCTATGAGGGAGGTCCCTCCGACATTTTTCCCGAAAGTTCAGATTGCGGCCGATGCTGGACGAGGAATGGACGAGGAATACTTGCGGGAGAAATTCCTGCACATTACGTATCACAGTTTGTTCATGTCCCGTTTTCAAGACAGGAAGTGAACACCACAAAGCAATCTATTCCCGATATAAGAAGAATCCGACCGGGTTCTATAAAGAAATAGAGTCGGTCTTACAGTCGTCGGTTTTCAGCTTAAGTGATATTGATTTATTATTTCCCGTACTCCTGCCAGTCGATTTGTGGAAACAGATTAGGACTATAGATGATATACCTGGGTTGGGAGATACATGGTTAGGCTACATAGAGAAAGACCAGCTGGCGAACGACCACCTCAAGTGATATTAACCTTGCCTGATACGATTATTGTAAAATTGAAAACTATAGTTCCTGAAAAAAGAATCATTTGGGACAAGCTTACGGCCTGTGTCCAAGGAAAATCTGAGGGTGCTACCGATTTCTTCAATCGGTTCGAGCAGGTATTTTCAGATTTCAGTGGACAAGACTTAGGCACAGAGTCAGGGAAAAGGCTGGTTGTCGACAAATTTGTACGTGGATTGCTGCCTGACATCCAGTTACAGATTATGGGCCTCATTACACGGTAGGCGGTAGGGATTTACCGGTACCGGTAAAATACCGGTACCGGTAAATCCCTGCCGCCTTACTACGAGGTCCCTTAGCAGGTTGGAGTTTTAACGCCTGCTTTTTGCAGGCGTTAAATACCAACCCGCTAAGGGACCTCGGAGCTAATTACGGCACCGCTAAATGGCGGTGCCGTAATTAGCGCCTTCCCCATTCCCATTGAGCCCTATGGGGCAGAAATGGGAATGGGGAAGGGCAATGGCGGAAGGGGGATTTACCCCCCCTCCAACCTTGGGATGGGGCGGTAAATCCCCTTTCCGCCAAGGCGGTGCCGGTATTTTACCGGCATGAGCCATGGCGCTAATAGCGCCATGGCTCACCGCCTACCGTGTAATGAGGCCCTATGTCTTCCGAAAGCGCTTGGCAGGCGAAGTCTCAATCAGAAGTACTGCATATGGCTCAGTACTATGAAAATCGTGTGAATAATGAAAAGTAAAAACGAAGAAAAAGGGTGACCTGAAATCAAAAGTATTATTACAACAGATTGTTAGAAGCCCTAGAGGGGGTAATCAATTTAGAGGTCAGTACATTCCACAGGGAAGTGCGCCCTTGGCTCTGGTAACCATTAACCAGTGTGCCTATTGTCGACAGGAAGGCCACTGGCGCGCACAATATCTGACCTTGCAGCAGAAGTCATTTGGGAACATGGGTAGACGATCCAGAGGTCGCCCAAGTGCAGGGGGCCCTGGTAGAGGTCAGTTTGCACCACCTCCTTCACAAGATAAGCAAGTTTTGAATGTCGATAATAGAAACATTTTTGATCACCCTTCTGAAGAACTTCCTTTTGATAATATTCTGTTTCGCTAGGATTGCCCGAAGCAGGATTTGGAACCGACCCCTATTCCCGTTCATCAGAAAGGCCCCTACGTTGAGATGGCGGTGGGAAATGGGAAGCATCTATTTTTAGTAGATGCGGGAGCACAGAAATGTTCCATTGATCATTCACGGGTTCCAAATATTCCCCTGTCAGTTTCCGTAGGGTTTTCTGGCACAACTGTAGTTTGTCCGGTCTCTTTGCCGGTTCCGATAACACTGGGTCCCTTCACGGAGCAGTGTCCATTTCTACTTAACACAAACTGTTGGGGAGAACTTGCTGGGGCTAAATTTGTTGAAGTCATTGCATGCAGTAATACATTGTTCTCTGGACGGAGTTCGGTTAACAATTTCTCCTCAGCAACCACTCGTCTCTCAGTTTTTGACTCGTCCTTAACCGCCAGAATTCAGTAATGTTCCAGAAAGCTTATGGGCAATTGATGATAATGATGTGGGCATTCTTCAAATTGAACCTGTTAAAATTATTTTGAAACATGGAGTAAAATTGCCTCGCATCCCGCAATATAAGATCTCAGTTGAAAGTGAGCAGGCTTTGAAATGTATAGTTTCTGATTTTGTACATCGTGGAGTAATTGAGGAATTTACGGGTAGCCTATGTAACAGCCCTATTTTGCCAGTATACAAAAAGGTGATAATGCGATTCCCTTTCGGTTCATAATTGATTTACGCGCTATTAACAAAATTGTGGCTCCTCAATTTCCTATTGTACCTGATGTTACAACGATACTAACCATGATTCCGGCTTCTGCCACTCATTTTAGCGTTGTTGATCTTAAAAATGCGTTTTTCAGTATTCCCATACACAAGGATAGCAGGTATTTTTTCGCGTTTACCCTAGGTGGACGCTCGTTCACATTCACTCGTGCACCACAAGGGTACACTGTGAGTCCAAGTATTTACAGTAGGGCATTGAAAGAGCAGCTCGATACTCTTGAGTTGCCTCCTACTTGCACGTTACTACAGTATGTAGATGATCTCCTCTTGGCTGCTGATTCTGAGAGTGCCTGTAAAGAAGGCACCATGTTGTTGCTTTGTCATCTAGCGAAACATGGCCACAAAGCTTCACTCAAAAAATTCCAATATTGTTGTCAGGAGGTCGCCTATTTAGGCTATCTCCTGTCAAAGGAGGGAAGACGGTTGTCACCTGAACGAATAAAGACTATTTCTGGCATGTCTGTCCCAAATACGCAGAAGGAAGTTAGAGCCCTGACAGGTATGACTTCTTACTGTAGATTGTGGATCCCTAACTTTTCATTAACGATTAAGCCAATGCTGGCTTTGACAAAGAAGGGCATTTCTTTGCCATTGCCATGGACTTTGGAACACCAGACAGCATTTGATTTGCTCAAATCTGCGCTGTGTTCAGCGCCGGTTTTAGGAACTCTGAATTATGACAAGGCCTTTGTGCATGAACGTGATGGATGTGCTTTGGCTGTATTAACGCAGGAGCATGGAGGGAAGAATAGGCCGTGCAGTTACTATTCCTCCGCCCTTGATCCTGTAGCATGCGCTTTGCCAAGATGTTTGCACGCTGTCGCTGCTGCTGCTGCGTCTGTAAAACAGAGTGAGGGAATGGTCCTGGGACATGCGTTAACCCTAATGGTACCTCACTGTGTGGATATTTTATTGAATAGAACTCAAACGCAACACCTCACTTCCGCACGATTGACAAGATATGAACTAATCTTGTTTGCCCCCCACATTCAAATTCAGAGGTGTTGTGTATTAAATCCGGCTGAACTTTTACCTGTCCCGCAAGAGACTGTTGATGGTGACGAAACGTCACACGATTGCCTTTATGTGGCAGAACAACAGACTAAAGGCAGAATCAATCTGAGAGACACGCCTTTGAATTGCCCACAAGGAGAGCTATTTTGTGATGGCTCTTTTTTTAAACTTCCGAATGGTACATCCACGGCTGCTTATGCTCTTATTACTTTAAGCACGATTGTGGAAACCAAAAGAATGATGCATTATTCCACGCAGGCCGCAGAAATTATAGCGTTAACTCGAGCTTGTGAACTTTCTGAAGGGCTTACAGTAAATATATATACCGATAGTCAGTATGCTTTTGGGGTGGTCCACAACTTCGGTAGACTTTGGAAAGAACGAGGTTTCTTGACCTCACAGGGAACGAAAATTCAGCATGGCACTTTAATAGTGCGATTACTTTCAGCACTCCCACTCCCTGTTCAGTTAGCTATTATAAAATGTTCAGCGCATCAAAAGGTTACAGATGATGTAGGAAAAGGGAATGCTTTTGCTGATCAGATAGCTAAACAAACTGCCACTGATTTCAGTTCAGAAATGTAGGCTGTAAGAGAACTGTAAATATTTGCACTTTGGGTGAAAGTATCGATTCTGTAAAAGACATTCAAGCAGATGCTACCATAGAGGAAACTAAGAGATGGATCAAAGGTGCAGGGAGATTGGATGATGATGGGTGTTGGGTGGACAATATTGAAGGAAAATGGTTACTCCCTGACGCCTACATTACAATGATGGTTATTATGGCTCATGGTCCGACACATGTTTGTGCGCGTAAATTGACTAAAATGCTACACAGTGTATGGGCCAATGATAAGATTTTCAAAACTGCGGAGTGCTTTGTCCAAGGGTGCATGGTCTGCTTGCAGCACAATGTAGGAAAAGGTACCTCGACTCCTAGAGGAGGTTTCGCTCCACCTTCTGTTCCGTTTGAGGTTATTCACTTTGATTTTATTGAAATGGAACGTTGCAACAATCGTAAATATGTGTTGGTTGTCATTTGTGCTTTTAGTAAGTGTGTTGAGGCTTACCCTGTTAGAGATGCAATGGCCATAACCACGGCAAAAACTCTGTTGAAAGAGTTTTTTCCTAGGTTCGGGCTGCCGAGAGTCATCTGGTCGGATAATGGGCCACACTTTATCGCCACTGTAATCCTACAAATTTGCAAAGGATTACAGATTGATAAATGGTTCCATTTGGCCAGACATGCCCAAAGTGCCGGATTAGTGGAAAGGCATAACGGCATTATAAAGAACAAGCTCGCTAAAACGTTAGCTGGCACCAAGTTAAAATGGACAGACGCATTACCGATTGTGTTGCTGTCGATGAGAACAACCCCTTAATCTAAGACTGGGCTCTCTCCTTTTGTGGTGGTAATGGGGAGACCTGCTAATATTTGGAGTATGCCAAAAAGCAGTTCACTGCGGGATATAGGAAATGTGCTTCTTTCAGATTACTGTAACCAGTTGACTAAAAATCTGTTTTCAATTTATCACCAGGTGCGAAAGGCATTACCTGTACGGTACGAGGGTCCTGGTCACAGTCTATGACCGGGGGACTGGATCCTCACGAAGGTTTTTGAAAGGTCGTCTTGCCTTGCACCTCGGTGGAGGGGTCCCTACCAAGTCCTGCTAGTCACTCAGACTGTTGTGCGGGTAGCGGGTCGTAAGAACTGGATCCATGCGACGCATACCAAACGGATCCCGCAGCCCGTGTCATACGATACAGAAGACACAGAATCCCTTCCCACTGCTGTAATTAACGTGCCTGAAACAGTAACAACCAACAAGGGAGTGTCGGAGACCGTTCCAGAATTTGCAAAGGCCAGACAAAACGGCCATCATGTCTCTGCACTCTCCAACAGTGGAACTTCCGGATCAATCCTTTTCTGATCCCATTTCCGTTCACTCGCCACCTCCAGGAGGAAGTGACGACACTTTGTTCTCACCAGAAACTGAAATATAATTTGCGTCCAAGATAACAAGACGTACAGCACGGTCTGACTGTGCGATTGAGAAAATCATTTGAGGGCTTGTCTTTTGGCCCGACTGTACGGAAGGATTCTGTTGGCTAAGGGTTGTGGGAAAGACATTAAGAAGACGCGCGACTGGAGTCGCCAGCAAACAAACAATTGGTGTTTTTCGATTGAAGACTACAATGCCTGCACCCGCTACCGCTCGTACCGAACTTTTAGATAAATATGTGACTAGCAGAGACAATGATCAAGCATGTAAGGGGACCCCCAAAGTGTATTGTTGCCTTTTTGTAATAATAACTGGATTTTTAGTAACTATTGGTTTTGGGTTATGGTATCTGGAGGAAGCATATCTGCTAGAGGACTTTTTACTTATTGAAAATGTATCTGTTATCCCCACTCCTTCCGTACAATAGCATACTTTATCGCCTAGAGATTCTTCGCATAGACGGAACTATCAGAATAATACTCTTTTGTTAATTATGAATGCCACTCATGCAATTTTAAATAGAACCAATTGCTTGATCTGTTCACATCTACCACAACATGGGGATAAGGGGCTAGGTTGGTATATTCATCCTTTACCTTTGACAACTGCTTGTTATGCTTCTCTTAGAGCACTACTCTTTGGCCGATGGAATGACAGCATCTCAGGGAACTTTGATGGTACTAATTTGAATAGTTTTGAAAAGCATGTTTTGATGCCCCTGGGATGCTCGCTTTTTGCAAATAGAAGCAAGCCAAATGTTGCTTCTGTTAGGCCCTCTGATAGATTGTCTTGTCCTTTTCAGTCTTTAATCTCTTTCAAAATAGCTCCTATAGGCAATAAGGATGCCACGCCTCCATCTTATTCTGTTAACCATAGCCCCGATTCAGTATCCTTCTGCATACAGAGGAATAGAACACGATCAATGGGTAATTTTAGAAAGTGCGCCAACGTTGCGATTTTGACTAGTGAGAACAGACCTCTGTACGTAGGCGAACCTGTCTATTTTGTTTGCGGTAATGTGGTATTCCCATGGTTGCCCAGGGATTGGCAAGGAACCTGCTATTTAGGGATTCTACTACCTGGGGTATTTATTGCCAGTACTACAGAAATTTCGAAAACTCGTCCACGATGAGGTGTGAAAGGGGATACTCCAGCGCAAACTCTAGGGGACATCATGAAATCCTTTGTGCCATTTTTTTGGGCAAATTACAAATTCAGAAGATATCAGGGGACTAGCGAGAGTATTGGAGAGAACCATCAACCGGACCACTGACATACTCTATAATATGACGTTAGAACAGAAAGCGATAAGATTAGTGCTTCTTCAGAATCGGATGGCATTAGATGTCATTCTGGCCGAGCGTGGAGGAGTATGTAAATTAGTGGGGTCCGCTTGCTGCGTTTACGTACCAGACTCCTCTCCAACGATCTTTAGGGCTATCCAAAATCTACATGTTCTTAGTTCAGAAGTACATGTTCCTGAGGGAAACTGGGAACTTAGTGCATGGTTTTGGGACTTCCTACGGTCGTGGGGATGGAAGTTGTTTTCGGCCCTGCGGATTATCTTGGGAAGTTTTCTATTCCTTTGTTGTTGTATACAGTGTCTCCCTGGTATATGCTCAGTATTAGGGGGGGTGTTGGGCGCAAGCAACAAGTGTATTAGGGAATAAAATATACGCCCCAGACAAGGCTTCCAAAGAGTATGTGTTGAAAGAAACTCTAGTGTCTGATCTAATGGCAATAGATATGTCCGACAATGATTCGGGATGTATAGACATTGAAATGTGGATTTAACCGCAAAATGATTGAAGGTAGTTTAGCGCTTGGCATAGGTCAAAAGGAGGGTTTGTTAGAACTGATATAATATTGTTTCGTCCTCATTGTATATGTTGGCCTATCCCCAGTCGCTTTGCGAGGAAATTTGTATTACAAGGTCGTGACCTCAAGTGAATCAAGCCTCCATTTTAGGTTAAAGCCGCCATTTTAGTTTATTTTACAAAGTCACCCTGTAGTCTAAAATGGCCATCTCGGGTGCTCTTGTTCTTGCCTTAACCTCTTCAACCTCTGTAGGAGAGTTAATGTCCAACCTGCCTTCAGGCTACATGTTAGGGTCATGTAGGCCTTGTCCTTCGTTGACCTCGGGATCAGGGGATTACTTGAATCAGCGATGTTAACCTTCAAGTATACAAGAACAATAACGCTATCCAAATACGACATGTGAAACATTTGTTTGATCTGTATTAAAGCAATGTGTAAAGAGTGTAACGTTAAACTAGAGAATAATAGTGAGTGTGTTAGTAAATATGTTGAAAAGTAAACCGCATGCACAAGATATGTAAATTAGGAAACGAACCTGGCGCGACCCTAGCCCAGTTCATAATTAACCTGAAAGAGGCTGGACATCGTTATAACGAAAATGTATAAATACGCCGATGTCCAGCTTGCAATTCCTGTACACTGCTCACATTGAACCCTGCTGGTGGTCTCTGTGATGTATTGATGGCCAAATACCTATTTGTGTACTTTGTTTGGTAACTGTTCAGTTTTGTAATAAAGATTCTGGGAATCTTTTCTAGCCCGTGTCGGTGTATTTTCCTTTGCTTGGTGTAAAAGCCATAATATTGTATTTTTCTGATTCCACACTGCAATAATATGCACCCTCTTGGTAATTCTAGCATATCTAGCTGTTCCTTCAATGCTCTACTGTAAGTACTTGGACTCTCAGTGTAACCTTGTGGAATACATGTGAACGTGAATGAGCGCCCTCCCAATGTAAATGCAAACACATTTCTGCTGTCTGGATGAACGGGAATACGAAAGAACGCGTTTTTCAAATTAATGACGCTGAAGTGCGATCCAGAAGATGGAATCATAGTTAAAATCGTGGTCACATTGGGGACTAATGGGAATTGGATCTACTACTTTGTTCACCGCAGGTAAATCAATTATAAAACGGTAAGGGATTTCATTCCCACCTTTCTTGTAAACTGGAAGAATCAGGCTGTTGCAAATACTACCAGAAATCTCTTCAACTACATTTCCAGCAATTAAATCTGACACAATGCATTTCAATGCTCTTTCACCTTCACTCGAAATTTTGTATTGCGGAATATGCGATAATGTAATTCCTTCCTTCAAAATAATTTTTACTGGTTCTACTTTCAAACATCCTACGTCATTATCGTTCACTGCCCATATACAAGTCGGCACTTCACTCAATTCAGTCGATAATGCAGGGATACAAATGGAGTTTGTTGTGGTGAAATCATCAAGTACACTCAATAAGGAGAACAATAAATTACTGCATTCAATTTCTTCAATAGATTTAATCTCAAGACATTTTTGCCACAATTTGTCATCAAAAGAAACGGAGAAGATTCAGTAAATGGAACCGGTGTGAATGGCACTGGTTGTGAAACTGGACTAATTACTGGCGTACCTGAGAACCCTACTGAGACATTTCTATGCCCTGACAGTGGTATATTCGGAACCCGCTGGTGGTCGATCGAACATTTATGTCACCTGTGTCCACTAGAAAAATGTGCTCCCTATTCCCTACCTTTTTTTCTATTTAGGGCCCTTTCTGGTAGGCACTGGTTCCAAACCCTGTTTCGGGCTGTCCTAGGGGAACAGTACATCATCAGATGTAAAGTCTCCACGGTAATATGCATTGGAGGGATTATCAAAAACATTTCCACCATTCATGGCGTTCTGTTGCTGATTCTGATTAACCTGATTATCCTGAAATTGTGGCTGCATCTGATTTCTATTCTGGCCCGCTATTCCTGGACGACCTCTAAACGGTCTTCTCAAAATAGTCCCATTTCTATTCTGTAATTGCCGGCACTGTGCTTGCCAATGGCCTTCTTGTCTGCAATACCATAGGCACATTGATTTATACCTATTGGATCCTCTTGCATATTGGATGATAATGCAAATTGGACTGTAGATGGTGCGTTCCTGCCACCTCTATTATTTTTGGTTGCCTGCTGCATTAACACTCTGGTTTTCAAATCTCCTTTCTTCCTTATTTCCTTATCCTTTTCTGAATTTACTCAGTTCTCATAATTTTGGGCCATATGTAATACTTCACTTTGTGATTTTGCTTGCCATGCACTTTCAGATTTCATTATTAATGTCTGAATTTCCAGTAACAATCCTTGCATTAACAAATAATCTCTTCCCAGGTTCGGTGCTTAGATCTTGACACTAAAATCTACAAATATATCTTCAAACCGGTTAAAAAAATGTGTCGCTCCTTCCGATTTGCCTATACCCACTAGTTCGAAGCTCCCATTATTCGGCCACTGAAGATCTGATAAACGTCTGGTCTACCTATGCCAAACCGCATTAAACAATATTGCCCCTATTACGTATTTAATGTATATATCATGTGCCAGTTTCCAAAGACTGTCTATCGCAGTGAAAAAAACTCACTAGACAGGAAGACAATTTCCCAAGCATGGTTAACTCTTACCTCTTCTTACCCTGGGCATTTGTACTTGCAAGTGCAACACTCAACCAATATCAGGACATTTACGAATCGGGGCATGACTCACCTGATCAATCAAATCGTCTCTCAGGACGCAATTCGCCTGTATACAGGTGCAACCAAGAATCGTCACGACCACGTGTCTGACACAATTTGCCTCACTTCCAGGACCCTCATCTCGATGCTCTCTAGCCACTGCTCGTCGATCAGGGATCAGCTGTGTACAGATCTGCAGAGGAGTCTCTAATCACTTCTGCAGGGGTGCCCGAACACCTTCCGATCCCGATCCGATAGCCTTGTCCTCGACTCGTCCTTGCCTTCAACATATGCGATGGAGCATCACAGGGAGGGTCCCTATACAGGCGCCATATTTGTTAGACCATATATGGAATAAAGGCACAATAAACATATACTAAATGACACGCAAGTCAAGAGGTTCGAATTCCAAACAAGTCTGGTTTATTCATAAAGTATCTCAGTCGGCCGACCGGGTCTCAACGCCTCACGACGTGTGTTCCCAGACACCATGAGATGAGAGAGAGCGAGCAGCACCAAAGCAGCCATATATATATACTTAATACATCATCCTTTACAATATCATTTGGCCTGCCATTATACACGACGAACAAGCTAGGGTTCGGTAATTGACAGCTATGCATGTAACTTCAGTCAATCTAAACATTAGTATTCTAGCAAAGACTGTAGGGACAGTTTTCTGTTATGGGGAACACGGGGCATTGGTGCACGGGAAGATATAATGTTCTAGCAGGTAGACATTCCAACCAATGTTATCTGTTCGCTGCGGCTCATGAGCTAGGGTCAGACAGTTCTGAGGCAGAGAAAATACCATCCTTCGTGATGGAGCACTGTTACTTGCATATACTTCACATTTAACTGCCTTTTACAACAGCGCTTGCAAGACAAGCCGGCACCTAGGTTACTGATTAGGCACGGCTCTTGCTCAGCTTCAAGGCCTCAGTGAGAGGAAAACAATGTATTTCTGCACGGCTCTACATTCCTGTTTACGTTAGCATTCAGAGTTCAAGCTGTGGCCTTGCACTGTGCGTGAATCTGAAGCATAGAATGTATTTGCGATGTAGTCTTACTGGTGTATGATGGTATCTGTGTAGCACCTTGAATTGTATTAATTTAAATTTGGTGTTATAGGATACATTGTGGGTGCGGCCACACATATAGGACCATCTCTTGTCAGTGAGTTCAACTCCCAGATCCTCCTCCCACGCACGTTTCAACCCTGTAAAGGGGGGGGGCGTCCTATTCTGCAGTAAAGAGTACAGCCTCGACACTTTGCCCCTAAAGGAGAGGTAGGAGCAGAGTTCTGCCACTATTGGCTCATCTGGGGGTAAGGCAGGGAAATCAGGGAATTTGGATTTTAGATTCTTACGTAGTGAGGAGTATTGTAGCCATACTGAAGGCCGGCCTCTAAGAGGTGGGGGAAGATCCAGCCACTCAACAAAGTTCTCCCGTTCATAGGCATCACGGAGTGCCAGGAAGCCGGCATCCGCCCAGTGTGATACGACTGATTGCGGGATATGTGGAACATCGGGGAGAAAGTTCCATAACGGCAGGTCACCGTGAAATGGATGGGGCGTGCCAACCATTGCCCAGAGTTTGGACAACGCCAGGGATGTGGCAGCAACCGGGTCCGCGGAGTCTGGGTCCGAAGGTGCTGGTTTGAGAATCAGGGAGCCTATCACACGGTCCGAAACCGCTAGTTTTTCCAGCTTAACATGTGGGGGGGATCAGTAGTATTAAACCAGTACGACGCAAACTGCGATTGGGCTACTATCCAGTATCTGGTGAAATCAGGAGCGTTGAACCCACCCAGTTCCCTGGGGGTGGTCAATGTGGAGAGTTTAAGGCGAACAGCTACCGAATGCCATAGAAAGGTGTTGGTTATCTGACGCAGCTTTTTGAAAAAAACATCCCCAGGCCACACAGGGAGGTTGGTAAAACGATATAGAAGTTGGGGTAATACCACCATTTTAAGGATTCCAATCCTGCCTGCTAGTGAAATGGGGAGCTTGGACCAGCTGGAAGCCTTCAACGCAAGGCTAGTTAAATAAGTCTGATAATTGTCCTCGCGGAGCTTGGCCACGTGGCGGGAAACCACCACCCCCTGGTAGGTGATGCTGGATGGCGAACAGTTGAAGCCATATAAGTCTGCAGGAGGTTCTGTGGAATCTGTTAGTGGGAATAAAGTGGACTTGGAACAATTTATTTTAAGGCCAGATATGTCCCCAAAGCGAGCCACATCTGCTAACATGGGTGCGAGATTAGAGTTGGGAGACCGGATATAGAGAAGAGCGTCATCCGCATAACGGGAGATCACATCGGATTGGCCGGTGGTGCGTAGGCCCCTATGCGTACCATGTCCGCAAAGGGTTCCATTGCAATGGCGAATATGAGGGGGGAGAAGGGGCAACCCTGTCGTGTGCCTCTGGATATCTGAAATGGGGCAGAGCATCTGTCCTCGGTTCGAACCCTGCCCGACGGGGCAGTGTAGAGTAACCCGACCCACGCACAGAATTGGGGCCGAACCCGCACCTCTCAAGGACTCGCCATAGATACCTCCACGAGACTGAGTCAAAGGCCTTCTGCATGTCTAGGGTGGCTGCAACAGCCTGCGTGGTGGGACTGATTCTGCTAATTACATTGAAGAGTCTCCTCAAATTCAGGGATGTAGATCTACCCGGGACAAATCCCGCCTGGTCGGGGTGAATAATGTGTGGCATATGTGGGGCTAGGCGGTTGGCCAGCAGTTTAGCATATATTTTAACATCGCTGTTAATCAGAGACAGCGGTTGATATGAGCCACACTGAGTGGGGGGCTTACCCGGCTTAAGGAGCACTGTTATCAGCGCTTCTCGGAGAGATGGAGGAAGAATACCCTTTTCACACGATTCCTCCCACAGGGCCAATAGCTGCGGGATCAGGATCAACTTATATCGTTTATAAAAATCCATGGGGAGCCTGTCGGGGCCAGGGGCCTTTCCCGATGCCAGCGATGCAATGGCCTCATCAAGCTCATCAGAAGTAAACGGTCTCTCCAGGAGTAGGCTGGTTTCGGTGGACAGCATTGAGAGGGGGAGGACCTCCAAGTAGGAATCAATTTCCAGGGCTTGGGGACCATCGGGGGCAGAGTACAAGGAGGTATAGAATAACTGAAACTGGAGGTTGATGTCCTGGGGGGAGGTGGCGAGCGAGCCATCAGGTCGCACTATCGCAGGGATATGGGGGGCAGCGAACTCCCGGCGCAACAGCCTGGCTAGCAAGCCACCCGGGCGTTCGCCCTCACCGTATTTCCTCACCGCCTGGGGGGAGTCTAGGAATTTAACCTCACGCTGGGCAAGATCACAAAACCTGTCCAGCTCGGAACCCAGCGCAGCCAGAGTAGCTGGGGAATGTTTGTGAGCATATTGGGATTCAAGGATAGCCAGGGCCATTTCACTGGCCGCAATGTCTGAGCAGATTTCCTTAAGGATGACGCAGCACTTGGATATGGCCATCCCCCTCACGTACTCTTTGAACGACTCGCACAGGACAGCATGTGATGCTACCGAACCTGTATTAATCTCAAAAAATTCCTCAATGGAGGATTCGAGTTCGGTTGCGAAGGCCTGGTCAAGAAGCGCGTATGGTCCTGTAAGAGGAATCAATTCAACACTACAGCTAAGTCAACGCCTAGTCTATAATACTGAATGAAAACCCTTATTGATATAACTTTATGTCCAGTTCATGCGTTCTGGATGACTACCCCTATATAACACCCCTCTCTTGGAATCCTCCTGACCCCACTGAGCCAAGAAGTAGTTCTGTTTTGCAAGTTTAAAGGTTTATTTGATAACTTAAACAATATATATTATATCACGCTTTATAATAAATTAATAATTGGATATCACACTGAATCTGGTATGATAAAGATTAACAACGGAGAATCTGGCACTAGCACACTTCTTGATAATCACTAAGGAGTTGACATGAAATGGATAAGATAGCAACAATACTTTTATGGTTTCAAATGGATGCAATGTGGAATGAAATGCAGTACAGAAAATAACTTGATAGGATTTCAGCAAAAACAATGTAATCACTTTCTTGTACAATTCACCCCCCCCCTTTTAGGCAATGCAAGGAAATGGAAGGAAGGCACACAGTTCTCAGAAATGCAATTAAATGTGATTCAGTTCACCCAGCAACTTAGACTACAGACGTTGAAAACACAGGCCCAAATGCTTTTAAATGTGCTGGCAATGTAGAAAAAAATATGCTAAAATGCTTTTAATTCCCTCTAGGAGGTTCAGGGTGAGTGAAATCAAGTTAATATTAGTCCAGGCTCACACTAGCAATGATTCAGGGATAATTAGCAGGTTAAACGAATTTCTGGCAAATGGAAGGCAAGCAGCAGCAGATTTTTACACGTGGAGAAATTTGCAAATCGCGGCAAAATTCGCGAATGCGTGTTCCGCGATTGCGGTAAAACTATAAGGGGTAGGAATGTGGTTCTTGGTGCGATTAAAAGCTAAGATTCTAAGCTTTCAGATGAAAGTTACTGCAAGTCTCTAAGACAAACGGTCACAGAGATATGAGCGATTTAGTGAAGGTCGTTTTTGGTTTTGCAAATTTTAAACGCAACACTTTTTCAGCTTTAAAAATGATGGCAGAATAACACAATTGCTAAGATGCAGTTCTACTTAGATTAAAAATGGATTGAATTATATGATTTTAACTAAGAGATGTGTTCTGAGTTTTGCTGAGTACTCACAAGAGATTTTGAACCGGAAAGCGACTTGGTCACGGACTTCAGTCTGGTCAGGTCTTCCCGAGTTCCGCTCACAGCGCCTGGCCTCTGGAACTGCTCACAGCATCGGGGTCAGCACTCTGGATACAATGGCCTGGTCTCTGCTAGGCACCGGTTCTCTGGGTCGGGTCCTGCCTTCTCTTTGGATATTTCTGTCACCGGGTTCTTGCAAAAGTTCTTGGCAAAATTCAGACGGCGTCAGCCGGCTGTCTGAAGAGTTCAGTTGCAAAAAGGTTTTCAGGCCTGTTGACAAATACTCTTGCTGGCAGTGGCCTTTTTGGTTAAGGTTCTGTAGTCTCTGTTTATCTTGGAGTCTAAGTGTTGGCTCCTTGAAGGTTGATGGAGGTAAGTATGGATTTTTCCGGCAGAGAGTCCCGCTGCAGATGGAAATGAATGTCTCTACCTAAGTTTCAGTGGTCCATTTATATGTTCTGCAAGTGGGTGTGTGTGTTGGTCATAACTAAACTTGCCCCTCTCACTTGTCATTGGTCCAGCTTTCATTTCTCCCCTGATTGGGGGAGCTAAGTTGTGTCAGAGTGATGTCAGCCATTTATGATCTCTTGAAAAAACTCCCCTGTCATCTGTGCACCCAAATCTATATATGATCAAAATACATATTTCACAGTTACACAGTTGTTTGAAATTACATACCCATGTCACATATCACATGAGGTGTACTCTGTCCCAAATCTGCTGTTTCTAAGAGCTTGCATTCAAAAATGGCAACTTTTAGCACTTTTTAATGTGCTAAACAACATTGGATCTTCATTAAATTTTATACAACTGTTCCTCACATATCTACCCACATACCAATGCATTTTCGTTTGTCTAGCTGAAACAGGGAGTCTGTAATATTAATAAACAGCAGGGTTTTGTCCCAGAATATCCCACAATTTGGAGTTTGGGCTTGAATTAAAGGTACATTTTTTAAATTAAGTCTCTCAAAGTTATACATTTCTGTCATTTGATTACAAAGAGTTATCAGTGTTTTTGTAAAATATATATTTTACTTTCAATTCAGTCCTCAGAGTGTTGGAGTCCGCCTCCAAGACTTGGGTGGGTCAGTCACATGTCTTCTGGCAGGCAGGCCTTTGTTGACAGTAAAACAGTAAAAATCAACATATTCCTTTCAGAGGAGAGGGGCCATTGTGTGGTCTCTGGGAAGCTGACATCAGGAGGCCAGGGAGCCACTTTGCATTTAATTAACAGAACCCTGTGATTTCCTGGCTTCTTGTGTTGAGTTCTGAAGTGTCAAGAGTTCTCAGGACAGGCAACCCCTTTGAACTTTTGATGAAATGAGACCCCTTTCTTTGCACTAGACAGTTTTGCAAGACAGCTCTCCTGTCAGAGTTTAGACCGCCAGCGCCACCCTCAGGATTTTGCGGTTACTGCATACCTCCTTGGGATTTTTTTTAGATTGATTCATTTCAACAAGTGATATTACATGGAGTATATTGTCCATGTTCAGGACATGGCATTGGTGTGTTTCTGAAGTAAAGTAATTCTGTGCCCATGATTTTGCCATATTTGACATTCAAGAAAAATGAATTCCCCACAATTCTAGGTGACTTTTGGCAATCAGCATTGCCATTCCCAATGGTTTCAGACTACTGTGCGGGTAGTCCAATGGTGGTTTTAGGCAGTGCCCTTCTGTGCCCATAACATCGGCAAAATGGGTGGCAGCCTATTCTTCATGCCCTTCCCTGGGCATCTTCTGGGAAGTTCTGGCCATCATGATGTTTTCCATGTCAATACCGCACAGTTTTGAGGTAGGGCTCGGATGCATGGGTAAATACATCCCACAAGCCCCCCTCTTGCGATGGCCATTCTGTTTCACTGATGGGACTCGCAAGACCTGGGATGTTTCCTCATCTTCTTCCAATAGATGGCACAGTTCAGCATCTTTTCCTCCATCCGGTGGATCGATCGGTTCTCCTCGCCGGTCCTGATGGGAATATTGGGCGGTACCCCGGCCCATTGCGTCTCTGCTCCCGGTCTCCGGATCGTCCTCCTTGGCCCGTCTCCAGGTTTTCTTTCTCCTAGGACGACAAAGGAAGAGCGGCAATACCTACTCATAGACGTTTTTCCACCACTGTTGAGATAGTGGGGCAGCATATGCATTTCATCATAACGAAACATTACATTCTTATTTTGATAAAAAACAGTATAACTAAGAGACAGTTTCATGCAAATCACAATATTTTAGAGACTAGATGTGGTATGTTTTATGATTGGAACTGAATTAGTCTGAGACAGTACCCGCTAGGATTCCAGAGGATTCCTCCAGTTGTTGCAGAGCGTGCCTGGGATGGCAACACTTCAACTGGTTTATGTGGACCCACTTGTCTTCCCCCGCTGCCAAAGAACCTTTGGGGATGTGGATTTTGTAGGCCACAGGGGAGATCTTGTCGATGATCTCAAAGGGTCCCTTCCATGTAGGCAAAAATGTGCGCTGCTTGGCCTGGTTCCTTTGGAAGTTGTATAGATAGACCCGGTCTCCCACCTGATATTCCTTCCTGGAAGTTTTCAGGTCATAATGGGTCTTCATGCTATCAGCTGATCTTTCTAGATTCCGCTGAGCATAAGCAAAAGCATGTTGAAGGTGTTTCCTTAAATTCTCCACATACTCATGAGTTGTGGAGGCATTTATCAGTGTCTGCTCTTGGGTCCTGTAGAGCAAATGCTGCGGAAGCACCATCTTGCGCCCAGTCATCAACTCAAATGGTGACATTTTGGTGGCAGATGAAGGGGTAGATCTGATGGCCATTAGGACCAGAGGTAATCGGATATCCCAACTTGGCCCAGAATCTGCCACAAACTTCTTTAACATGCTCACAATCGTTCGGTTATATCTCTCTACTGCCCCAGAAGAAGCTGGCCTGTAAGCAATATGCAACTTCCTTTTGACCCCCAGTATCTCCCACATCTTTGTCATTACTTCACTGGTGAAGTGGCTACCCCTGTCTGACTCAATCCTTTGAGGTAGACCAAAACGAGAAAAGATGTGGTTAATCATCAAGGCAGCTGCCGTTTCTGCCTTGCAATTTGGGGATGGGAGACATTCCACCCACTTGGTAAACAAGCATGTCACAGTCAACATGTACTTATTCCCCCTAGCAGAGCGAATCACAGGGCCTACAAAGTCGATTTGTAAATCTGACCATGGCAGTGTCATCCCCCTCTTTTGGAGAGGCGCACGGTGCGTGAGGGAGGATGGCTGAAATTGTGCACACACAAGACACCCCTTCAAGTATTGGTCGAGGTCCTGCCCCATGTGTGGCCAGTATGCAACCTCTCTTAAGATTTCCAGTGTTGTGTGAAACCCCCTATGACCGGCGATGGCCGCATCATGGGCGTGACTTAACATCAGGCTTCGGAATGAGGTAGGAACCACCCACTGATCGTGGCCAGCTTTGGATTTCCTTACCAACAAACCGTCTTGGATCCGGAACATTTTTGGACACTTCATCAACACTCTTAGGTCCTCTTTCCCAATGTAATCGGTATCCGTCAGGGGAAAGTTCTCAGGGTCCTCAAGGTGCTGGTAAAATTTACCAATTATTGGATCCCCCTTCTGAGCGGTAATCAAATCAGCATCAGGGGTCTCCTTACTCCATTGTGCAATTGAAAGGTCGTTGTGAGCATTTGTCTGGGACCTAGTGATAGCAGTGACCTGGATTTCCCCCAACAGGGACTCAATCTCAATTAGATCCCCTTGGATGGCCCCGGTTTTGGCCAGCTGATCAGCTAAGTCATTTCCAGTTTTGTCTGGTCCCTCTACTTTGGAATCACCCTTGATCTTTTTCCAATAGATGGTCATCTCATTCGAGGTGACCAGATCATCAATGTTTTGGATCAACTTCCCATGTTTCAAGGGATTGTTGTTAGCACATAACATGCCTCTGGTTTTCCAATTAACCAGGTGCTCCACGAACCCGTTCCGTACATAATCCGAATCTGTGATTATGACCAGTTCGTGGAGTTGATGCTGGACAGCAGTGAGGATGGCCTGATGCACAGCCATCAATTCTGCCACCTGACTACTTCGGGGACCAATTTTGTATCCAGCGGAGGGTTCTGGGGACTCATTCACCCATGCATTCCCTACGCCGGCCACCAGTTCTTTCTCCCCGTTGTTGTCAACATGGTAAGAGCATCCATCCACATACACAGTGGGCATTCCCTCACACTTGTCTTCTTCAAAGACTTTGTGTGGGGAATTAAGGTATGCCTCCATGTTGTCCTTGATTTTTAGACTTTCGTCCTCAAGACAGTTTTCTCTGGCACAATCATGCAAGTCAGCCAGACCTTGCGCGAGGGGACTCTTCTTGTTTTGGCCATATCTGACCTCCACAGGAAAGCCTTGCATTGACAGAATCCAGGAAGTAATTCGGGAATTACTCACATTTCCGGCCCGGATTCTGTCACTTTGGAGATATTGCAGAGGCTGGTGTGGAGTCTCCACTATGATGTGTTCCCCCTGGATAAACGGGCGGTAATTCTTCAATGCCCACACCGTTGCCAGGAGTGCCTTCTCACAATCGTTGAATTTTTCCTCCACAGAGGATAAAGTTTTGCTCGCATAGGAGATTACTTTATTGACCTTGTCATGCTTTTGGTATAATACTGCCGTCAAGCACGTATTAGAGAACCCTGTCTCCAGGAAGAACTCCTTGTTTCTGACAGGGTAAGCTAGGCAAGGCGCTTGTGAGAGGCTTCTCTTGAGTTGTCTTACTGCCTCGGCTTGTTCTGGACCCCATTCCCACTTGACCCCCCCTTTCAGGAGATGAATCAGGGGTCTGGTGATCTCTGCGTAGCCCTCAATGAACTTTCTGCTGTAATTAGTCAGTCCAAGGAGGCTCCTTAGTTCCCGCAGAGTTGTGGGGTCTTTCAGTTTCTGAAGTGCTTCCACTTTCTTTTCCTGGGGACAGAGAACCTGAGGAGTAATCTCATGCCCCAAGAAATTAACACGGGTTCTGCACCACTGTGCTTTTTGAAAGGAAAGTTTTGCTCCGGCGGCCCTCAACTGTGTCAGAACATAACGGATCTCCGCTATGTGTTCCTCTACAGATGAACTTTTAATGAGGACATCATCTACATAAGCCAGGTTACCCCTTGCACCCAAGTCGGGCATGGCCTTGTGTAGAAAAATGTTGAATTAATTGCCGGAGTTGAGGTATCCGAAGGGAGTCCGGGTCCAGGTGTACTGCTGGCCCCCAAAGGTAAAAGCCAGCTTGTATTGGTCCTCCCTACTGACAGGCACAGTCCAGTATCCATTGGTTAGGTCTATTGCAGTGAATACCTGTGACCCCTGGATCTGGGCCAGCCCTTGGTCAATGTAGGGCAGAGGCCATCGGGAAGTATGGACCCGTTTGTTGAGCTCCCTGAGGTCGGCACAGAGTCTCCACTGGCCGTTTGGCTTTAATATTCCCAGCACCGGATTATTGAAGGTGCTGTGGATGGGACGGATTATTCCCCTGGACTCAAGGTTCTAAATTATTTCAGTAAGGGACTCCATTGATGCGAGGGGCAAGCGATATTGCTTCACAAACACTGGAGTCATGCCAGGGTCCGTGGGGATTGTTGTTGTGTGGATGTCGGTGCGACCACAGTCATATGAGTCTACCGCAAAGAGATCTTGGAAATCCAAGAAAACTTGTTTCAACTTTTGCTTTTGTTCCAGAGTCACACAGGCATCAGCTAGGTTGACTCTCTCTTCCACCATCTGCCTGAAGCCTGGAAAGACTTCTGGTTTGGCTATTTCAGCGGCCTCCTCCAGCTGGGTGGATAAGTCCCTGGTCAGAGTGCTGATTTGGACTGGAGGCTTCAGGTCGGACAGGCAGCCCTCATGGACCTGGAAAATCACCTCATCCCTCCTGAAGTCACAAGTCACATCTTCCTTACCATAAGGGCAAGAAGTGTACACCAGGAAGTTCCCCCCATGCCGGGTAAAAATCCTGTCTGGTGTTGTATTGTCATCACTGTCACTGTCAAAGCAGTCCTTGGGGATTGGCCCTAACAGTTCATTACCTAAGTCTATGGAAAAGTGTCGGTCATCAACCGCCACTCCAATAATGGTGCCTGCGGCTAGAGTAATACTCTTTAAGTCGCTGTTATCCACCTCTATTAGAATGGTGTCATGTTCTATGTTGACTAATGGAGTTGGGTTTACCCCCAACCCTTGCTGTTGGAGAGAAGCATTTAGATGTATGTAAGCATCAGGGTTTTTCAAATGTTGTCCTCTTTTAACTTTCACTTCCAGGGAGAATTGTCGGGTCCTTTCTGGGATGGTGACTTCCTCTTTGATCTGAATTTCAACTGCATAAGGTAGCAATTGAGCTGACCTAAATGCTTTTTCTGGATCATCAAAGCCCATGGGATTATCCGCTAATCGGGACCGAGCTTTGAAGTTTATTAGGTCCAAACTAATGGCAAAGCGATTGAGAATGTCACTGCCTAAGTAAAAGGGGGCAGGGACGTCTCGCACGACCCAACAATTGTGGACTATGCTCTTGTTGCCAATGGAGATTTTGAGCATACACCTGCTTGGCAGGAGATGTTTGGAATTGGGTGCTTCCAGGTCCATTTCCCATTTGTCTATCAGTTTGAATGTGTGAATGGCTGGATCTTTTGGGAGTTGGCGGAACATGGCTTCGCTGATGAAGCTCTTACCGTTGTTCACACACACTCGAGCGAGAACAGAGTCCTTCCCATCATTTAACTGGACAGGGATGAACAACTGCTCTCCAATTTGCTGAATCTCAGCCAGGCTCTGAGCTGATTTCACATCTTTCTGGACTATAGGAGTGGGAGTTTCTGATTGTGGATTAGTAAAGAATTTCAGGGTGTTTCCTTCCAGTGTGGAATACCACCTTAAACTGGAAGGAAGGTTGATTTTCAGAAATAGAGAGGACCCCCCATCACCAGTCTGTTGTCCTACTGCTATTACTGTCACGTCTGGAATCTGGTTGTTCTGGAAGTGAAATTCTACTTGGTCAGATTTTCGTTCAACCATGTGGCAGGTGCCGTTTAAACTAACATGGTTGACACTCTGTTTTAATTTTATTGGTCGGCTAGTCTGGGTCCAGAGGACCTTGTTTACGCAATCTATTAGGGGTGACAACCTTCTCAGGAGGTCATTCCCTAGTAAACAAGGGGTGCCCTCTGGGGTCACAACTATGACCGGGTGTTTCAACTTATGTCGCCCAATTTTTATGTCCAAATCTGCCGTCCCCTCGACGGGAATTTCCTTCCCGTCAAAGTTCTGCAGTTGTCCAGGAAGAGAGGTGAGAGGAATTTGGTAATTCCCTCCCCTTCCTGCATTCAGTACGTCAAAGGCCCTTCTGGACAGAAGGGTAGCTTGAGATCCAGTGTCCACCAGTGCCAAAATTGTGCCCTGCCCCTGTACTTGTACCGGGGCATAATATCTTCCCTCCTTCTCCTCAAGGGGGCACAGATAATGCACATTTCTGGACAACTGGTGGACTAGCTTTCTGGTTTTGGACATCGCTAGCGAAGAGATTTGGGCGGAATTCTGTGGAGAGCCTTGGGAATCTGAAAGAAAAATTTGGCAACTGGAGATCAGAGCCATTGTGGGTTCCCCTGGCTCCGGTTCCGGGCCGCCCCCCCCTTTTTGGAGGCAGTCACCAGGATGGGTTTGAACCAGGGGATTTTCTTGCTGTTGGTTCTGGGATGAGATGGTGGGCGGCGGTAGCTCAGTCTCCACATCTCCCCAGTCTGGATTTGCATCCCTAGGGACCCATTTTTCTTTGGGAGGAGTTACCCCTCTCTGAAGGAGAAGATCCTTTTCCCAGGATCCTCTGAGGATCCCTCTCCCTCAAATTGGAAGATCTGTACCTCCTCCTCAAACTGAGTCTGTTTGGGTCTTTTGTTTCTCCTACCCCCCCTCTGCTCCTTAGGAGGCAGACTTTCAGGGGCAAGAGATTTTGTTTCCGGTTCCTGGGTTTCCAGGGGCTGTTTACAAGTGAGGAAGGAAGCTTCCTCCAAGGCTTTACACCCCCCTTCCCTTTGTGCTTCCTCCCTGGGAACCGGTGAGTTATCGGGGTGCTGCACCCGTCATTGTTGTGGGGCACCAGGTCCAGAGTTGGGTGCGTTCTGCGCCGGCATGCCGATCTGAGGGTTCTGCTGAGCCCTCAGTATGTGACCCAGATCCCGCGCCATGTTTTGAACCTGGCGCTCTAACTGGGAAACCCGCTCAGGCTGATACGGGGCCCTGTTTTCTCCCCTGGGCTGATCCCGGGAAGGGTAGCTATCCCTTCTTTGGTAGTACCCCTGGTTGGGAAGATTTGGATACCCCTCCACCCTTGGCCTCCCCTCTCCCGGATTCGGTTGTCTGGGCTCAGGGAATTGGGGAAAGAAGGGCGGAGGATTTTGGGGCTGGAAATTGGGTGGATACCTGTGGAAAAAGTTCTGCCCAGGATTTGGTAAGTTTCTGCCCTCCTGTGGGAAGTTAGGAGGGAAGTTCCCTGTGTTAGGTGCTTGGCTGGATCCCCCCCCCTTGGGCTGGAGGAGTCCACACATAACCCAGGATGGGTCGATTTCCCTTGTAACGGGGACTTACATAATCAGGAGAGCGAGGGACCCCATTTGTGGGGCTGCCTCCCTGGCTCCCTGTCTGTGACTGGCCCGAGGACCTTCTGGGCCTAGCATTATTAGGTGCAGGTAGGTTTTTAGGCCCCCCCATCTCCAAATCCAAAACGGGGGTGACCTTTACCTCTGCCACCTTGGCAGCAGCAGGGGTGCTGTGGGCTTTGGGGTTTTTCTGGGCATTACTTTTGCTATCTACCGGTTTCTGCACCTCATAGATCCGGGTAGCCTGTTCAATGACCCAGTCTTAAGATCTTTTCTCATGAAAATCCCTCACGAGCTGGGTCATTATGTATTTGGGCAAGGCATGAAAAAATGTATTAATGAATTCTCTACTGTCTGTGCGCACCCTTCTGGTGGTCTGCGCAAAAGCACGTTTCAGTTCTTGCACAAATTCTTGTGGGGCCTGATCCTCCCCACATTGCAAATTGTAGGCTGCCTTGCGAGCCTCTTGAGGATTTCTGTGAACAGAAAAATGTTTCAAGATGGCCGCCTTATAGGTGGACCGTCTTAAATGATTTTGGTCCTCCAGCCCCGCAAAGAAACTGGAGTATTCCAGGGAGAAGGTCCACTTTACATATTGAATACAGCTTTGGCTGTCCTTCAAATGGAAAGTCTCCATCATTTGCTCAAACAACTCTAAGTGCTCCCAAACAGAATACTTAGCGTTCTTATGGTAAGGCGTGATGACGCTCCTGATCGCCTTAATCTGCTTTAAGGGGTCCTTAAGCAAGGCCCTTTTTGCCTTATTGGCCTTTTTGGTTCGGGTAACCCTTGTCCATTCATCCTCTGACTCAGAGGCACTGCTCCCAGAGGTTCCTGTCTGCTCTTCCAGGTTTTCCCGGATTCTGCGAGCCTGGGAATGGCTGGCAGAATGTGGGGACCTGGTCTCCTGTGTCCTCCGCAGTTCAGAGGAGTCTTCAGATTCCTCCTTGCTGCCAGGATTTGATGGGTACCCCCCCCACTGACCTAACTGGGCAGAGGTTTTCAGGATGCCCTTAATGGGCCTACTCTCCTGGGGTTCCCCATTAAATTGCACTGTGCTGGGGTGCCCATACCCGGATGCCCACCCCTCCATTCCTGGGTGGTACTGGCCTATGAGCCCCATGCTTCTGGCTGGATAGTAATCTGCCATCCCTGTGGCCCTGTGCTCATGTGCGCCAGGGGACATGGGGGTGGCAGAGTCCAGGGACCGAGAGAGATAAAGGCCTCTGGTACTAGGGCTCCTGGGGTTATGCTCAGGAGTTTCTCTTTCCCAGCGAACCTCATCTCTATCCGCCCCTGCTCCCTGTTGCAATGCAAGAGCCTGCGCCTTCAGTTCCTCAGTTAAGGCCTTACTAGACTCTATCAGTCTCTCCTGCATCGCTACCTGTTGTTGGAGTCTATCATTGCGCTGGCAGAGAGCCTCATTCTCTCTCTGTGTTTCCTGATTGGTCCTGGAGCACTGGGCCAGTCTTTGCTGCAGGAGGGTTACCTCCTGAGCTGTGTCCCTATTGGCCTGCTCCTTTCTTGCTAGAGCATCCTCCACCCTCCTGGTGTGCTCTAACAAGTTCTGGTGTTCTTTTTGGAGGTCACCCAGTCCCTGGTGGGCCAGGTGATTTTCTTCCATTTTCCTTTTTAAATGGCAGACTTCCTGGCCTAAGGCGTCTCTTTCCTGACTAAGAGCCTGCATTTGTGCCGCCAGGTCGTCCCTCTGCCTTTGAAAGGCACCAGATTTCTGGCGTTCTTCATCAAACTCTGCCTGGGTATCCAGGTCTTTCGAAATCAGCTTGTTGCTCTCTACCTTCACTCTATCTAGATGACTTTGCAGGGTGGCTACCTGCTCCGTGCATGCCCTGTTAAAGTCTAATTGTTGCTCCAGCTTTTTCTGGCTCTGCAGTAAGGAGTCTAAACTGTCTCGGTGCTCCTTCTGCAGGGCCAGAAATCTAGTATCCTGGTCAGCCTTTTCCTGTTGCAGTATATCCATGTCCTCTTTTATTTTAATGATATACTGCCTACTGTCATTTTCTGACTCCTGGCTCCTGAGCAGCCTCTGCTCAGAAGAGTCCAGCTCAGATTGGGTCTTCTGTAATGCCAGCAGTTGCCTACTCGCCAGATCTTGGCCTTCAGCACATTTGTCCTGCATGGCTCCCATATGTAAATATAAATATGCCGCTACCCTGGCAATCTTGTTGTGCTCATCCTTGGCCTTAGAGGACATATATAGTTCACTCAGGGCCACATGTAAGGGACCCTGGTCTCTCCATGTATCTGACCCTGTTTCCGTGATTTGGGGTGTGATGGCCTGCAACCAGACTGTTTGGTCCTGGTGAGTCCACTCACCTCTCACAAATAACTTATGTAAGAAGTGCTCTCTGGCTATTTTCATGTCTACTAAGGTCGTCATTCTAGAGATTGGTCTCTGTCCTGACTTACAGAAGTTTGTATTTTATTTTTGCAAAACAGACCTTTTCCTTAGAGCGTTGCTTTGAGAAGTGCTTTACAGCGTAACACAGCGTGTGCTCCGACAGGATATGTGTATCTGGTCAGCTGGCACGCTGTATTAATCTGCACAAGTGATAGATCTAATCCAAACATCCCGGACGAGCCCCCAATTTGTAAGAGGATTCAATTCAACACTACAGCTAAGTCAACGCCTAGTCTATAATACTGAATGAAAACCCTTATTGATATAACTTTATGTCCAGTTCATGCGTTCTGGATGACTACCCC
The DNA here is from genome assembly GCF_040938575.1 of Ambystoma mexicanum. Taxonomy (NCBI): domain Eukaryota; kingdom Metazoa; phylum Chordata; class Amphibia; order Caudata; family Ambystomatidae; genus Ambystoma; species Ambystoma mexicanum. The sequence goes on from NC_090933.1 coordinate 1,203,613,845, forward strand.
TAAATAACACCCCTCTCTTGGAATCCTCCTGACCCCACTGAGCCAAGAAGTAGTTCTGTTTTGCAAGTTTAAAGGTTTATTTGATAACTTAAACAATATATATTATATCACGCTTTATAATAAATTAATAATTGGATATCACACTTAATCTGGTATGATAAAGATTAACAACGGAGAATCTGGCACTAGCACACTTCTTGATAATCACTAAGGAGTTGACATGAAATGGATAAGATAGCAACAATACTTTTATGGTTTCAAATGGATGCAATGTGGAATGAAATGCAGTACAGAAAATAACTTGATAGGATTTCAGCAAAAACAATGTAATCACTTTCTTGTACAATTCACCCCCCCCTTTTATGCAATGCAAGGAAATGGAAGGAAGGCACACAGTTCTCAGAAATGCAATTAAATGTGATTCAGTTCACCCAGCAACTAAGACTACAGACGTTGAAAACACAGGCCCAAATGCTTTTAAATGTGCTGGCAATGTAGAAAAAAATATGCTAAAATGCTTTTAATTCCCTCTAGGAGGTTCAGGGTGAGTGAAATCAAGTTAATATTAGTCCAGGCTCACACTAGCAATGATTCAGGGATAATTAGCAGGTTAAACGAATTTCTGGCAAATGGAAGGCAAGCAGCAGCAGATTTTTACACGTGGAGAAATTTGCAAATCGCGGCAAAATTCGCGAATGCGTGTTCCGCGATTGCGGTAAAACTATAAGGGGTAGGAATGTGGTTCTTAGTGCGAATAAAAGCTAACATTCTAAGCTTTCAGATGAAAATTACTGCAAGTCTCTAAGACAAACGGTCGCGGAGATATGAGCGATTTAGTGAAGGTCGTTTTTGGTTTTGCAAATTTTAAACGCAACACTTTTTCAGCTTTAAAAATGATGGCAGAATAACACAATTGCTAAGATGCAGTTCTACTTAGATTAAAAATGGATTGAATTATATGATTTTAACTAAGAGATGTGTTCTGAGTTTTGCTGAGTACTCACAAGAGATTTTGAACCGGAAAGCGACTTGGTCACGGACTTCAGTCTGGTCAGGTCTTCCCGAGTTCCGCTCACAGCGCCTGGCCTCTGGAACTGCTCACAGCATCGGGGTCAGCACTCTGGATACAATGGCCTGGTCTCTGCTAGGCACCGGTTCTCTGGGTCGGGTCCTGCCTTCTCTTTGGATATTTCTGTCACCGGGTTCTTGCAAAAGTTCTTGGCAAAATTCAGACGGCGTCAGCCGGCTGTCTGAAGAGTTCAGTTGCAAAAAGGTTTTCAGGCCTGTTGACAAATACTCTTGCTGGCAGTGGCCTTTTTGGTTAAGGTTCTGTAGTCTCTATTTATCTTGGAGTCTAAGTGTTGGCTCCTTGAAGGTTGATGGAGGTAAGTATGGATTTTTCCGGCAGAGCGTCCCGCTGCAGATGGAAATGAATGTCTCTACCTAAGTTTCAGTGGTCCATTTATATGTTCTGCAAGTGGGTGTGTGTGTTGGTCATAACTAAACTTGCCCCTCTCACTTGTCATTGGTCCAGCTTTCATTTCTCCCCTGATTGGGGGAGCTAAGTTGTGTCAGAGTGATGTCAGCCATTTATGATCTCTTGAAAAAACTCCCCTGTCATCTGTGCACCCAAATCTATATATGATCAAAATACATATTTCACAGTTACACAGTTGTTTGAAATTACATACCCATGTCACATATCACATGAGGTGTACTCTGTCCCAAATCTGCTGTTTCTAAGAGCTTGCATTCAAAAATGGCAACTTTTAGCACTTTTTAATGTGCTAAACAACATTGGATCTTCATTAAATTTTATACAACTGTTCCTCACATATCTACCCACATACCAATGCATTTCCGTTTGTCTAGCTGAAACAGGGAGTCTGTAATATTAATAAACAGCAGGGTTTTGTCCCAGAATATCCCACAATTTGGAGTTTGGGCTTGAATTAAAGGTACATTTTTTAAATTAAGTCTCTCAAAGTTATACATTTCTGTCATTTGATTACAAAGAGTTATCAGTGTTTTTGTAAAATATATATTTTACTTTCAATTCAGTCCTCAGAGTGTTGGAGTCCGCCTCCAAGACTTGGGTGGGTCAGTCACATGTCTTCTGGCAGGCAGGCCTTTGTTGACAGTAAAACAGTAAAAATCAACATATTCCTTTCAGAGGAGAGGGGCCATTGTGTGGTCTCTGGGAAGCTGACATCAGGAGGCCAGGGAGCCACTTTGCATTTAATTAACAGAACCCTGTGATTTCCTGGCTTCTTGTGTTGAGTTCTGAAGTGTCAAGAGTTCTCAGGACAGGCAACCCCTTTGAACTTTTGATGAAATGAGACCCCTTTCTTTGCACTAGACAGTTTTGCAAGACAGCTCTCCTGTCAGAGTTTAGACCGCCAGCGCCACCCTCAGGATTTTGCGGTTACTGCATCCCTCCTTGGGATTTTTTTTAGATTGATTCATTTCAACAAGTGATATTACATGGAGTATATTGTCCATGTTCAGGACATGGCATTGGTGTGTTTCTGAAGTAAAGTAATTCTGTGCCCATGATTTTGCCATATTTGACATTCAAGAAAAATGAATTCCCCACAATTCTAGGTGACTTTTGGCAATCAGCATTGCCATTCCCAATGGTTTCAGACTACTGTGCGGGTAGTCCAATGGTGGTTTTAGGCAGTGCCCTTCTGTGCCCATAACATCGGCAAAATGGGTGGCAGCCTATTCTTCATGCCCTTCCCTGGGCATCTTCTGGGAAGTTCTGGCCATCATGATGTTTTCCATGTCAATACTGCACAGTTTTGAGATAGGGCTCGGATGCATGGGTAAATACATCCCACAGTCCTAACCTTCATAGCCTAGCTTTTTCGGCATCGGGACCCCAGTTTAGGGATATGAGTACCGGTGAATGGTCCGAGATCGTCCTAGGAAGGATAGCCAAGTGGGACACGGATCTGACCAATGTGTCCGTTATTAGCCATCTTTCTATCCTGGAGTGGGAATCGTGGACCGAAGAGTAGAAGGAGAACGTGCGGGAATCAGGGTTCATTAGACGCCATACATCCACAAGTGCTAGCCGAGGGAGGGATGTAAGGATAGTGTAGGCTGCCTTGGAGAGCTGGCGAGGTCTGGTGCCCGACCTATCTAGGGTGACATCTAGTATGGTATTGAAATCGCCCCCTCATAATATCGGAAGTAGGGGGTAACTTTCGAGGAGGGCAGCTAGGTGCAGGTAAAATTCAGGGTCGTCGATATTAGGACCATATATATTCAGGATGGCTATCTCTTGGTGGAGCAATCTGCCAGCAATGAACACGTATCTGCCCAGAGGATCGATATGCGAGTGGTGGCATGTGAAGTTCAGGCTCTTGTGTACCAGAGTGAGGGTGCCACGGCTTTGCGTTGAATAATTAGTATAGTACCTCTGGGGTTCCCATTGCCTAGAAAGCCGCTCACACTGCTCAAATCGAGCATTGGTTTCCTGTAGGCATGGAATCTTCACCCCATGATGTTCAGCATGTAACTGTACCTGTCTCATCTTTCTGTGATTGCCCAACCCCCGAATATTCCAGCTCATGAAGGTCACATCAGTGTTAGCCAGTACTGCTTGAATTCCTGCCACGGGGGCGCCAACCACAGGGAGATAGTGGATCCTGCGGTTTGTGGGGCCCCGTTAGTGCACTCAAAAAACATTACCACAGTGCATGGGGCGACTCTAGTGGTCGTCAACACTTTTTTAACTATAACATTCCCACCCCCTCCCACCACCCACATCCCTCCCCCAATCGGAAGGACGAGACCCAAATAAACCCACATCAACCAAGAAATTCTAGGCATCTACGCCTGGGGGACTGTTAACTGCTGGGCAGTGGCGCACCAGACTGGGGAGTGCATGAGGAGAGTATGCAATCTAATATTATTAACCATAGCATACGAGGCATAAACAGGTAGCAGAGGGAGTCATGGCACGTGGGGAATAAAACAAGTAAGCAGGAGGGAAGCAGCCATGAGTCCCAATACACCATCTAGGGAGGCAAATATGGAGTCTGAGTGTAAGGGCGGGAAAGGAGTCAGAAGACCCACTCTCAGGGACATAGTAGTAACTATAGAGTAATCCCCAAGACGGGGTCCTGCCGGGGAGTAATGCCTCTGGAAACTATGAGTCAGCGTGGCACAAAGGGCCACAATTACATAGGATAAAAGGAACAACATGAACAAACTAGCAACCAATGAACTTCAACGATGGGGTGCCATCATAAGGGGAGAAGCCCTCAGGGGCGGCCCACTCGTCCTAGGCACAGCAATATGCAGATTAGATATACATTCCACCTTGGGAATAAGCGGCTCATCCCGGGAAGTGTTCGTCAATAAATTTGAAAGCTTCCTCAGGAATGGTGAGGATAAAAGTTTGATTAGAGTGTTCGACTCTCTACTTTGCGGGGAAAAGCATAGAGTATTTAACTCCTTAGTCCCGGAGTCTCCTCTTCACAGCTAGAAATGTTTTCCGCTCTTGCTGCACCGTTATGGAAAAGTCTGGATATAGATGTATCCTCGCCCCCACCCCCCTGAGGAGCAGCTCCCCCTTAGCTCTGGCTGCCTGTAAGAGGGCATCCCGATCACGAAAATTCAGGATCCTGGCAATGATGGGGCGGGGTGGTGCGCCAGGTCTGGGTTTTGCGGTTAGGGAGCAGTGTGCCCTCTCTACCGCAAATTGAGCCGAAAGTTGGGGGCAATGTTAATAGAGTTCGTTCCACATATTCCTCCATGGGCTCACCAATGTCGTCCTCAGGTACGCCAACAATGCAGAGGTTATTTCGCCTGGAGCGGGACTCAGGATCGTCGTTCTTCTTCTCCGACGCAAGGACCCGACTGGTGAGAGTTGTAACCACCACCGGAGGGAGCCCAGGTCATCCTCAGTGGTACCAACCCTTGTTTCGATTTCAGCGACCCGGCTATCTGTTCTCTCAATATAAGCCTTTATTCACGTGATGGTACCATTCATATTGTCTAATTTGGTATGAAGCGTGGTGAAACCTTCGCGCATGTACTCAAGCATTTTTTGCGAGTCATCTGGGGATGAGGATGATGAGGCAGTGGGCGATTCTTCTGGAGGGTCGGTCGGCGGTCTGGAGGGCGTCTTAGCGAACATATTCAGCGAGCTTTGCTTCCTCCCGGCTCCCGCTCCCTTGGTCATGGTGGCAATTAGAGATCACTTCACCGGCGCCCCGAAGGTGTCGGCTGTCGGGTTTGGCAGGTTCCCCTCTGGATGCAGCTAAGGATGAACCCCTCCGAGGAGGGAAGGGCCACCGAAGGCCCGTTCCGTGGAACAGTTATTCCGTGCTGGTGCGGGAGGGTATGGCCGGTGCAGCGATGGCACCGGTTCGGCCACAGTCTGGCCAGGGGGGGAGCGAATGGTGAGGGCCACTCAACCCCCCTCGACCCCTACCTGGTGTCCGGCTCACGGAGGAGTGGCAGGCTTGAAGAAGCTGTGCGGGTGAGCGCAGGGCCGCAGGGCTGCAGACGGCAGACCAGCAGTGTCGGCAATTTCTCAGCAAAGGTGTCGTTGGCGTCCCTGGATGTCGCATCCGCAGTAGGTATGGCAGTAGGTATGGCGAGACTACAGGGCGAGGCAGCCGTCGGGGAACTAGGGAGAAAGGAGCCCGGTCACGCAGGCCCCTCACCGCAGCAGGCCGCAACGCCGCGCCCTCAAGTGACCGGGCGGGCCGTGGTCCACGGGGCGTCAAACGGGTTATCAAACAGAAGGAGTCCCAGCAGGGACCAGGTGGCCACAGCTCGGTGCTGAGGGCGTGGTTCTCCATGAAACTTTCCCGGGGCACAGAGGATAGGATTATAGAGATGCACCGTCGATTTCGAGCGGATGCAGTGGGGTCACGTGTCTGAACGCGAAGGTTCTTTGCTTTCCCCGTCCGGATCTCAACACCTAGGCGGCCATCTTGCTTCGGCGCAACAGCGCCCCCCCCAGCTAAGATATATTATTAAGAAAATACCTTGTGGGCAACTTGGGCATGGATACTAGTGCCTCCAGGCAACCTTAACTAGTTGCTGTGGCTGGCTTCCTTAGTTTAGGAATGTCAGTTTGCTTCCTCTTTGTAACCTACAAAAAATTATTAGAACCTCTACTCAAATATAGGTTCTAAGTGGACCTTGAATTTAAATTGTAAACTCCCATTATCCCCAGAGTCTGACCTACGGTGGCTTTTTCATCAATTTTGCTTGGAACTCCTGTAAAAGGGTGGTGGTCCCCAGTCTCTGTTTGTTTTAGGTCACAATCTACAAAAACTGGAGACATCAATGTCACACCATCAGGTTCCAAGTTCAATAAATTCATGGATGGTTCTGTCTAAGTGAATTACTCTCAACAACATTGAAAATCAATGAATGGGACCCTGAATATTCTCGCATTTTTAGTTGGTTTTAGAATTCAACCTGTCCCTACATAATGGTTTTACATTACCTGGTCCATTACATAAGTAATCACAATTAACAATCTGATGTACTCATTTTTAGACATAAACCAATACAATAATTTAAACCTTCGACATTACAGTGAGTCTCAAAACCCCATCTTCATCATCCATCAAACATGTATGGAAATCCTCATTGATCCACATTTAAAAACGTCATTAATCGTATCATTAGATAATAATTATGTACAGTCACAGTTTGGAACTCAATACACCTATTGAATCTGGGCATTTGGGTGCATCTCAAGGACCGTTCTCATCGTGCATCAACCACATGTAGAGAACCAGGATGATCTGCCACTGAAGATGTTATTTGGCGTTATGCCATTCCGCCTTTTCATAGAGACCCTTAATGTGGCTCTTTGTTAGGAAAATCAATTTTTGTTCTAACTTCAATAATTTCCTATTGATTTGGCTTTGTGAAATCCCCTTGATATGCTTGAGTATCATCCAATCAAAATCATTTTGGGTATGTCCTTTATCAATGAAGTGTTTTACCAGGGGTGCTTGTTCCACCCGGTTCTTAATGCAACTCCTGTGCTCATTCCTCCTGGTGTTACATTTCCTGTTGGTTTTTCCAATATACATACAGGGGCACCTAATCAGATAAATGACGTTGTCAGTATTGCAATTGGTGGGTTCAGTGATGGTCCATTCTCTTTCTAAACCCGTCTCAACAGTCATGTTTCTTTTTTGTAAGTGGGCACATAACACAGTTACCACATGGGTAATGACCTTTCACACGTTGCAAACCCCACAATATTCCTTATTGGGCTTCTCTTTTTCTACATAGTATGTCATTTCTCATCACTAAATTATTGACGGTGGTACTTTTCTTGAAAGCCACTAAAGGTTTACCAAAATCTTTTTTCATGACTTTCTTCCAATTTCTTTTGATAATGCCTTTAATGTTATATGACAAGTTGCTGAATGTATTCACAAATCCCAGGAGGATACATTTTTGTCTTTCCGCTATTTGTCCTTTTGTTCCAGTAATGCCTCTCTATTATCATTAAAGTCCCTTTTAGCCGCTCTCTTCACCATTGGGTATGTACACACACGATGAACCAGTTTATCCAGTAGTAGGTTAGCTCCATTCTCATATTATTGGTTGGTGCTGGTATTGTGTTTAAGAGACAAAAATAGCCCAAAGGGAAGATTGTCTTTGACCTGTTGAGCGTGGTGTCTCCCATAGTGTAACAGTGCATTTTTATCACTATATTTGGTATAGGGCTTAATCAGGAGGGTTCCCTGATGTTGGTATATCATAATATCAAGATAGTTAAATTGACTATTACTTAGATTAACAGTACATTTGAGGTATCTGTTCCGTTCATTAAACTGTTAAACTGTATTCATATAATACCCCATTGTTATGAATATTGGCCTAAGCCCATTCGCATTGAACGGAAAACCGCGTCTGAAATGTTTGGATTTTCGATCAACTTTGCAGCCATTTTAAGAATCATCCGACATTTTGATTTCGACTCTTGCTTCCAGTTCTAAAATGGTGGACTGTGTTTTCAACTTGCAGCCGAGCCAAACGACCTTTGAGTTTTGTTAATGTATAGGCTGACCGAGAGCAGACTGTTTGTTCAAAAAAGAAACCTTGTGACTCGAATGAACTGCAATCCAAGTGTTGTCTGTGCTCACAAGCCTCGTCCTCATATAAACAATGAGACAATGTAGAACAAACTCAGATCGTGTGCTTTTGCTGAACTGCATTGTAGCGATTCTTGAAACAAGGCTTACTGTGGATCAGAGAACCGACGCCACCATTGTAACTTCATGGACATGCAAACTTGTTAAATCCGTTGTACAATATTGTAATATTTGAATACGTGAACTGGGCACGAACCCTAGCATGTAACGTATTATTTCGGAGAGGGGCTGGACAATGTTTGAAAAACAGAATAAAAGTGTCTGTGTTAAGATGTCCAGCACTCTGACCCCTCACTGTGTCTCCTGGTACACACTGCGAGGTGTTGGGAGCCAGATAGCTATCTGTTTGCTTTGAATCTCTACAGAATCAAAGATACTTGTATCTTTTCGACCCGTGATTGGCGTATTTCATTTTGTGGTACTAAACCTCGATATTTCTTTGGTCTTTCAGATGGCGCCCGAATAGGGACCTTCAAGATTGATGTCTCCTGGCTGAAACAGAAGGCGCGGCTATCGGACCGGGATCGGACAGTGAGAAAAAAGGGGGCCCCTTTGTATGAGACACAACACCTCGACAGTACTGCACGATCCGATCCCTGAACAGTGAGCATGTGGTTCGAGAGGACATCTTGACGAGGGTCCCCATACCAAGGCGGGCTCTTTGCCGAAATCACAAACCACGAGGATCCTTTGTAATTCGATCGGACCTCCTTTGCATTTTGTAATCAGGTGAGTCGTGCCCCGATTCTTAAGTATCCTGCTATTTCTTTGTAGATTTGCACTTGCGAGTTCAAACGACACCAGGTTACACCAGTGATCTGACATGCCTGGGAAATTGTCTGCCTGTTTCAGGGGTTTATTCCGCAGAGACAGACAATCTTTGGAATATGGCTGACCGGCGCCACCTGAGGGTTCACCAGCGTTTACTATGCACTGTAAGTATGGGCTTGGTAGTATAGTATTCAACAATATTTGGCACAGACAAACTAGACATGCTTCCGAATTTCAGTGGCCAGTTCAAGGTAGTTTTGAAATTGCCCATGTATTTAGAGTCTGTATTGTTAAAGAAAAAGGCTAGCCCTGCAGCATTTGATGTAATTAAGAATTGGAGAAAAGAACCTATGCCACAATTTAAGAGTAAAGAGAAACACGCACATCGACATATGTCTAACTCTGAGAAAGCATTATTGCATGATCAACAGAAACAGTCAGAATCTATTAGAAGTATGGATAGGGCTTTTCAACTTGGGGTACAGAAAGTGTATCCGTCTCAGGATTTTCATGCCTCAGACAAACTAATCGATACACTTTTGAATGAGCGTAGGACTGTTGCCACCGCACCACCTCCTTATGTGACTCTCCCTGTTGTTTTACCTTTTTCTGCTGTTGCACCTCCTCCCATTGTTCCTCCTCCTCCAGTTGTCGCTCCTCCTCCTGTTGTTGCTCCCCCTTCTGCATCTCCGCCCTTGCCGACAGATGCTGTTCCCATAATTCCGTCTTTACCGCCAGCAGTAGTGTGTCCACTACACTTTGTACAAGATTTGTTACCAAGTGGTTCTGCTCCACTTGTAGCGATCAAAGGGTGACTGCCGATCCAAAAGTAGTGCCTTGTGGTACAGTATCAAAAGCTACGAAAAGAGAATTGTATGCATGGGCTAAGAAATGTACAGAAGAAGGTGGAAAATCAGCTGTCTTAACTGCAATTTTTGCCCAAGAAAGTATTCCCGAACAAAACATTTTGATAGAGGGGATGGGAATGCATTTGGCTGAAATGTGGAGTGATTTAACGGACACAGATATCCCACAAGGGTTGAGGGATTTGAATGCCTTAGCCTACTCAAGGGACACTGCAGAGAAAGTACATGAGCATGTTGAGAGGGTATTTGAGTTTAAAAGGGAGTTAGATCAGTTACAGAATGATAATATGGATGGCGATAGATTGGATGCTTCGTATGTGCAGAAACAATAGCTTCCCCCTTGTAAACCGATGAGTGAAGAGACGCCTATTTGCACAAGAGACGTGCTTAGATAGATTTCTTATGTTTCAATTTCTCCCATTGAAGTATATGACACGTTTAGTCAGTAAGCTCTGACAATGCAAATCAAAATGTTACAGGTAATGGTAGAGTACCTGCAGGATGAGTGTATGAAGAAAAAGGTTTGTTGTCCCGCAGATTTGATGGTCATTTATAGGAGAGCGTTTTCGCCCAATACTGCTTTGGCTACTTTGTCACTTGATTTAGCTTTGTTGCTTAACAAACGTTCAGAATTGCCTACTTCTCAAATGCCAATGAGGGAAGTCCCTCAGAAATGTGTTCCTAAATTAGAATTTCCGGCAGATGCCGCAACAGGCACAGGAACTAGTTAAGGTTGCCCCGAGGCACTGTTATCCATGCCCAAGGTGCCCACAAGGTATTTATTTGATAATATATCTTAGCCCCTAGGGATCGGGGACTACATAGATCTAATCATAAGATCATTATTTTATACTAAAAGTGCCTATATCCAACAGGCTAACAGAGAGACTACAAAGAAAACTGAACACATCTGCGGGTTCTATATATAGCAGACACAAGGGAATGTTGCCCATGATGAATGTCCAGCATTTAAGTGCATGAGTAGGACAGAAACTTGTACAAGTAGGGCTTTAAAAGTGTAAAGAGTAATAGCACGAAGAGTACACTTCAGAGAAAGGAATCTAGTGTGAAGTCTGCACAAAGACTATTTATTGTACTGTGAAAATATTGTTTACATGTGTGTATTAACTTGTGTTTTAGACAGGTACTACACCGGCACCCAGGACTTCCGTGGTATTAGATGCGTGACATCATCATGGCCCACGTGATGACATCACCACCTTGTGCACCATGACGCTATGACGCGTGATATACAAATAGCAAACATTTTGAGTGCCGCAAGTCCTGCGATTTTTATAAAAATGATGATGTTGCATGCTGGCACTCAGATATTCTGAGGTAAGGCTGGTGGGGTTAATATTTTCCCCTTTCCTTGTACCAACTTTGCAATTTTGGTGATATGCCCTCATAAGTACTTATACAGAAACATCTGAATCAACAGATTTCTGGAATGAGGAAAGAGAGCAGGTTTTTACCCTTCAACTTCATACTGAGGTTACAAAGCATACAGCCACCCTCCAGTAAGTGATGCACATGATTTTCTGTGTTAGCATGTTTCTTCTGAGAGCATGTTGTTGAGAGTAATTCACTTAGACAGAACCATCCATGAATGTATTGAACTTGGAGCCTGATGGTGTGACATTGATGTCTCCAGTTTTTGTAGATTGCAACCTAAAACAAACAGAGACTGGGAACCACCACCGCTTTACAGGAGTGCCCAGAAATATTGATGAAAAAGCCACCCTAGGTAAGACTCTGGGGATAATGGGAGTTTATAATTCAATTTCAAGGTCAACTTAGAACCTATATTTGGAGGAAGTAAGGAGAGGATAAGAGGGAAGTTTGAAGATGAGTTGTGTGTCATCTGCATAACACTGAAAGTAAGGGGAGAAAGTGGAAAATAGGTGTGCAAGTGGAGCAAGCTAGATGTTAAAGAGCCAAGGAGAAAGGTTGGAACACTTGGGAACACCAAAGGTCACCACCTAAAGGTGGTTGAGGTGAAAGAGCCCAGCTTAACCTGGGAGGGACGGCCAGTGAGGAAGGAGGTCAGTCACTGCAATGCCTGCTGCAATATCAAGGTTATTGTGGAGCCGTTTTATGAGGAGGGTGTGGTTGGCAGTATCAAATGCAGAGGAGAGATTAAGTAGAAGGAGAACAGCTAGAGGCTAAGAGTCAAGTGATGCAATCAGTTCACCAAGGGTGTTCAATAAAGCAGTTTCCATGCCTCTGGATGCTCGGAATCCAGATTGATGGTCATGTAAGCAAACAACACGGTCAGTATGATGGGTCAATTGGGGGAAGACCAACTTCTCCAAATGTGTCCCAATAAAGGGATGATAGAGATGGGGTGTTAGCTAGCCAGACACTAGTGGTCAGCAGGAGGTTTTTTCAGGAGGGAGCGCACAAGAGAGTGATTGTGGGAAGAAGGGAAAGACCCAGTAGTAAGAGTGTTAATGCAGAAATCAGCAGGTACTGGGGCAAGAGAGCAGATATTGTCCTTAATAGTTCTGGTATAACAGGGTGAGACCTGTTTGGAGGAGACTTTCATAGAGTGGACAACTCTAGTGACCTCATCGGATGTTATAGGAGAGAAGGAGGAGAGAAAGGCAGAGGGAGGATGGGAGACTATAGGTGGGAGGCGGTTTGGAAGAGGAAAAGGGTAAAAGGAAGAGAGAGTGCTCAGAATGTCCTGAATTTTGCATGATGTGCGTGACTAATGCAATGTTGAGGGTCTGATAGGGAAGAGGTGAGGTGGAGACTGTGGAATAGTTGGCTAGTTCCATGCAGATTTTAAATAGTTCAGCTGTGTTGTTGGATGCACCAGAGACGCATGCCTGAATGTGGGCCATTTTCTTGGAATGAATGGAGGGTCAGTATTTGTAAAGACTGGGGGGGGTTGTCTGTACTTCTGCTCTCTATATGGCAGAGGAGAGGCACAAAGGACCCCAGCCAAGATTCTCTATTATTGGTACGTGGTCGAGAAATCAAGGCCTAGCTTCTCAGGAGGTGATTCAGGCTGGTTCTTAAGTACAGTGTAGTCCCTTAGCCTCCACAACGGAATGTCCACACACTGTATTAGTTAAAACACAGTCTTTATATAATTAATATTCAAGGTTATGCACACTATCACAATAACTTACTTTGTGCTCAGAAAATCTACAATGGCAAATATATACAGTTCTAAAGTGGTACCACTATTATTATCAGATCTCATTAAAGTGCATCAACTATACTCTGGTCAAATGTCACACAGATCAAGGCATAAAAGTAACCAACGTTACATATAAAAGGAAAGTGGTTGGTTAGAACAATAGGCAGAATACTGGCCCCTACCACTAGACACAGTTCGGTGTGAAGATCCCCCCACCTGCGCAACCTGTAGAATAAAGATATACCACAAGCCCAGTCCATATATTGTTTATATTGTTTACAAGAGTGTTTCCAATAGTTCAGCAACCCCAAAGTACCTGGTGTTGTCGAATTCCTCGGCGTGAAATCGACGGCCCTTCTTGAGTGCACTCCCTTTAAGGCAGGAGCCATGGGTTGTCGAACGTCCGGCGTGAGAAAAGGTGAACTACGGCGGTGAAGTGGCAGCTTCATTCCTGGTGGTGCTCATCGATGATGGAGGTGTAGGCTCCTGCAAGGAAGAGGTGTGCGGGGCACCTGGGTGACAATAGTTCTGGGCCGCAAAGAGTTTGAAGAACTGTGGCCCAGCAAGGGCGTCGAGTCGTCAGCATCTCTGTGGTCGTTGTGTGGCGGGAAACCCACCGGTGGATGTAACTCGGCACGTCGATGGCCTCAACTTTCTCTGGCAGGAAAAGGTGGTCGACGGTGCAGACGAGAACTTCCTTGGATCAAATGAATTTCTTCGGCAGCAATCGTCGACAGTGATGGACAACAGTCCGGGCGCTTCTCTTTGGGATTCCGCGGCGGTCCCCATATCTAGACATCCACAAGACAGAATGCGTTTTCGTCACACACTCCATTCACCCAGGTCCCACCCACAGGGTGTACCCACAACATACAGTCACTGGGAAGGCTCCAGCCAGTCTGGCCTGGACTTCACAACAACACTATATGTGGACCTTCCACCCAACAGCTAGTCAGGGGGAAGGGACAGAGTCAAGGCTTCCCAGGACTTTGGGAAAACAAGGTAACAGGCAATAGAAAGTAAAGCATCTTGTTTCCTGTCAGGAATCAACTGATTCCAATGGCAGGGCCTGGGTATCCCAAAATGGAGGATACTCAGAGCACCTGTCAAATTCAGCATGGAGCTGCCACCAGCCCATACCCTGCTCTGTGGGCCATGCACAGGTGCCCAAAAACATACACTACGGGCACAGGGTTGTACCCCCACCCATGGGTGCCATAAGGGTATCCCATGGGTCTGTTCACCAAAACCAAAAGAGAGAGCTGCACCACCAGGAGTCCCACATGAACTCCTGTGTGGAAAACACAACAGAACACACAATAAAAGGCAGTAAAGGACAAGGATATGGAGGCCCTTTCCCTCTGATGCATTTCCAGCATCACAGCATTGCCTTTGGAGGAGGTCACAGGCCATGTCAGAGGATGAGCCTGAGGTCTGCCACTTCCGTTCCGCAGCTCTGCACTTGCGGTTCAGGTCTGCAAGGTCAGAATCGTACCAGGTGTTATGCTTGGTGGCATGTTTCAAGAATGTTGAGAGTGTAAGTGATAGCAAGATGGAGATTGCTGAGAGCTGAGTCAGAGGTACAATCTGCAGTGGTGGGAGAAGAGGGGATGAAGGTGGGTGCGAAGGCAGCAGATGACTCTCGTTTTTTCAGACAAATGTCAGTGAATGAGGTTGGCACAGCTAGGGGTACGCAGTCAGACTGCAGAGAGGACCCAGGTCAGAGAAGAGGAGCGAGTGGTCTGACCAGGAGAGTGGGCGGTGTGCAAAAGATCCATGTGGATCAAGGCATTGAGAGTGTGTCCAGCTGAGTGAGTAGCACCAGAGGGGAGAATGTAGACGGAGAGCGAGGTGCAGAGGTCATGGAAGAAAGTGGATGCCATGATTGAGGAGACAAGGGGAATGTTGAAGACCTTTGGGAGAAAGAGTTTAGCAGTAGATGTGAGGAGAAAGGAGGAGAAATCAGCCCATTCTGAGAGGAACAGGGCAATGGTCAAGGAGGAAGTGGGAGAGATGACAAACGTGTAAACCAGGCTCTCAAATAAGGAGTATGGCTGAGTGGGTATGAGGGAAGAAGGGACCCACTCCGGGTTGATCAATTAAACACCAGCACAGTTAAGGCAAGGCTTGCAGATTATCTTGTAGCCATCAGGGAGAAGGGATATAGTAAGGCATAGAATGGCAGTCTGGCATAGCCAAATCTAGGTTTAACAGCTATGTGAGTTAGTAAAGGCATAACAATGTACCAACATGACTCACAGACATTCTTCGTTGGAGTCCAAAGCTCCAGTGGCAAAAGTGTGTGGGGTTGCTGGCTGCCTGCTGGCTAGCTGTTCCATGAGGCTGAGAGGTGGTGGAGCATGAGGTACTGCAGGGGAGGAGATGGGGGCCCTCCAAGCCCTCCAATGCCTGGACAGTCTCAGGCAGGGGCCTTAGATGAGGGCCTTCGAGTTGGGGGCTGGCTTCCTCGCCCGACGGCTTTTGATTGGGCAGATTTGATTTATAATGTGATGGCAAAAGAAACCTTTCATTTGGTACTCCATACTTATGGAAGATAGCCAAAGATAGCCAAAGGCAAGGTCTCCCACCTGCACACATCTGCAACCACACTCCATTCCCAGTGAACTTATTACACAACACCTCTGCTATTACAATACAGCTATGCCCCAAAACAAAAATGTGGTCTAGCTGGCCACATAATTAATCTCTTATTCTTGCAATCTCTCTTGTCAACTTCAAAGCAGCCCATCCACTTGCTAGCCCAATATGGGTAGCTAGTAGGCACCTGGCCACCCCTACCAAACCTTGCTTTGGCCAAAATTCACACACACATTCTAACCTTGTCTAACACATTTTCCATACCCTGACTTCGGTCCCCAAAGGGCGATCAACCTACAGCACTTTGGGACCATACTAATGGTGAACGGTGCTATACAAGTACTACTACTACCACAGAAAGAATTCACTGGTGTTAGTATTGAGACCAATAATACCAGTACAGTTACAATAACTATACACTTGTGTTTGCTTTGCCCTATAATGACAGTATTTCAACTTTAAGAATACACACATGATGGCTTTGCCCAGCAATGTAAGTACTGCTGCTGTATGTAAAAGCTTGTGTTGGCTTTGCTTTTTAATCCTAGTACTTCAATTCTAATAATACACTCATTATGATTTTGACCAATAAGGTCTGTATTTTATTTCGCTTTTTTTTTTAAGTGCTCTCTCAGCCCAGGGGCATCGAGGCGCTGTTACAGGAGTTGTTTTGGTCTTAGTTGCGTATTTATAATGCACTTAAATACCCAGAGTTTTCTAAGTGTGGAACCGGCGATCGAACCTGTGTTGCTTCATGTCGGCTTGCTTCCTAGG
This sequence comes from Ambystoma mexicanum, assembly GCF_040938575.1. NCBI lineage: Eukaryota > Metazoa > Chordata > Amphibia > Caudata > Ambystomatidae > Ambystoma > Ambystoma mexicanum. Next base: position 1,203,630,155 of record NC_090933.1, read on the forward strand.
CGAGCACGTTGCCGCTGAGCTATCCTCCCGGGACCAAGTATGCTAAATGGAACGTATTGCCTCTGTTAGAACAAAATCATGTCTCTTTTGCTAAATAATGGCAGTACTTCCACTGTAATGACACACTTATGTTGGCTATGCCCAAAAACACAAGTACAGCCACCAGTCTGCGAAGATGTTGTAATGCTGGCTGTGCCCATATTTGGCATTACTGCCAGTGTAATTAAATATTCATGTTGGATTGACCCTATCATGACAGCACTGCAACTTCAGAGCACACCCATGAAGGCTTTGTCTAATATACTCCCACTGCCACTGTAGGGATACAATGGTGTTGGATTTGTCCAGTAAAGATTATTTTGCTCTTTTAAAAAAAAGGACAGATTACCCGAACCTGTCTAGTGTCTTTACACAAGCCATGGTACTTCACCTCAACCACCAAGCCATAAGACACAATCCTGAACCAGGGTACATAGCTTTTCAGCCCTTATTGCCTACAGTTCTCCCCCCCACATTTGTCAACTGGTAAAAAATCAACAGAACACAATTAAAAAGGTGTATTGAACCAGATCCTGGGTTTTAATTAGGCCAATTATTAGTATTTTGTTAACAAATCAAAAACGGCATTCAAATGTGTGTTATTTGCACTTTAGAATCACACAAGGCACCTGCAAATCTCCCAAATAGACAGACTGATGATCGCCTTAGCAACCAAGTTTTGAAGCTGACAGCTGCTTCAATCAGGCGCATACTATGACTGCATATTGTCTCACCCAATTCAACTGTTTTGTGTAGGTACAAGAACAGCAACAAAGGCTCCATAATAATGAATACACACAGGCTGTTCAAAAATAAGTTAGCTGAGGTAAAGCTTTAACCCTTCTCTCATGATGTCTCCTCATTTGGAGGGCTGTGTACTAATGACTTCATTTTCAATGCTGTGCTTACGAAAGCTGATGAACCGTAGATGAGTCTTGAAGCGTGTGCATGAGTTGATTTGTTTTCAAATAGTGCCACTTAGTGGGGAGAGTGGAGAGGTGCAATTAGTTTACCTTTAGCCATAGTAGTGATATAAAAAAAATGAATTTAACGGAGGTCACTCTCCAAGACAACAGACCTCATATCAAGCCAGTCGTTGCGTACTGTTGATGGATATTTCAAATGTCTATGACAAGAACAGTAGAGACGGAGGCCACATTTGGGAGGGCGCAATCAAGTGTCCTGAGCCTTGTTCTGTGTCATACTCTCTTTGATATAAAGAGAATGTGTTGGACAATGTCACGCTTTCAAACTCACATCTTTATGTGTAAATTGCTGTATTGTCTGCAAATCTATAATAATCGCTTCTTTTAAGGCTTTCGATTCAGACGTATGCTGTGCTTTTATGACTTGTTCCTGCCTCTCGATTGTGTGAGGATTTGATTGTCTTCATTTTGAATTGAGACTAGGCATATGACCTGATTGTCTAACATTTGCACTGGAGCTAATCCACTCAGCATCAGTTTTGCTGCTCATCTCATACAGAATGGAGCGATCAATGTTTGTCCCTGCCCACATTCCATCAACACAGTCTTACTTTGTCTTATTTTTGCTATGGAAATAGAAACTGATTTGACCTCCACATTCGACACATTGAGCTTTGTTTGTTTTTTATTCCTTGTTGCATGAATATACATTTGTTTGTGACATCGGTTTTCTTACCTTTTTTTCATAGTTATGTAATTTGGTCCGAGGTAAAGTCGAAAGAGGACTACTTGCTCTACTCCCTGTCGGAATAAATTAGCAGCACGATTTCACTGTGAAAATCATTAAAAAATAAGGAGTGTGAAAACACCTGTTTTTCCATTTTATGTTACACAAGCAGTAAAATGAGCGTCATGTGCATTTGCTCAATGTAAGCACTGGTGCAAAGATTAGCTCATCCGGCCTGAGTGTCGGGTTCTTTCTAAATTGGAGCGGCATCTTCAGAGATTACTTCTGACAGGTCAGCATTTATGGGAAGATATGAATGTCCCACTACCACAAAAAACACCCTTCATGGATACAGTGCTGGTTATTTGTGGAGCAGGTGTCACTCAGCTACAACCCACAAAGGCACCCCCCCCCGACATTCCAATGAAGAAATCCACAACTAAAATCTCTTCCCTCCTGCATTCTTATTCCACATTCTGTGCCCATTGTCACGCATAATTTGTACCAGGCATTCCTAATGTCCATTATTAATAAACGGGTCTGTCTCACAATGGGTGAGGCCTCTAGGAGTAACTGGAGCCTTTAAACAATCCACTAGTGCCATTCCACAGGCCACTTTGTAACCCAGCTCTTTAAGGAACAGTTTGTTGGTATCAGCTCTCCCTCCTGTGGAAAGTCAAGCCCTTCCTCCCTCCAGACAGCTTTGGATACACCATTCAAGGACAGGTCCTATCCCACCTGGATGGGGGCAGTGCCCTCCTCAAAGGCCTCTCGTCATCCTCCCTTCTGTCCCGCAGAAGTGTCCTACACGCGGCTGCACGCCTCGGTAAGGGTCTATGCAGATACTACCACTTCACCCCGGTCCTCATCCACCTTCACTGGCTCCCACTGCATGCACAAATCACCTTTAAGTCTTGCTAATCATCTACAAGGCAGTCTCCCTCAAGTCACCCAGCTATCTTGCAAAGAAACTCAGCATCTCCGGTGGACAGCGCACCACCAGAAGCCAGGACAAGTGCAGACTTGAAATCTGCTGCTGTAAAAAGGAAAGGACCAGAAAACAAGACTTCTCTGCCTACGCACCTCCTCCTCATCAGCATCAGACTTGCCCCCATGCTCCGAGAATTCAGAAAAGGACTCAAGTCCCACCTCTTCAAGGAGTCTCTCCGCCTCAACACCTAGGCCATCACATCCATTGTTGCACCACCTGACTCACTAGATGCCGCTCACCCGTCTCCTCCCCAGCACCCTGTACACCCGCTACAGCTGCCCCCCTTTATATCTACCCCTCCATTGTATTTTTGTTCTGTTGTTACCTCTGAAAAGCGCTCCGTTATGCATCTACACTGATGTATACCTATGTAAAGCGCTCTGTTATGTATCTGTATTGTATACCTCTGTAAAGTGCTCTGTTGCTTCTCGAAGCTAGGTCCATGCTCATAATATTAATAATTGACTGATGACACACAGTAGCACTGATGCCCCTACCGCCTCACTCTCCTGACCGCCCCTTTACTCCCCCGTCTCTCTCCCTTTCTACCTCTCTCCCCTTTTGTGCAATGCACAGTTGCTTTCTAGCTAGGTATGCAGTATATAAATGCCATATATGTATTGATATAAACAAATAACAAGCGACATAGCACTGCTTCATTGCTTTTCCAGTGCTGAACTTAAGATGTAAGGTGTGAAAAAGGAATGCTGCAGGATTACTCCTCTGCTCATAAAACCTACCCTATGGCTATTTCTGGATCCTTGTGGTACTACAAGATGACAATCATTGGTAATGTAGAGAAGGCGTTCGTCAAAGTGCTATACATTGAATATACACTTAATACTCAACCAAAGTTTGTACTCATTTATCAACCTCAGAATGATCAAAAGCTGAGTCGACACGGCCATGATTCTAACCTGGGATGTGCAGATCACACAGAGATCGCAGCAGTGAGCACACGACCCTCTTAGCTATCTTACTGATCTTAGGTTACTAGAGGAAGTGGTGGCGCAAGATGCTTAAGCAAGTGGTGGTGCAATAGACTACAGCAAGAACTCCTTCAATGTCAACACTACTTTGCCACTGACAACATCCTTGCTCATCCGGATTCTTCTACAGACGCAATTCTGAGACAATAGTTATGTTATTCTAGGCCAACGTTGTAAGCTTGTTCCCCTTATTCTTTCTGTGGCAATTCAATGTATCTCTTATTACATCCTCTTTAAAGGGTTCCAAATTACCCGTAAAGGTCCTCCTCTTATCTGAACAATCACCCCTGGCAACAATTCAAGCTCGATCCTCGATCCCTCTGTCAGCTGTGCCAACTAGTATCATTTAAGAAGTGCAGTTACAAAAGGCACTCTGGCTTAGTAAATAGCGACCAACCTGGCTTTCTTCCCATCACACTCCACTTTTACAGACACGCACCATGTTGGCAGCTATGGTATTGCCACCCGAAAGTAATCCCACCCAAGAAATCCTTGCACTCAAAGCTGAGAAAGCTTTGGGCAGAGCGTCCTGGAAATATAATCGTGGGCCACCCTGTCAGGGACGGGTTTGGGGCAATTAATCCTAGGTGCAGTTCAAGCTTTGCATCATGCTCAATAGTCAGCGGTAATGGAATTTCCTTAAATCCCCCAAATCATTATTACTAATAGTGGGATAAAAAAATAAAAAATAAAAAAAATAGTGGGATAATGTAGCAATGTTGCATAAAAATCAAGTTTGGACATAGCAGTGATAGGTTATTGTGATGGCAACCCAAAAATACAATGGTATGATGATGACATACTGCTCTATTCCTTAGGTGGCCTAGGTTAAATGTTAACTTGGTGAGCTACAGATGTGAAAGGCATGGCTGAGCTGACTAAATATGTCAGTTATAATTGAGAATCCCTTTTTTATAGTAGGGGAGGAGAAAGCCAATGCACTGACAACTCCACAGGCATTTTGCAGGCAGGGGAGTAGGCTAAAGCACTGAGACCACATGCATTTTGCAGGCAGAGGAGTAGACTAAAGCACTGAGAGCACATGCATTTTGCAGGCAGAGGAGTAGGTTAAAGCACTGAGCGCACACGCGTTTTGCAGGCAGAGGAGTAGGCTAAAGCACTGAGAGCATGTGCGTTTTGCAGGCAGAGGAGTAGGCTAAAGCACTGAGAGCACGTGCGTTTTGCAGGAAGAGGAGTAGGCTAAAGCACTGAGAGCACGTGCGTTTTGCAGGCAGAGGAGTAGACTAAAGCACTGAGAGCACATGCATTTTGCAGGCAGAGGAGTAGGTTAAAGCACTGAGCGCACACGCGTTTTGCAGGCAGAGGAGTAGGCTAAAGCACTGAGAGCATGTGCGTTTTGCAGGCAATGGAGTAGGCTAAAGCACTGAGAGCACGTGCGTTTTGCAGGAAGAGGAGTAGGCTAAAGCACTGAGAGCACGTGCGTTTTGCAGGCAGAGGAGTAGACTAAAGCACTGAGAGCACATGCATTTTGCAGGCAGAGGAGTAGGTTAAAGCACTGAGCGCACACGCGTTTTGCAGGCAGTGGAGTAGTTTAAAGCACTGAGAGCACGTGGGTTTTGCAGGAAGAGGAGTAGGCTAAAGCAGTGAGAGCACGTGCGTTTTGCAGGCAGTGGGGTAGGCTAAAGCACTGAGAGCACATGCATTTTGCAGGCAGAGGAGTAGACTAAAGCACTGAGAACACGCGCGTTTTGCAGGCAGAGGAGTAGGTTAAAGCACTGAGAGCACGTGGGTTTTGCAGGAAGAGGAGTACGCTAAAGCACTGAGAGCACGTGCGTTTTACAGGCAGAGTAGTAGGCTAAAGCACTGAGAGCACATGCATTTTGCAGGCAGAGGAGTAGACTAAAGCACTGAGAGCACATGCATTTTGTAGGCCCAGTAGAACGTTGAAGCACTGAGTTCTCCACAAGCATTTTGTAAGTGCAAGTGAAGGACAAGGCACTGAGAACTCAACATGCATTTTGCAGGCACAGGAGAAAAACAAACCCCTGAGGACCCATATGCATTTTGCAGGCATTTTGTAGGTGCAGGTGAAGGCCAAAAAAGCGAGAACCCCACATGCATTTGGAATGCAGACGAGAGGGCTAAAACACCGGGAACCGCACATGCATTTTGCAGCTGGAGGAGATGGAAAAAGCACTAAGAGCCCCACATGTTGTATGTAGACGAGGAAGCAATAGCACTGAGAACCTCATGTGCATTTTGAAGGCAGGGGATAAGGTCAAGCCAATGAGAACAGCACCTCAATTCTGAAGGCAAAGGATAACACCAAAGCACTGAGAATACCACATGCATTTGGTAGCTGTAGAAGAATGCCAGGGCAGTGGGAACCTCATGTGCAATTAGTAGGCAGAGGAGAAGGCCAATACAGTGAGATCAACATGTGCATTTGGTGGATGAGAAGGCAAAATCAGTAAGGACTCCATGGGGCTGATTCACGGAATTATTTGCACCGAAAAACTGAGATTTGTGCGCCATTCTGCCCGCAAATCCCTGTTTAACAAATGGGGATTTGCAGCCAGAAAGGCGCACAAATCCTTGTTTTTTGACGCAAAAATTCCATGAATCAGCCCCCATGTATATTAAGTTGGCAGAGGAAAAAGAGTATTATTTTTAGAGTATTAATTGAGCGTGGACCTATCCTCGAGAAGCAATGGAACACCTTACAATCAAATGTGGAAGAACATGGTGAGGGGAGAAGAGAAACAAGCAAGTGGGGACATAAGAACAGGGGAGGGGGAAGATGGGCAATTTGTCAGCAAGGGATCTACAAGTAACCAAGGGAGGAAACAGTGGGGAGGAGAAGAGGAGAAGGCTGAAGCATTGACAACCACTGCATGCATTTTACAGGTGGAGGAAAATAACAAAGCAATGAGAAACCCCCCATGCATTTTGTAGGTCGAGGATACGTGTCCAATGCATCGTGAACCCTCCATTCATTTTGGAGGTGAAGGAGAAGTCCAAACATCGTAGGCAGTGTGTTAATTGTAGGGCGGAAGTGAATACAAAAAACGTGTCAGGATATGCTGAAGCAGCCAAATGCAGTAGGTGTTGAGGTAGGGGATAAGGGAGGAATGTATCTCTCTGGCTTTTTTCAACCACAATAGTAGTATAATAGTAGCTGTGTGTGTTGGAGAAGCCAGATAGTATGTGCGTCTATTGGTTTGCCATAATTTAAAGAAACTATTACTAATATTATTAAGGCATTTATTGAACGCAGACCTTCAGGAAGCAACAGAGCACTTTCAAATCATAGGGGAAAGAACACATTGAGGGAAGCAGAGAAACAAGGAAGCTGGGAGGTAACAACAGAGGTTGGAGAGGGCAGGCAATTTGGCAGCAGGGGACCTACCATGGGAGGAAAGAGTGGTGAGCAGATCACCCAGTCTCATGTAGGTTGGGAGAGGATGGAGTGTGGATATAGGTTTTATGAAACAGCCACTCCTTGAAGAGGAGGGTCTTGAGCTGCTTTCAGAACTGAAGAAGCACATGAGCGAATCTGATGTTGATGGGGTGAAGGTTCCAGAGTTGTGGGCCATAGATTAGAAGGCCTGTATTATGGTACTTTCCTTCCTACACCGGCGCAGTTCAAGTTTGCACATGTCCTTACCTCTGGTGGATCGTGGGCCTTCCGGATATGCTGAGTTTGACAGTGAGGTAGCTTGGAGATTGCCTTGTAGATTATGATACGGGCTTGCAGTGGGAGCCAGTGCAGTTCAATGAGGGTCGGGCGATGTGGTTGAATTTGCAGAGTGCTTTGAAGCGTTGCGCTGCAGCATGCAGGAGACATCTCAGAGATGCCTGGGTAGTGACAAGAAGTCTCTTCAAAGGGGCATTAACACCATCCAGGTAGGATAGGAGCAAGGCTTGGACAGCAGATCTGATGTTGTTTTCTGGGTGAAAGGGCTTGATTTTCAACAGGAGAGAAAGTTGGCACCAAGCCATGTGTGTCTTCTTTACTAAGTGCTGTTTGAAGGAGAGGTGTCTGTCAATGTCAACCCCATATTGCTCAATCAGTAGCTGCAGATCATTCCTTTTGAAAAGAACATAGACATCTTTCCTGAGGGAATCTGGTCCTTTCGGAATAAGCGTAATCATGCATGTTTTACATGCTTCAGGTGAAAGAAGGTGGAGTTCGGGAGTGGATGGAGCAGGAGGAGGAGAAAGGTTAAGGTAGCCCCTAATGTCACAGGCACACAAGGGAGAGCAGATGACGTCACCTCAGCAACACAATGAACAAGAGGTTTTTCCTAAACATTCCCTAGCTTTTAATTTCTTTGGAAACAGGCAACCAAGACATTACAACGTGTATATCATATCCTGATTCAACCTTGAGATTCAGACACCTCTTTGTTGAGAATACTACAGATAGCAAGAGAGATAACGAGACAGAACACGGGGATGCAGGCATTGACCAACTCTATGAAGCTGTGCACCAATATATACTCTTTTTTTTTAAAAAAAAGGGCGGAGGTTAGGGCCCATCTCAGCCCTAAAGAAATGGGCATTGAAGCTACTGCAGAGGATATGCCCACCATACATATATGCAAAAGAAGTGTCTTGCAAAGAAAGCATTTAACTATATCGCCATGTCCTCTCCATTGGCCCATATGCAATGGCATAATCTGCTTGCCGGGAAAAAAGAATCGATAACCGTAGATTCAAAACTGGAGACAAATTACACATTTGACCCACCATGCCAACCGAGTACATCATAGAAGGTAGCTGATTCACAGATTTTCACCAGCCCTGCCGAAACACCATACCTGCATCTAGATCACCCCCACCACGCTGTCAAATGATTTCTCTCTCAATGCATCAGCCCACTATTGCTGAGTCGTTTCATTAACATTTTACAACAGACACAACATGCTTGGTCCATTCAATGGCAACTTTGGTGTAATGCTGCCACTATATTTGCAGCCCTAATCTCTGGCTGAAAAATGTGGTGTCAGATGGCTCCTTGCCTTCATGGACAGCTCCTGGAAAAGTCGGGGATGGCTGTACTGCATCAAACGTAGTGCTATATCCATGTTATAGGTGAAGTGGTAATGACACTGGACAACTTTATGGGGCTGAAAACACATGTGATAAGGCACCGATCTCATGCCCATCCTTGGACACTGGGTCGCCTTTCCCAACAGTGTAGAATGCCATTCACCAGAAGGTTGATTGCCTTGTGCATCGAATGGTTTTACATCAAGTCTCTCGAATGAGTTGGTCTCACGGAAAAAGTGAAAGATGCTGTTGAACATTGGCTTATTACCCATGATGTAGGCATGATTTAGGCATGATTTAGGCATGCAGTTGGCAGCTGAGAATGGGTCTAATGTTATAGCTGCCCTGACGATAGGAAAAAGTCATGCATGTGTCCTGCTTTGTACGTGTCCTCCCTCTTGTGGTGTCCTGCTTCATATGCCAGTAACCATTACATAATTAAATAGAAAGTGTGTCCAGAAGGTCTGCACCAACTTTAGTCACTCCTAACATTCCCTGCATATGCCAGGAAAGATTCAGGTGCACCAATACCTCTCTTGCAACCAGTGCTGAAAATTCTAAAATGCAATCTCATTGGAATGCAAACCTCCATGTGCTGGATCTTCTACAGGAACAGTGTAACACAGTGACCGACTACTACCAGAGACAGCAAATGGAAGTGGCACACCTAGCAACTCTCATGACCTGCGCTTCTTCCTACTGAGCCATCAGCCTCAGAACTATTTCTGTCCTCATCACCTGGAGCTCTATGTTCTGCCTCAGCACCACCACATCCTGTTCTCCCCTCTACTGATCATCCCCTTGAAGCTCTGTGGCTACCGCTCGTTGCTGCAGCTCAGGTACAACGTTCTTCCTGCCAATTCCAAAGTCAATGTGGTGGTTCCCTAACTGCAGGAAATTCTGGATTTATTTTGAAATGACCAGAACTAGCTAACCATACCCTCCTCCTCCCACACCTCTAGTTCCTTCCACCAACATGTCTGTGTCAAGTTCTCTCTACCCTGACCTGGCCCACCTTCAAAGGATCAGCCTCTTCCAACGACTCCTCTTCAAGCTCCACCTCCTTCCCACCCCCAAACCTGTCTCTGTGCCTGCTCAGCCTCTGTCCCCTGTCCTCAAGGATTGTCTCTCCATCATTGCAGTCCATTTTAACCCCTGTCTGCTTCTCCTCAAGCCATGTATCCAATTCCAGGCTGACTCCATCACTCCTGACACTGTGGTTGAGGAGGCGACCCTCCCCACAAATTACCTGCACCCCGACATTCCCACCAGATGAAAGGGCATCTTGCCTGAGGAGTCAAATTATGTAACAAGTGACAAACATCAAACACACTGATTCATGCAAGGCTAACTCCATGGGAAAGTCTTCTCAGAGTATGCAAATGACATGTATGGTGACTTACTACACCCTACACTGGAAGACTTATTGGTTTTGTAGAGGGGGAGCCAAATGCCTCTAACAGAAGTCAGTGAAATATTTCACAGGCAGATGTGCTCTAACATGCTCCAGGCCTGTATGGCTTGTATGGCAGCCTTCAGCGGACTCACATCTCTGACCGCTCTACGGCATAGCTCCAGCAACAATGCTGCACATACCAGCCACTGCTCTGACTCTGCACCCACCAGCCTTCATACTAGCCTTGATCCGCAAGGCCATATTCTGAGGAGGCTGTAGCTAGCTGCCAGTACGGACAATCCACCCCCTGACCCCAGCTCACCAACCCTGATCCACCGAGCAGTGCCACTAAGGGAACTGTTACCCAGTCACCTCCCCTCTTGGTTGACATCAAGCACACAACCCCCCATGCACCTTCTTGGGGTAGCACAACCAAGTGGGCTGTTACACACAAGCCCAGCATCATGGCTCTTAATAGCCCTCCGAACCTGCCTGCCAAACTTTCTAACCAAGCCACAGCGGACTCGCCTAGCTCCTGGAACACTAGCACCACCAGCGCAAGCCTACCTACCCATCCGGCTACACCTGTACCTTTCACACTGAGTAGCTCCACATTCAGCATCCCTAGTAGCATTTCCAACATCACACCACATATCTCTCTAGCCACCCCCTAGAACTGCACCATGGTTAACACTAGATTCATCCAAGCGCACCCTCTGGACATCAACATGCTCATCACGTCCAATGACCTGGACATCCTAGCCATTAGAGCAGAGGTCTTCAAACTGTGAGGCGCGGCCGCATCCCAGGGGGGGCGCGAGAGCCCAGCAGCATGAAATGTAAAAATATATATATATATATTTTTTTTTTTTTTCTTTTTTTTTCTTTAGGTTGGAGGAAATGGCCAGGGGCGGCTCACATGGTCGGACTGGACCATAAAACTGACTCAGACACCAATGAAAAAGTGGCCCACAATTGCAAATGGATATTCTTTCCTTTTGTCACCGACAATTTGAATAGTACCCAAGGGGGTGTTTTGTGTCAAAATTTTGTGTAATGATTAGAGAGATGGGGCTTCACCCCACTTCAGGCCCAGCCATGTCCATAGACGTACCCCTGGATTTCACCATCCTCAGGAGCGACAGACAAGCCTCCAGAAGTGGTGGGGTCACACTGAGAGCAAGAAACACTCTGGCCCTCAGACAGTCCAACACTGCCCTGACCTCTATTTGTAATATATTCACTGTTAAACTACCTTTATCCCATGCAACCACAATCACCATACATGTAGTCTACCACCAACCTGGCCTCCTCCTATCACTTGAAGAAGACCTCCTTCACACGCTAAGCTTGAACATCAAGCCCACATCCAAAACGATCCTGATAGGTGACATCAACCTACGCCTCAATGACCCTATAGACACAAATGCGGCCTCAGTGGTCAACTCGCTCAGTGACCTAGTATTCCATCACTGCATTGCAACCCCCACCCACTCCAAAGGTTGCACCTTGGACTGGATAGCTGATCTTAACTGCCAAATCTCTATTCTTTCCAACCAGCCATGCCCCTTGACCGACCACCATGTCATATCTTTTACAATAGCGCCCGCTCAACCACTTACACGCATCGCCCCAGCCATGCCACTCACAATGGCATGCAGTACGTGCAATCTCACTCAAACCTGAATTCTGCCACTTCTTGACCTCACTTGGACCCTGACCGCCCAGCGGATTAATACCCCAAAACAATATCACTAGCAGTTGACTCCATCGCCCGCTTAGCATCACGTAAAATAAACCAACTACACACCTAAATTCATGGTTCACTCCTGACTTAGGAACACTTGGTTCCAAAAAACATGAAGCAGAAACCAAATGTAGAAGAACACCTACTGATGCCCACAAATGGCAGTTTGCTATGACATCCACGTTGTACAAACAAGCCATCCTACAGGCCAAATCCACCACATACAATACGAGAATTGCTAATGCCAAATCCAACACATGAGAGATTTTCACTATCCTCAGAGAAATTGAAAGCCCCCTGCCCCATGACCTCCCCTCAGCCTTATCAAAGACGAGGCTGCTGCAACAACATACACAATGCCCTCCTCAACAAAATTGCCACCCTTCACACAAAAAATTCGATGCCAAACAAGCTACCATCAGCACCATTCCACAACTCCCTCCTCGCCCAGTCCTCCACCCTTGTGCTAAAATACCCCACATTTCACTTCAACCCTCTCACTCAAGCAGAGGTCTCCTCCATCTTAAAAGGTCTGAAACTGTCCAGATGCAAAGGAGATGCCTGCCCAGCCACAATCATCAAAGTCTGCTCGGACCTCTTGAACCATTTCATCACCAATTTCATCAACACATCTTTCTCTTCGAGCCTGGTACCCACCACTCTCAAGGAAGCCTGGGTGCTATGTTTACTGAAAAAAGCTCTTGGACCACTCTACTCCTACCAATTATCACCCATTCACCACAGTCTCCTCCCTCCTCGAGATCCTTAACTGAGCCACCTACCTCCAAATCCAGCAATACCAGGAATCCAACCATATCCTGGGGGTGCAGCAATCTGGTTTCCACCCTGGTCATGGCTTGGAATCAGCCCTGCTTGACTTAAAAAACCAGCTAGATGCGATCAAGGATGCTGGAAAGCCAGCCCTTCTACTTTTCCTAGATTTCTCAGCTGCTTTCGACCTGGTAGACGATAAGATACTCTGCCAACACCTCACATCCGCTTTCAAATTCTTGACAGAAGCAACAAGCTGGATCGCCTCCTTCCTGAATGGCAGAACTATCAGAGTATTTGCGGATAACGCAAGTGCCCCCGCACCACTCTCCAGCAGTGTACACCCCTTACCTTGCACAGAAGGCTCCAGTGTCTCTCCCACACTTTACAAAATGTTTACCAAACCTCTCTTCGACCGGTCTTACTCAATCGCCATATACTATACTAGCTAGATGTACGACATCCGAATCATCCTTCCATTTGAGGTAATCATGCCACGCTAAACATAGTCTACCAAATTACCCAGGCATGGATGGCCACATACTGCCTGTAACTTAATGACGAAAAAACAGAAATCCTCCTAGTGGGATCTCCGGCGGTGCTGAAAAACATTGACCACTTCATGCCACCTTCACCATTGATGACATCTCGATCCCTGTCTCACCATCAGTAAAAACTCTAAGAGTGTACCTGGATGCCTCACTCTCCCTTAGTCGTCAAGTCAATGCCATCGCCTCCTCAGCAGCTCACACCTCCAAGCTTATCAATGCTTGCAGACCGTCCTTCTCCGACAACTGTCTCACCATTGCCCAAGCAATAGTCGGCTCAAGACTAGAATACTGCAATGCGCTCTTTGCGGGCATCTCAGCACACAATATCAAAAAAGCAAGTCATCAAAACAATGCACTTCGTGCAGCCCTTAATATTCCTAGGCAGGCCCATATCTCTGCCGCAAGAAAAAATACCCACTGGCTCCCGATAAGAGATTGCATCACCTTTAAAACACTGGCGATCACCCATCGGTGCCTCTCTAATACTACACCACCATACCTTGCACAGAAGATCACTAAAGCCCAGTCCAAGAGACCAACCAAAACCATGCATGCCCACCAGCTCCTCATGCCCTGATTCAGACTGCCGGTGCCAGTTTCACAGTGATGGCAACTAAACTTTGGAATGCTCTCCCTCATGCCCTGAGAGCTGAACAATCCTACTGGGCCTTCCGCAAACTTTTTAAAACTTCACAGAGCATAGCACCTGAGTTGCTCTCCCCCTAATATGTTTCTGTCAATTCTTCTACAATGCCTGTGTAACGTTATATGTAACAGCGCCTTGATGGCCTTGGTATTAGTGTGCTTTATAAATAAATAAATAAATAAATAAATAAATAAATAAAACAGGGACAGAATTTCCCCAAAAGCATTTCAAAAGTCCTCAGAAAACACTGATGTGTGAGCCTGGTCTGTCCACTCTGACCATATCTAGACAGCCAAATAAAAGAAAACGAGGTCAGGTCTTTCATTTACCCTCACACCTGTTTTTAGATGGCTCAGGATTGGCTGGTCGGACTTCGCTCTTGAATCTCAGATATCTTGTTTAGATGGCAGGACTCACACCCTGCATTGTGTCCTAAGGTGTGGATTTATGAATGGGAAACCTTAAGGGAGTTCTACCTTCTTAACAGTATGCAACCTAGCCAACTATGCACACAGTGGAACATATGACAATGAGTTCGCATGGCACTACAGACCAAGTTGCACACGCCTGCCTCCTTTACCTATCCAGGCACTTCCACAATCTTTTTGTTACTCCACACCTGTCCCTTTTGTAATTCCACAGTATGGATACCAACTCTTACCACTCTCTTGGCTTCATAATACACAGGATGCCTGACCCCTTTCAAACTTCCTACGTTATCACCCACTTTCACACCAATGGCACTGCGCCTATCCAAATTCAGCCCAGATAAAGCTTGTTAACACTGTGCAGTTGCATACAGGAGCCCTGCATCCACTTGCACTGGTCTGTTATGGTCCAAACAGGTATGACACTTTATTGTTTACCTTTCTTTCCCTCAACCATTCAGACAGAACTTCACCAGTGCTGCAATGAGGGGAAAAGAGTAACACAACACCCTTGCATGGACAGCAAACCTTACACTCTTCACTACGAGCATATTCATTCCAAAATGGTTCTGTTCACCCTGTCAGGGGACCATTGCTTATACAAACCAATGAGGGAATTCCTTCCCTACCATACACACCACTTACAAATGCTATCTCCTCGTCTGTGGTTGCTGCACACCCCACTTTATTCACCACCCATTTCGAGGACAAACCTACCATGCAAAGGATGTATTTACTCTAAGACGTCCTATGTTGACTGGCCCTAAAACATCCAAGGCCAACTAATGCCATCATGACTCAGGGAAAGGCAGAGGCACCAAGGGCTGTATTCTCAGTTTAAGACCTTTCTAAGAATCTCAGACTGCTGCACACTTAACTTCTGTCCTAGTGGTCATCACGTGGGATCTGCTTCATCCTGGAAAATCCAGCATGGCCCTCATTTGCCAAATTTATTAATAGTGCACTGACCCCTAGTGGTGAAACGGCTTTTCCACCTGAAACCTCAATCTAAACAACAGGTTCTTCTTTCACCTTCCAATACTCACACTGTATATCTTAGAGCTCTGTTTCAATGGGTCAACCACGTTCAACAAAGAGTACACCACTTTACCATTCCCCATCCTTCCTGGAGTAGGTATTCCATTCTTCCTAACTCACTATACCTTCAATTGTCAAGTATACCTATTTGCTCATCAACACCTCAGCGCCTCAATGGAAGACAGCAATAACAACAGACAACCAGTGAAATTATTCCTATGTCCGGGAAGATATCTAGTAGTGAAGTCAAGACATTGCAACCTGGGACCCAGTTTTCTATCTGCATGGAGAGACTGTCTGCACCCTTTGACCCAAATGTGACTTCAACAGTTTAATATATGTTCATAACACAAACTATGGCCCCCACAAACACGTCTTAAACCTCGATGTGCCCCAGAAACAAGAACTGGCCTCCTTCTGAATTGCAAAGATCCCATTTCTGGGACCCCCAACTGCGTGGAGGCATGCACCACTTTAAACAAATGGACACCAGGCCAGTTCTGCTCATATATCACATTAGCACCATGGGATGCACCCAGCAGACACAGGAGTTAAAATACCTGAATGTGGCATCGCTGCAAAAGCTGCTGAAACCGTCAGAGAAAACAGTCCCGTCCGGCACTCCTTGCTTGGCTTCCTAAATTACCTGAACCCTCCGGGCACCCTGCGCCATACGTCAGCATGCAGCACTACAACATGGCCACCACCAGAGGAGCTCAGAGAGTTCTGATGGGGACAATTTTTGGGTGGGGAAAGGCAGGAAGTGGGGAGATTAGTCATAGGGATTTGCATAGCTTGGGCAGGGAATCATAACCAAACAACACTGAATACACTGTGTGTCCCTCCTCAAATGTCATTCATCTGTGCCCCTCGTCAGATGCCATTCTTCCCTATGAACACACAAATCAATATTTGAATGCAATAGTTTGGGCTTCATAGGTGTTGCAAGTGACATCTAATAGTCCAAACTAAAAATTCAGATAAAATCTTAATGTAACTTTATCATTGTCTCGGGAGGATAGCTCAGCAGCAACTGCTCACCTTGGAAGCAAGATGATATGGAGCAGCACAGGTTCAATCCCCGGGTCTGTGCTTAGAAACCTCTGAGTATTAAGCACGTTATAAATAATCTATCCTATCTTTGAACAAGACGAGATGACAGGAATATGAACTGGATCACTGCTTAACCTTCAGATAGAGTTGACACATGGTATTCATTATGCAACTTCCTCTTGACCAGAAAATGCTTTCGGCTTTCTCATCCAAGCCCTCCTCAGTGCCAGCAAAAGCAGAGGAAATGATGGTACCTGAAATACGTATTGAGCATGTGGTGGCTTTAAATTTGCATTTAACGCCTTACAAAATCATGTTAATTGAACAAAATAAGTGCAGCATTAGAGGCTAAGGACCTTATGAAGGTATTGAAGAGTATGGGCCTCATTACGACAATGGCGGTAGCCATGCCGCTATTTGCGGCATGGCTACCCCCATACCGGGTACCAGGTCTGGGTTCCCTGAATGGGGAAATACCGGGCTATTACGACCTCGGAGGGCCTGGTATTTCCCCATTCAGGGAACCCGGTCCCAGTACATCCCCATTCCCATTTGAGCCCCCATAGGGCTCAAATGGGAATGGGGAGGATGCAAACAACGGGCCTGTTAATGACAGGCTCGTTGTTTGCATCCTGGTCTGCTCGCGGGACCCGCTAAGGACGCCTGGTTTTACCAGGCGTCCTTAGCGGGTCCTGCGAGGAGACCTCGTAATGAGGCGGTAGGGGGTTAACGGGGCCGGCAGTTCTACCTGCCCCATTAACCCCCTACCGCCTACCGTGTAATGAGGCCCAATGTAGCCATTTGGCATTATCCTGTAATTTTGCTAACAAGTTAAACCAGTTTATTAGGGATGCATTCATGTTGGGATGTGCCAGCAACAAGATACAGACTGAATTGTGGCAGATCAAAAATGTGGAACACATGATGTCTTATGTGTCCAAACTGGGGAAAAGGAACTACAGAGATTGTGCAATGCAGATAAAATTGAATGATATCAGTGGGTTGGAGTGGCTTTCCCCATTGTTTGTAGCATTGAAAGGTAATGGGAAGGTTCGCTTTGTTGGGTGTCCTGACCCACGTTTAAGCTACCCTGCTACAACATTTGGTGCTGTGGGCTTAGAAAATTCAAGATGGCGGAAAACCCACATGTGCGCTGAAATCCAGGAAAGCTGCGCAGTTTGTGCGCCCACCAAAATGGTTGCCTCACTTGCCACCCACCAGTGCGAGAATGAAAGGCCGGGTTGCCATGAGGGAAATGGGTTGCCAAAGGAAAAACAGTAGCGCCGGTTAGCTTCAAAGCGCTTTAAAACCACCATTGGACTACCCGCACAGTAGTCTGAAACCATTGGGAATGGCAATGCTGATTGCCAAATGCAACCTAGAATTGTGGGGAATTCATTTCTTAAATCCCAAAAATGGGTGCAGTACCAGTACTCACCACTATCCAAAAGCCGGCGTTTTAAAACCACTCTGTGTGTTTTTCTGAAGGCAAGCAAAATGCCTATTTCAAACCTTGCAACATGTGCAAAATATTCACTGAACACCAGCAGACATTTGGCAGAATGGAGTTTTGTGTGCCTACAAAATCTGGGAAATGAAGAGCCCAAAAACAATGCTTATAACAAAAATGCTATGGAGTCAGCAGCTTAAGCCTAACTACAACTGGATTTAAAACCACCAAAATCGAAAATGTTAAATTAAATGAGTGACCTATGTTTGGTGTCACATGCCTTTGTAACTGTTGAAATGTCATAGTTTTGCACTTAGAATCAGCATTCTAGCTGCATGTGTAAAATTACAAGTTATTTTAAAAGCAACAAAAAGTTAGCTGAAGGTCTGGCTTAAGGAACTTGATTTTGCCTAGCAACTACCCATCAGCAGTGAAACTTGAGTCACCACTGTGTTCCCAGGCCAACCTTCCTTTTGCTGCCCAGGCTAAGGATATGCCATCTATCTGATAATTGAATTATCTGTGCTCTGCAAGAGAGTGAACAAAGCCCTCTTCACTCAGGCAAAGGTTTTTATTACCGCAGTCGTAAATTGTAGCTTCCTCTTGGCAGGAGCTGGGAGGAGCACTGCCTGTGAGAGCAAGCTGGCTTGGCAGAACTGGAAAGAACCAGAAATTCAACCTTGTGCTGAGGGTAAACCACACCCCTTTGGAGCCAGAACATAACTTTAAAAAGATGAATAACTCATAGAGCGGACATGTGAAAATTTTATAAATGATACCATAATTCTTGTGATTTTTCTGCCCACAGTTTAAGACGTGGTAGGAACCGGTGGTATGTTCAGGGGGGTTTTAGCGGAAAAGTGGATATTACTCTAAATGTGTGCATGTTAAAAATCTGAAACTTCATCAGTTAATGTCCCTACCCCCTGCACACATGTATGTAAAGTTGGGTCCATGTCGGAAATTGAAAAAGCAGTTAAAAAGTGAAATATGTGCCAGTTCTGAATGCAAGCTCCCAGGAAGAGCAGAGTTTGAACAGGGGATACCTCCTGTAATGCATGATGGGTGCATATGATTTTAAAACAATATGTACCTCTGCAAATATGTATTTGTTTCAAATCTAGATTTGTGTGTAAGTTGACAGGAGGAGTGGACTTTCTGCAGGCTGTAAAATGACATCAATCTGACTCACAGTTCAGTTTGCCAATCAAGCGGAGGAATGGAAGTTTGACCAATTAGAAGCTGAGAGAGAGGTAGGGTCAGTGATGCTAGAACACACCCACATTCTAAACACATAAAAGCAGACAGACAGGACAGATAGGGACCTTCCAAATCCATCTGCAGCGGGACGCTCTGCCGGAAAAATCCATACTTACCTTCATCAACCTACAGAAAGCCAAACTAGAGACTTCAATCTATCCAGACCAGAGAGAAAGCAGTGCTGTACTAAGAGACCAGACCAGAGAGACCCAGACCAGCAGAGAGAGTGACCAGAGCCCAGTCTAAAACCCTGACCAGATCCATGGCGAGGCCCATTTCACCCAAGAATATAGTGTGAGTACCTAGAAAACTGTGCAGAACCAATCTCCTAGTTAAAATCATATAATTCAATCTATTTAACATAAGTAGAACTGCCTCCTAGCTGTCACCTGTCATTCTAGCTGCAAAAATTTGTCACTTGTCATTTTGAAAAAGTGTGCGTTTAAAATTTACAAAACCAAAAACGACCTTTACTAAATTACTCATATCTCCGCAACCGTTTGGGCTAGAGACTTGCAATAACTTTCATTTGGAAGCTGAGATCCCAGGCTTTTCTAGGACCCCAAAACGGTAGAGATAGTCCTTGCGGTTCCTTTGTAATAGCGCTCGGCGCATCCGCGAATTTTACCGCGATTTGCAATTTCTTCACATGTAAAAACTGCTGCTGCTTGCCTTCCATTTGCCAGAAATTCGTTTGACCTGCTAACTATCCCTGCATCATTGCTAGTGTGAGCCTGGACTAATATTAACTAGATACCACTCACCCTGAACCTCTGTAAGGGAATTAAAAGCGTTTAGCATATTTCTCATCCATTGCTAGCACATATCAAAGCATTTGGGCCTGTGTTTTCAAAACTCCTATCTGTTTTCTGTTGTCTAAGCTTGCTGGATTGAACTGATTACATTGATTGCATTTCTGAGAACTGTGTGTTTTCCTTCCATTTCCTTGCCTTGCATCAAGGGGGGGAGGGGATTGCCAGAGAAAAGTGATTACATTGTTTTGTTGAAATCATATTGAGTATTTCTATACTGCATTTCATTCATTCAACCTTGCATCCATTTGAACTCCATAAAGCATTTTGTACCACCTTCTTCTTTTGTTCCTATTTACCAGTGTGCTATTCAATTATTAATTTATTATAAAGCCTGATATACATATCTATTTTAAATTATCAAATAAACCTTTTAAACTTGCAAAACAGAACTACTTCTTGGCTCAGTGGGGTCAGGGGGATTCCAAGAGAGGGGTGTTATATAAGGGTAGTCATCCAGAACGCATGAACTGGACCTAAAGATATATCAATAAGGGTTTTCATTCAGTATTCCAGACTAGGCGTTGACTTAGCTGTAGTGTTGAATTGAATCCTCTTACAAAGTGGGGGCTCGTATCCGGGATTCTGGGTTAGAATACCACTTGTGCAGCTTAATACAGTGTGCTAACTGACGGGATACATACATCCAGTCGGATCACCACGCTGCATTACGCTGTGAAGCATTCCTCAAAAGGGACACTCCAAGAAAAGTTCTGTTCCGCAAAACTAAAATACTAACTTCTGTAAGTCAGGACAGAGACCAATCTCTAGAATGACGACCTTGGTAGATATGAAAATAGCCAGAGAGCACTTCTTACACAAACTATTTGTGAGAGGTGAATGGACTCACCAGGACCAAACGGTCTGGTTGCAGGCCATCACGCAACAGGTCACTGAAACAGGGTCAGATATATATAGAGATCAGGGTCCATTACACGTGGCCCTGAGTGAACTATATATGGCTCCTAAGGCCAAAGATGAGCACGACAAGATTGTTAGGATAGCGGCATATTTATATTTATACATGGGAGCCATACAGAATAAATGTGCTGAAGGCCATGATCTGGCAAAAAGGCAACAGATGGCGTTAGAGAAGGCCCAATCTGATCTGGACTCTTCTGAGCAAAGGCTGCACAGAAGCCAGGAGTCAGAAAATGAGACCAGACAGTACATCACTAAAATAAAGGAGGATATGGATGTGCTGCAAAAGGAAAAGTCAGAACAGGATACCAGATTTCTGGCCTTGCAGAAGGAACACCAAGAAGGTTTGGACTCCCTACTGCAAAGCCAGAAAAAGCTGGAGCAACAGCTAGACTTCAATAGGGCATGTGCTGAGCAGGTAGTCACCCTGCAAGGCCACCTAGATAGAGTGAAGGAGGAGAGCAATAAACTGATTCTGAAAGACCTGGATACCCAGGCAGAGTTTGATCAGGAGCGCCAGAAAGCTGGTGCCTTCCAAAGGCAAAGGGACGACCTGGCGGCACAAATGCAGGCTCTTAGTCAGGAAAGAGACTCCTTAGGTCAGGAAGTCTGCCATTTAAAAAGAAAAATGGAAGAAAATCACCTGGCCCACCAGGGGCTGGGTGATCTCCAAAAAGAAAACCAGAACTTGGTAGAGCACACCAGAAGGGTGGAAGATGCTCTAGCAAGAAAGGAGCAGGCCAATAGGGACATTGCCCAGGAGATAAACCTCCTGCAGCAAAGACTGGCCCAGTTCTCCAGGACCAACCAGGAAGCACAGAGGGAGAATGAGGCCCTCTGTCAACACAATGATAGGCTCCAGCAACAGGTAGCGATGCAGGAGAAACTGATAGAGTCGAGTAAGGCCTTAACAGAGGAACTGAAAGCACAAATGCAGGCTCTTGCATTGCAACAGGGAGCAGGGGCGGATAGAGATGAGGTCCGCTGGGAAAGAGAGACTCCTGACCATAACCGCAGGAGCCCTAACACCAGGGGCCTTCATCTTCCCCAGTCCCTGGACTCTACCACCCCCATGTCCCCTGGCGCACATGAGCACAGGGCCGCAGGGATGGCAGATCACTATCCAGCTAAGAGTATGGGGCTCATAGGCCAGTACCACTCAGGAATGGAGGGGTGGGCATCCGGGTATGGGCACCCAAGTACAGTACAGTTCAATGGGGAACCCCAGGAGAGTAGGCCCATTAAGGGCATCCTGAAAACCTCTGCCCAGTTAGGTCAGTGGAGGGGGTACCCATCAAATCCTGGCAGCAAGGAGGAATCTGAAGACTCCTCTGAACTGCGCAGGACACAGGAGACCAGGTCCCCACATTCTGCCAGCCATTCCCAGGCTCACAGAATCCGGGAAAACCTGGAAGAACAGACGGGAACCTCTGGGAGCAGTGCCTCTGAGTCCGAGGAAGAATGGACAAGGGTTACCCGAACCAAAAAGGCCAATAAGGCAAAAAGGGCCTTGCTTAAGGACCCCTTAAAGCAGATTAAGGCGATCAGGAGCGTCATCACGCCTTACCATAAGAACGCTAAGTATTCTGTTTGGGAGCACTTAGAGTTGTTTGAACAAATGATGGAGACTTTCCATTTGAAGGACAGCCAAAGCTGTATTCAATATGTAAAGTGGACATTCTCCCCGGAATACTCCAGTTTCTTTGCGGGGCTGGAGGACCAAAATCATTTAAGATGGTCCACATATAAGGCGGCCATCCTGAAACATTTTTCTGTTCACAGAAATCCTCAAGAGGCTCGCAAGGCGGCCTACAATTTGCAATGTGGGGAGGATCAGGCCCCACGAGAATTTGTGCAGGAGTTAAAGCGTGCTTTTGCGCAAACCACCAGAAGGGTGCGCACAGATAGTAGAGAGTTTGTCAATACATTTTTCCATGCCTTGCCCAAATATATAATGACCCAGCTCGTGAGAGACTTTCATGAGAAAAGATCTTTAGACTGGGTCATTGAACAGGCTACCCGGATCTATGAGGTGCAGAAGCCCATAGAAAATAAAAGCAATGCCCAGAAAAACCCCAAAGCCAACAGCACCCCTGCTGCTGCCAAGGTGGCAGAGGTAAAGGTCACCCCCGTTTTGGATTTGGAGATGGGGGGGCCTAAAAACCTACCTGCACCTAATAATGCTAGGCCCAGAAGGTCCTCGGGCCAGTCACAGACAGGGAGCCAGGGAGGCAGCCCCACAAATGGGGTCCCTCGCTCTCCTGACTATGTAAGTCCTCGCTACAAGGGAAATCGACCCATCCTGGGTTATGTGTGGACTCCTCCAGCCCAAGGGGGGGGATCCAGACAAGCACCTAACCCAGGGAACTTCCCTCCAAACTTCCCACAGGAGGGCAGAAATTTACCAAACCCTGGGCAGAACTTTTTCCCCAGATATCCACCCGACTTTCAGCCCCAAAACCATCCATCCTTCTTTCCCCAATTCCCTGAGCCCAGACCACTGAATCCGGGAGAGGGGAGGCCAAGGGTGGAGGGGTACCCAAATCTTCCCAACCCGGGGTATTACCAGAGGAGGGATAGCTACCCTTCCCGGGATCAGCCCAGGGGAGAAAACAGGGCCCCGTATCAGCCTGAGCGGGTTTCCCAGTTAGAGCGCCAGGTTCAAAACATGGCGCGGGATATGGGTGACATACTGAGGGCTCAGCAGAACCCTCAGATCAGCATGCCGGCGCAGAACGCACCCAACTCTGGACCTGGTGCTCCAGAACAATGACGGGGGCAGCACCCCGATAACTCACCGGTTCCCAGGGAGGAGGCACAAGGGGAAGGGGGGTGTAAAGCCTTGGAGGAAGCTTCCTTCCTCACTTGTAAACAGCCCCTAGAAACCCAGGAACCGGAAACAAAATCTCTTGCCCCTGAAAGTCTGCCTCCTAAGGAGCAGAGGGGGGGTAGGAGAAACAAAAGACCCAAACAGACTCAGTTTGGGGAGGAGGTACAGATCTTCCAATTTGAGGGAGAGGGATCCACAGAGGATCCTGGGAAAAGGATCTTCTCCTTCAGAGAGGGGGGAACTCCTCCCAAAGAAAAATGGGTCCCTAGGGATGCAAATCTAGACTGGGGAGATGTGGAGACTGAGCTACCGCCGCCCACCATCTCATCCCAGAACCAACAGCAAGAAAATCCCCTGGTTCAAACCCATCCTGGTGACTGCCTCCAAAAAGGGGGGGGCGGCCCAGAACCGGAACCAGGGGAACCCACAATGGCTCTGATCTCCAGTTGCCAACTTTTTCTTTCAGATTCCCAAGGCTCTCCACAGAATTCTGCCCAAAATTCTTCTCTCGCGATGTCCAAAACCAGAAAATTAGCCCACCAGTTGTCCAAAAATGTACATTATCTGTGCCCCCTTGAGGAGAAGGAGGGAAGATATTATGCCCCGGTACAAGTACAGGGGCAGGGTACAATCTCGGCACTGGTGGACACTGGATCTCAAGCTACCCTTCTGTCCAGAAGGGCCTTTGACGAACTGAATGCAGGAAGGGGAGAGAATTACCAAATTCCTCTCACCTCTCTTCCTGGACAACTGCAGAACTTTGACGGGAAGGAAATTCCCGTTGAGGGGACTGCAGACTTGGACATTAAGATCGGGCGACACAAGTTGAAACACCCGGTCATAGTTGTGACCCCGGAGGGCACCCCTTGTTTACTAGGGAATGACCTCCTGAGAAGGTTGTCACCCCTAATAGATTGTGTAAACAAGGTCCTCTGGACCCAGACTAGCCGACCAATAAAATTAAAACAGAGTGTCAACCATGTTAGTTTAAACGGCACCTGCCACATGGTTGAACAAAAATCTGACCAAGTAGAATTTCACTTCCAGAATAGCCAAATTCCAGACGTGACAGTAATAGCAGTAGGACAACAGACTGGTGATGGGGGGTCCTCTCTATTTCTGAAAATCAACCTTCCTTCCAGTTTAAGGTGGTATTCCACGCTGGAAGGAAACACTTTGAAATTCTATACCAATCCACAATCTGAAACTCCCACTCCTATAGTCCAGAAAGATGTGAAATCAGCTCAAAGCCTGGCTGATATTCAGCAAATTGGAGAGCAGTTGTTCATCCCTGTTCAGTTAAATGATGGGAAGGACTCTGTTCTCGCTCGAGTGTGTGTGAACAACGGTAAGAGCTTCATCAGCGAAGCCATGTTTCGCCAACTCCCAAAAGAACCAGCCATTCCCACCTTCAAACTGATAGACAAATGGGAAATGGACCTGGAAGTACCTAATTCCAAACATCTCCTGCCAAGCAGGTGTATGCTCAAAATCTCCATTGGCAACAAGAGCATAGTCCATAATTGTTGGGTCGTGCGAGACGTCCCTGCCGCCTTTTACTTAGGCAGTGACATTCTCAATCGCTTTGCCATTAGTTTGGACCTAATAAACTTCAAAGCTTGGTCCCGATTAGCGGATAATCCCATGGGCTTTGATGATCCAGAAAAAGCATTTAGGTCAGCTCAATTGCTACCTTATGCAGTTGAAATTCAGGTTAAAGAGGAAGTCACCATCCCAGAAAGGACCCGACAATTCTCCCTGGAAGTGAAAGTTAAAAGGGGACAAGAGTTGAAAAACCCTGATGCTTACATACATCTAAATGCTTCTCTCCAACAGCAAGGGTTGGGGGTAAACCCGACTCCATTAGTCAACATAGAACATGACCCCATTCTAATAGAGGTGGATAACAGCGACTTAAAGAGTATTACTCTAGCCGCAGGCACCATTATTGGAATGGCGGTTGATGACCGACATTTCTCCATTGATCTTGTAAATGAAGTGTTAGGACCCATCCCCAAGGACTGTTTTGACAGTGACAGTGATGACAACGCAACACCAGACAGGATTTTTACCCGGCATGGGGGGAACTTCCTGGTGTACACTTCCTGCCCCTATGGTAAGGAAGATGTGACCTGTGACTTCAGGAGGGATGAGGTGATTTTCCAGGTCCATGAGGGCTGCCTTTCCCACCTGAAGCCTCCGGTCCAAATCAGCACTCTGACCAGGGACTTCTCCACCCAGCTGGAGGAGGCCGCGGAGATAGCCAAACCAGAAGTCTTTCCAGGCTTCAGGCAGATGGTGGAAGAGAGAGTCAACCTAGCTGATGCCTGTGTGACTCTGGAACAAAAGCAAAAGTTGAAACAAGTTTTCTTGGATTTCCAAGATCTCTTTGCGGTAGACTCATATGACTGTGGTCGCACCGACATCCACACCACAACAATCCCCACGGACCCTGGCATGACTCCAGTGTTTGTGAAGCAATATCGCTTGCCTCTCGCATCAATGGAGTCCCTTACTGAAATAATTAAGAACCTTGAGTCCCGGGGAATAATCCGTCCCGTCCACAGCACTTTCAATAATCCGGTGCTGGGAATATTGAAGCCAAACGGCCAGTGGAGACTCTGTGCCGACCTCAGGGAGCTCAACAAACGGGTCCATACTTCCCGATGGCCTCTGCCCTACATTGACCAAGGGCTGGCCCAGATCCAGGGGTCACAGGTATTCACTGCAATAGACCTGACCAATGGATACTGGACTGTGCCTGTCAGTAAGGAGGACCAATACAAGCTGGCTTTTACCTTTGGGGGCCAGCAGTACACCTGGACCCGGACTCCCTTCGGATACCTCAACTCCGGCAATGAATTCAACATTTTTCTACACAAGGCCATGCCTGACTTGGGTGCAAGGGGTAACTTGGCTTATGTAGATGATGTCCTCATCAAAAGTTCATCTGTGGAGGAACACATAGCAGAGATCCGTTATGTTCTGACACAGTTGAGGGCCGCCGGAGCAAAACTTTCCTTTCAGAAAGCACAGTGGTGTAGAACCCGTGTTAATTTCTTGGGGCATGAGATTACTCCTCAGGGCCTCTGTCCCCAGGAAAAGAAAGTGGAAGCACTTCAGAAACTGAAAGACCCCACAACTCTGCGGGAACTAAGGAGCCTCCTTGGACTGACTAATTACAGCAGAAAGTTCATTGAGGGCTATGCAGAGATCACCAGACCCCTGATTCATCTCCTGAAGGGGGGGGTCAAGTGGGAATGGGGTCCAGAACAAGCCGAGGCGGTAAAACAACTCAAAAGAAGCCTCTCACAAGCGCCTTGCCTAGCTTACCCTGTCAGAAACAAGGAGTTCTTCCTGGAGACGGGGTTCTCTGATACGTGCTTGACGGCAGTATTATACCAAAAGCATGACAAGATCAATAAAGTAATCTCCTATGCGAGCAAAACTTTATCCTCTGTGGAGGAAAAATTCAACGATTGTGAGAAGGCACTCCTGGCAACGGTGTGGGCATTGAAGAATTACCGCCCGTTTATCCAGGGGGAACACATCATAGTGGAGACTCCACACCAGCCTCTGCAATATCTCCAAAGTGACAGAATCCGGGCCGGAAATGTGAGTAATTCCCGAATTACTTCCTGGATTCTGTCAATGCAAGGCTTTCCTGTGGAGGTCAGATATGGCCAAAACAAGAAGAGTCCCCTCGCGCAAGGTCTGGCTGACTTGCATGATTGTGCCAGAGAAAACTGTCTCGAGGACGAAAGTCTAAAAATAAAGGACAACATGGAGGCATACCTTAATTCCCCACACAAAGTCTTTGAAGAAGACAAGTGTGAGGGAATGCCCACTGTCTATGTGGATGGATGCTCTTACCATGTCGACAACAACGGGGAGAAAGAACTGGTGGCTGGCGTAGGGAATGCATGGGTGAATGAGTCCCCAGAACCCTCCGCTGGATACAAAATTGGTCCCCGAAGTAGTCAGGTGGCAGAATTGATGGCTGTGCATCAGGCCATCCTCACTGCTATCCAGCATCAACTCCACGAACTGGTCATGATCACAGATTCGGATTATGTACGGAACGGGTTCGTGGAGCACCTGGTTAATTGGAAAACCAGAGGCATGT
This sequence comes from Ambystoma mexicanum, assembly GCF_040938575.1. Classification (NCBI taxonomy): domain Eukaryota; kingdom Metazoa; phylum Chordata; class Amphibia; order Caudata; family Ambystomatidae; genus Ambystoma; species Ambystoma mexicanum. The sequence continues at coordinate 1,203,657,872 of NC_090933.1, forward strand.
TATGTGCTAACAACAAACCCTTGAAACATGGGAAGTTGATCCAAAACATTGATGATCTGGTCACCTCGAATGGGATGACCATCTATTGGAAGAAGATCAAGGGTCATTCCAAAGTAGAGGGACCAGACAAAACTGGAAATGACTTAGCTGATCAGCTGGCCAAAACCGGGGCCATCCAAGGGGATCTAATTGAGATTGAGTCCCTGTTGGGGGAAATCCAGGTCACTGCCATCACTAGGTCCCAGACAAATGCTCACAACGACCTCTCAATTGCACAATGGAGTAAGGAGACCCCTGATGCTGATTTGATTACTGCTCAGAAGGGGGATCCAATAATTGGTAAATTTTACCAGCACCTTGAGGACCCTGAGAACTTTCCCCTGACGGATACCGATTACATTGGGAAAGAGGACCTAAGAGTGTTGATGAAATGTCCAAAAATGTTCCGAATCCAAGACGGTTTGCTGGTAAGGAAATCCAAAGCTGGCCACGATCAGTGGGTGGTTCCTACCTCATTCCGAAGCCTGATGTTAAGTCACGCCCATGATGCGGCCACGGCCGGTCACAGGGGGTTTCACACAACATTGGAAATCTTAAGAGAGGTTGCCTACTGGCCACACATGGGGCAGGACCTCGACCAATACTTGAAGGGGTGTCTTGTGTGTGCACAATTTCAGCCATCATCCCTCACGCACCGGGCGCCTTTACAAAAGAGGGGAATGACACTGCCATGGTCAGATTTACAAATTGACTTCGTAGGCCCCGTGATTCGCTCGGCTAGGGGGAATAAGTACATGTTGACCGTCACATGCTTGTTTACCAAGTGGGTGGAATGTCTCCCAGCCCCAAATTGCAAGGCAGAAACTGCAGCTGCCTTGATGATTAACCACATCTTTTCCCGTTTTGGTCTACCTCAAAGGATTGAGTCAGACAGAGGTAGCCACTTCACCAGTGAAGTAATGACAAAGATGTGGGAGATACTGGGGGTCAAGAGAAAGCTGCATATTGCTTATAGACCAGCTTCTTCTGGGGCAGTAGAGAGATATAACCGGACAATTGTGAGCATATTAAAGAAGTTTGTGGCAGATTCTGGGCCAAGTTGGGATATCCGATTACCTCTGGTCCTAATGGCTATCAGATCTACCCCTTCATCTGCAACCAAAATGTCACCATTTGAGTTGATGACTGGGCGCAAGATGGTGCTTCCTCAGCATTTGCTCTATAGGACCCAAGAGCAGACACTGATAAATGCCTCCACTACTCATGAGTATGTAGAGAATTTAAGGAAACACCTCCAACATGCTTTTGCTTATGCTCAGCGGAATCTAGAAAGATCGGCTGATAGCATGAAGACCCACTATGACCTGAAAACTTCCAGGAAGGAATATCAGGTGGGAGACCGGGTCTATCTATACAACTTCCAAAGGAACCAGGCCAAGCAGCGAAAATTTTTGCCTACATGGAAGGGACCCTTTGAGATCGTCGATCAGATCTCCCCTGTGGCCTACAAGATCCGCATCCCCAAAGGCGGTTCGGCAGAGGGGGAAGACAAATGGGTCCACATAAACCAGTTGAAATGTTGCCATCCCAGGCACACTCTGCAACAACTGGAGGAATCCTCTGGAATCCTAGCGGGTACTGTATCAGACTAATTCAGTTCCAATCATAAAACATACCACATCTAGTCTCTAAAATATTGTGATTTGCATGAAACTGTCTCTTAGTTATACTGTTGTTTTTTCAAAATAAGAATGTAATGTGTCGTGATGATGAGATGCATATGCTGCCCCACTATCTCAACGGTGGTGGAAAAACGTCTATGAATAGGTATTGCCGCTCTTCCTTTGTCGTCCTAGGAGAAAGAAAACCTTGAGACGGGCCAAGGAGGACGATCCGGAGACCGGGAGCTGAGACGCAACGGGCTCGGGGTACCGCCCAATATTCCCATCAGGACCGGCGAGGAGAACTGATCGATCAGTACCGGATGGAGAAGAAAACGCTGAACTGTGTCATCTACAGAAGAGGAAGAAGATTATGCGGACAGACCGGTGCATGGGTCAAAACCCTTGTGCACGCGACTCCCCATCGACTCAAATTCAAAGTGCAGTCGCGTGGGGGGGACTTGTTGGGTGTCCTGACCCACGTTTAAGCTACCCTGCTACAACATTTGGTGCTGTGGGCTTAGAAAATTCAAGATGGCGGAAAACCCACATGTGCGCTGAAATCCAGGAAAGCTGCGCAGTTTGTGCGCCCACCAAAATGGTTGCCTCACTTGCCACCCACCAGTGCGAGAATGAAAGGCCGGGTTGCCATGAGGGAAATGGGTTGCCAAAGGAAAAACAGTAGCGCCGGTTAGCTTCAAAGCGCTTTAAAACCACCATTGGACTACCCGCACAGTAGTCTGAAACCATTGGGAATGGCAATGCTGATTGCCAAATGCAACCTAGAATTGTGGGGAATTCATTTCTTAAATCCCAAAAATGGGTGCAGTACCAGTACTCACCACTATCCAAAAGCCGGCGTTTTAAAACCACTCTGTGTGTTTTTCTGAAGGCAAGCAAAATGCCTATTTCAAACCTTGCAACATGTGCAAAATATTCACTGAACACCAGCAGACATTTGGCAGAATGGAGTTTTGTGTGCCTACAAAATCTGGGAAATGAAGAGCCCAAAAACAATGCTTATAACAAAAATGCTATGGAGTCAGCAGCTTAAGCCTAACTACAACTGGATTTAAAACCACCAAAATCGAAAATGTTAAATTAAATGAGTGACCTATGTTTGGTGTCACATGCCTTTGTAACTGTTGAAATGTCATAGTTTTGCACTTAGAATCAGCATTCTAGCTGCATGTGTAAAATTACAAGTTATTTTAAAAGCAACAAAAAGTTAGCTGAAGGTCTGGCTTAAGGAACTTGATTTTGCCTAGCAACTACCCATCAGCAGTGAAACTTGAGTCACCACTGTGTTCCCAGGCCAACCTTCCTTTTGCTGCCCAGGCTAAGGATATGCCATCTATCTGATAATTGAATTATCTGTGCTCTGCAAGAGAGTGAACAAAGCCCTCTTCACTCAGGCAAAGGTTTTTATTACCGCAGTCGTAAATTGTAGCTTCCTCTTGGCAGGAGCTGGGAGGAGCACTGCCTGTGAGAGCAAGCTGGCTTGGCAGAACTGGAAAGAACCAGAAATTCAACCTTGTGCTGAGGGTAAACCACACCCCTTTGGAGCCAGAACATAACTTTAAAAAGATGAATAACTCATAGAGCGGACATGTGAAAATTTTATAAATGATACCATAATTCTTGTGATTTTTCTGCCCACAGTTTAAGACGTGGTAGGAACCGGTGGTATGTTCAGGGGGGTTTTAGCGGAAAAGTGGATATTACTCTAAATGTGTGCATGTTAAAAATCTGAAACTTCATCAGTTAATGTCCCTACCCCCTGCACACATGTATGTAAAGTTGGGTCCATGTCGGAAATTGAAAAAGCAGTTAAAAAGTGAAATATGTGCCAGTTCTGAATGCAAGCTCCCAGGAAGAGCAGAGTTTGAACAGGGGATACCTCCTGTAATGCATGATGGGTGCATATGATTTTAAAACAATATGTACCTCTGCAAATATGTATTTGATTCAAATCTAGATTTGTGTGTAAGTTGACAGGAGGAGTGGACTTTCTGCAGGCTGTAAAATGACATCAATCTGACTCACAGTTCAGTTTGCCAATCAAGCGGAGGAATGGAAGTTTGACCAATTAGAAGCTGAGAGAGAGGTAGGGTCAGTGATGCTAGAACACACCCACATTCTAAACACATAAAAGCAGACAGACAGGACAGATAGGGACCTTCCAAATCCATCTGCAGCGGGACGCTCTGCCGGAAAAATCCATACTTACCTTCATCAACCTACAGAAAGCCAAACTAGAGACTTCAATCTATCCAGACCAGAGAGAAAGCAGTGCTGTACTAAGAGACCAGACCAGAGAGACCCAGACCAGCAGAGAGAGTGACCAGAGCCCAGTCTAAAACCCTGACCAGATCCATGGCGAGGCCCATTTCACCCAAGAATATAGTGTGAGTACCTAGAAAACTGTGCAGAACCAATCTCCTAGTTAAAATCATATAATTCAATCTATTTAACATAAGTAGAACTGCCTCCTAGCTGTCACCTGTCATTCTAGCTGCAAAAATTTGTCACTTGTCATTTTGAAAAAGTGTGCGTTTAAAATTTACAAAACCAAAAACGACCTTTACTAAATTACTCATATCTCCGCAACCGTTTGGGCTAGAGACTTGCAATAACTTTCATTTGGAAGCTGAGATCCCAGGCTTTTCTAGGACCCCAAAACGGTAGAGATAGTCCTTGCGGTTCCTTTGTAATAGCGCTCGGCGCATCCGCGAATTTTACCGCGATTTGCAATTTCTTCACATGTAAAAACTGCTGCTGCTTGCCTTCCATTTGCCAGAAATTCGTTTGACCTGCTAACTATCCCTGCATCATTGCTAGTGTGAGCCTGGACTAATATTAACTAGATACCACTCACCCTGAACCTCTGTAAGGGAATTAAAAGCGTTTAGCATATTTCTCATCCATTGCTAGCACATATCAAAGCATTTGGGCCTGTGTTTTCAAAACTCCTATCTGTTTTCTGTTGTCTAAGCTTGCTGGATTGAACTGATTACATTGATTGCATTTCTGAGAACTGTGTGTTTTCCTTCCATTTCCTTGCCTTGCATCAAGGGGGGGAGGGGATTGCCAGAGAAAAGTGATTACATTGTTTTGTTGAAATCATATTGAGTATTTCTATACTGCATTTCATTCATTCAACCTTGCATCCATTTGAACTCCATAAAGCATTTTGTACCACCTTCTTCTTTTGTTCCTATTTACCAGTGTGCTATTCAATTATTAATTTATTATAAAGCGTGATATACATATCTATTTTAAATTATCAAATAAACCTTTTAAACTTGCAAAACAGAACTACTTCTTGGCTCAGTGGGGTCAGGGGGATTCCAAGAGAGGGGTGTTATATAAGGGTAGTCATCCAGAACGCATGAACTGGACCTAAAGATATATCAATAAGGGTTTTCATTCAGTATTCCAGACTAGGCGTTGACTTAGCTGTAGTGTTGAATTGAATCCTCTTACAGCTTATGCATAGACTTGAAGAAAATCATTAAGCCTGTTATTGTGAAAAGGCATCCATGCTAAATTTGTATTGTTACGTACGCTGGAGAAATCTGAGATTTTTACTAAACTTGATTTAGCATATTCATACAATCATATATGCCTTTATCCCAACTTTTTCACCACTGTCGTAAAGATTCTCCAGAGACAGGTAAAAGGTAGAACACATAACCTTTGTTAACAAGATTAAACATTTAAAGCAATGCAACTTCACTCTTAGGAACCTAGGCAGGGACTAACCAGCTGGCATGATTAGAACTCCTAGTCTGCAAAATTCCCCAAACGAAACCTTCAACCGTCTCAAAATTCTGCAACCTAGTCAACTACATGCACAGCAGAACCTATAGCAATTAGAACAAATGCTGAACAAATACACTTCATGCAAAGTGCAATACTTTAATTAGGCACATTTTGGGAGAGTTGAGAACTGCTACCGGGCTAGTCTTTCACTGGAGCCACAATGAGAGCCCAGGATGTAGTCATTAATCAACCCTGCTGTGGGAGCAGGGCTGATTAATGTTCAACCAACCGACTAGATCTTGTGAGAAACTTGAAAAAGCCTTTTTAAATGATGTCTAAATGATGCAGCATAAGTTGATAAGAACTGAGAATTAAGCTATGATCCTACTTTGTGGGCAGGTTTGCACTTGTTAAAAGATTGTTTAACTTGTTCTACTCTGCGCAGAACATCAGTTATGTTCATCTTCTGTGTCTATTAATTACAGGCCCCCAGCTCTAGTTTAGCACCGCTAGAGAAGATGCCTATAGTCACTAGACATGAAGAGGAGGCCAGAAATGAGGCATGGTTTGGTAAACGGACACCCATGTTAAAGGCATCAAGGGCCAGAATCAGAGGTTGAAGTGTCACATTAAGAATGTGTTGCTGGATGGGTGGAGAAATTCACCATCACCTTTTTCTCCTTGAGCCTGCCCTCCTGCTTCGGTCAGAGCCTTAAAGTACTGTCGCAGTCTTGCATCCTTTCCTTTTATATTCACCCAGAGAGTTCTAGTGTGCCTGCAGGTCATGCAAATAGAAGCAAAGCCTGCTATAATTCCCAGTAACATCATGTTACAATGTACCCGGGTCGCCTCTCCAGGATGTGAGGATGATATGGCATTTGGGCCTAATTAGTAGCTGTGGCATAGCTAGATTCTGCTCCTATAAGAGCACTTCAAGGGCTCAAAAATGCCACGCTCTCTACCCACCTCTATCCAGAAATGGGTTGCTTATTTAAAGGAGGCTTACATCTTCTGACCCACCACATCATCACATAGTGTACCTCGGCTGAGCTTGTGCACCAGAAGAAAGTGAGAAGCATCAAAGATAGCATAACCATGAACACCCTGGACAGGTCTATTACTTTCTATTTTCTCTCTAATCCTCTTCATTGATATTAATTTTCCCTTATCCAAGACGCGTGTTTACTGTGCTAGACATGCAATTTACCCAGCAGGTTTAAACATTATCCCTCTCCCATTCTGAAATGTATGTCAATTTGACATTTGTTCCCTCTTTCTTCTGCTTTTCCTGACCTTCTGTAGAGTCTGATTCTATGTTCATTTTCATTCTCCCCTATTCCGATGTACTGCCTTTCCTGGGACAAGGTTGGTTCTGGTGGAGGGACTTTCCTATGCCAATTTGAATCAAGATTCCAGCGAACCTTTACTAACCTTCTCTTCTATGAAATCTAATGATAAACAATCCATGCCCTACAAGTGTTGTAGATAGGGTCAGTGTTACTGTGGCATATACAAAGTCCATTGCCTGGGCGCTGAGCCATCAGGGCTTTACTAAAAGCCATGAACTACTGACAGTGTAGAAAGGGCGGCTGTCCCTAGGGAATGGGAGGAGTCCATCACCTTATTTACTGGTGCCATGATTTTTGCATTTGGAGAAGGCAGGAGAACGGCCAAATATGAACATTCTGGTTTTAACAGCTGTGAAGTCAAGGCTTCAATATCTCCTTCTAACCATCAACCTCTACATATAACTCCATCTTGTTCCCTTGATCGTTCTTGGAATCTGCATAAATCAATATTCCAATGAAACTCGACTGCATATTAAAGTCTCATTGGTTAATGAAATCCACTGCTTCCCAGAGACAATCCTGAATCTTCAAAATATTGTTAAGAAACTACCCTTACACATAATTATGTACCATCCCACAAGCACAACACAACAGATCAATGCACCTGCATATAACTTCCCCACTGCTATTGATACAGTCCTCAGAAAGCCACACAATATATCCAATGACAAAAAGGTTATACCCACTAGGATTTTAACAATAAAACAGCTTTGGAACAATGCAGAGATCCAAGAAGGCATACAAACATCAAGGCGCACCTTGGAATAATTCTAGATACATAGTCGACAGATGAAATGAAATGGATTTATATTCAGCAATAAATAACAGAGAGAACATTAGAACGGTGAAATCTACAGAGGAAATACAGTTGATTTGCTGAGACAAACAAAGGGGGGACAGACTGATATGATACAAACAAGAAAAACACATAAGGAAGGAGAGGGAGGGGGACCCTAACAGGGGAATATAATATTCAGTATTGTTGAAATGCAATAATGATGGCATCAAGTGGAGTGCACAAGTGAATTTTTTTGTTATTCAAAACAGAAAGTGAAAGAGAGTTGAATATACATACAAAAGCTCAGGTGCCATGCAAAGAAGCATTGAAACAGTCTAAATAACAAATCAAAAAAGTCCATTTGGCATTGAACTTGGGAATTGAATCTTGATAATTAGCCAGACATAGTTCCATTCTTTGTATGTGGCAGATGGTGTTCCACCAGCCCCTGACAGAAAGAATGCGTGAGTTTTTCCTCTTAGCTGTAATAAGTTTTAGAGCAATGATTATAAATAGATCATAAAGTTTGGCTGAGGGATGCAAATCGCTGGTGTTGGCAGCGAGGCTACCCAAAAAGGACAATTAAAAAACATATGTTCATATGAAACAGGGGAGTATTCACATGACCAACATGTATCATCAGCATCATGCTTAGATGTGGATAGCTTTGCAGCAGTAATAAATGCCCTGTGAATGAAGAAGAACCGATGTTGTGTAACATTTGCTGACACTGAAATACATTTGATTTTGGAGAATACTAGGGACCACGTGTGGTCATCAAGAGCACAACCAAAGTATCTTTCCCATAACAAGCGAGCAGGGCAAACCACAGACGTTGAGGAGAGAACTTTATAACATTTAGAGGCTTTAAAGTCGGAGACCATGGTTAGCTGCAAATGTCTGCAGGCACTTTTGAGAAGTGGTGGAGTACGTCAAGACATGAATTGACCAATTTGTTAAAAAAATTGAAGTCTGCATTAGAAACCGAAAACAGATGTTTTCATTTTTGAAAGGAAGGAATAGAAAGGCCATTAACAATTTGCTGAATTAATCGAATGCCTTTTTTTTTAACCAGGATTTCCGACGCAGGGTTCTATTATTAATGACAATGTTTTTACTGTGCCAAAGAAAAGGGGAGAGGCTCTTGTTAGGAATTTTAGTATGAGGGAAAAGAAATACCTTCAAGGCTGAAATTGAGGCTTTAATGGTTTCAGATAAAGCTATAGAGGAATGGTTAAATAGGTAAATTAGGGCATCTAATTCATAAGGATGAACCAGATGTTTCCCCCATGAGGGAATATCTGATCTATCAGGAGGGGCAAAACAGCAGCGGGATTTTTTGAGAAGGAAAGCGGAGTGATAGAATTTGAAATCCAGAAACCTAACCCCTCCCATGTCATATGGAGCCTTCAATTTGATAATAGCAATTCTTTTACATTTACCATGACACCAGAGGAAATTAAGCAGGATAGAATAGATGGATTTGAAAAAAAGAGAGGGACAGTGGGACTGAAAGCAGCTGCTAATAATATAAGACAATAGGGGAGAGCATCATTTTGATTGTGTCTAGCCGACCCCACCATGAAAGATGAAGGGGAGAGCACCTGGATGTTAAATCTTTGAGTTTGTCCAACAATATCTGCGTGTTCAGGTTAATAGTGTCATGAATCGTGGAGATATTTGATAGAGTCATTAAACCATTTAAAACCAAAGACATCCATATCATGTTTGAAACAATAGGAATTAAGGGGTAACATTTCACATTTATCTTGGTTGAGTTTGTATCCAGATACTAGGCCAAATTGATTGAGTGTGTTGAGCAGGTTAGGGAGGTGAAGTTTGGGATTTTTGATGAGGATAAGGATGTCACCGGTGTATGCAGCTATTTTAATATGCAATATTCCCCCAGGAATTCCTGGTATATTTCTGTTAGATCTAATGAGTTCTAATAAGGGTTCCAGAAAGAGGATGTACAGAATAGGGGGAAGAGGGAAACCCTGTTGTGTACCTGTTAACAAAGGGAAGAAGTTGAAGAGGAAGGAGAACTATCCTGCTTCGAAAGACTGTTGCTGTCAACATCCACAGGGATCGCCAAGCGAAACATTGCACAATTGTGGGGGTCAGAAATCTGCCCAAGCTATGACCAATGGTCTGTGGACGTGGATGCGGTCAGTCTGATGGATCGTCGAGTATATCAAGCAAGGGGCTGCCCTGGCAAAGCGGATAAAATATGGGGAAAATGGGAACAAGTATTATGAGCAAGCAGTGTTTGGGCAAATGAACTGCATTGCGTAGCCTTGCCACCAAGCCAGGACTAAACATGCCGAAATGTCTCGCCACCACCCTGTTATGAAGCCAGACAATAGTGCAGCTGATCTTGTATATGTGTGCCTATCCGCAGTGGAGGTGCGTGTGCATCCGGACAGACTTCAGTTTTCAGTTTTCGTGCACAATACCCCTTTTCATATGTATGCAAATTTATGTTTTAGTGTTATGTTCAACTTTGTTCTTTTATTTTCTTTGTCTTGATTGGTTATTGCTTGTTTGTATACATGCACAAAAACCCAATAAAACTTGTTATTAAAAAAAAAAACAAAGGGAAGAAGGATGAGGATTGGTCATTAATACTTATTGAAGATTTGGGACAAGAGTAGAGAAGTTTGATGAGGGAAATTAACTTATCACCACAACCGTGCTGCTGGAGGGATTGAAACATGAAGTCCCAGTTGACCCTGTCGAAGGCTTTTTCTGCATCAAGTGCAATGGCAGCATAACCTTGTTAATATTTCTTGTCTTTAGAAGCTAAGTAGATGGCATCTAGAAATAGTCTTGCATTAGAGGAGATGTTGCGTCCTTTCACATACCCAACTTGGTCGGATTTAATCAGAGCAGGGAGGGCTGATTCAGTTCTATTGGCTAGGATTTTAGCAAAGATCTTGCTCTCGACGTTAATGAGAAATATCGGCTAATAATTACTAGGAAGTGTGGGGTCTTTATCTGGTTTGGGGAATGATATGAGTAGAGCTTCGGAGAATGAGCCCGAAGAGGATTTTTGAGAGATAAAGTAGGAAAATAACGATTTCAGTTTAGGTATAAGGGAGTGAGCTAGACTGTCATAGAATTCATTAGAGAGGCCATCCGGACCAGGGGCCTTTCCCCTGCCCAATCCCTTAATAGCGAGTAATATCAGGAAGTGTGATATCGTTATACAAATGAGGTCAGTTTGCGGATAGGATGATCTTTTAACTTTGTTCAGAAATAAATCAATATTCTCTGGGGAGTTGTCTGGGTTAAATAAATCTGCATAGAACTTTCTAAAACAATTTAAAATCTCATTTGGGTGATTATGTGAAGTACCAGATATATCTTTAATGTGTGATATATACAGTCTTTCTGTTTTAGTCTTCAGATATGAGGCAAGTGTCTTACTGGCTTTATTGGGTGGCTGCTATATCTTAGTTTTATATTTTAGTATGGTCCCGGCAGTTACATCAGTAAGCTCACTGTTAATTTGAAAGCGAAGGGCCATAACAAGACGTAGATTGGTTGTGTTGGAGTTTTGATAATAATGTTGTTCAGTGATGTCAGCTGGGAATAAAGATCATCAAGATGTTTTTATGCACATTTTTTATTTTACTCGAATAAGCCATAAAATGGCCTCTAAGCGCAGCCTTAAACGCATCCCAATTATTCACAATGTAGGTATCACAATCGTGGTTGTCAGCATAGAATTGTTGCAAGAATGATTGAACAGATTGAATAAATTGCTGATCTTGTAATAAGAAATTATTGAATTTCCATCGGGAGGAAGGCTTGTTGATATCCTCAAAAGTAAAGGACGTACAAACAGTGGCATGATCGAAAATAATAATAGTGGAGATCGTGGAATCAACAATGGTGGCCGTGAGAGTTTTTGAGGAGAAGATGTAATCTAGGCGGCAGAGTGTGTTATGTGGAGATGAGTAAAATGTATAATCAAGTTGTGTGGTCTGGGAGAGTCTCCACGAATCAATTATGCCAGTTTCTGCCAGGCAACCTACAAAGGACTTGTGAGATTTGGTAGCTTTAAAAAACACAGTTGGATTTCTGATCCAGAAACAGGTCAAGGACCTGATTAACACCACCACAAATAATAAGATTAGTCAAGCAGTTTTTGAAAATCATTTGTTTGACAGAGACACAAAAACTGGGATTGGGTAGGGTGGCCCATAGATATTCAGAATAGAGACATGTACGGAGTCAACCAGGAGCTTGACCCATACCCAGCGCCCATTGGTGTCAGCATCCTGGTCCAAAAAATGTTAAAACTGTCTTTTTTTGCTAAGTAGTATGGCAACACCATTTGTCTTGGCTACCGCAGGACTTGTTATAACTTCCTTGACCCAGAGGGGTTTGAGATTCATAGCCTCATAGATAGATACATGTGTTTCCTGTATGCATGCCACAGACGGTTTTAGTTTATTGAGATGAGGTAGAATCTTACATCTTTTGATGGGATTGTTGCAGCCCTTGATGTTCAAAGTAGCACACTTAAATAACATTTATACAATTGGGTAATTGTAGAGACAAGGTATAGAACCGTAGTGGGTGGAAAACATTAGTATATCTGGAAGAGAGATGCCATGTAAGAGCAACAAGGAGAACATTATAACCCCATATACCAAGGGGAAGACACAAAAGGAAAACACAAACGGGATCAGGGAAAGAGGGAGAGTGTCTGATCAAGGGCAGCTTAATATGAGACAAAAAGTGAGGAAAAATCCTCAGAACAGAAAAATAAGGATATCAGCATATGGGGTAGCAGGATATAAAGGGAGATCAGACCGGGAAGTTGAGAGAAAAAGAAGAAAAATGCAGAGGGGGTAGGTGACACCTGCAGGGCCGTCAAAAGGAGAAAGACGGCACACAGCGGGAGAAGGACGTCACAACAGCGACCGTCCCACCAAAGTTATGATAAGTAGATAATAACGGCATTAAGTGAAGTTCAACAAATAGGCGAGATAACAAAAACTTCATGTTCCAGAAGAGGTAGAGGGATTTGCCGGAGAAGATACATCCATGCTTTCAGTTTTTATGGAACGTATAAAGGCCTTTAGGTCAGCCGTATCATCAAACATGGCAGTCCAACCTTTGTGTGTGACTTTGAAGGAGCATGGGTGATATAACCCATACCGGATATTGAGCTGCTTCAAAGCAGGGCAAAAGGATAAGCATTCCTTTCTGCGTAGAGCCATACTCCTAGCCGCATCCTGTGAGATATAAAATTAACTTCCATGCCAACTAAGGGATTTTTTTCTTTGGATGTTGATAAAATAAATTGAAGCTGAGAGTTTTCGAGAAGGTAGAATATGAGGGTTCTAGGAGGAGGGCAAGAGGAATCAGAGACTTTTAGTTGACCAATTCAGTGAGCATGCTGTATGTTGAATGAAGTATCCAAGGGTAAATGAAGAATAGAAGGCAGTAATTTTTGCAAAAATGCAATGGGGTCTGACCCTTCACAACCTTCAGGCAGACCAGATATTCAAAGATGATTGCATCTAGTCCTATTTTCTAAGTCCTTGCAGTGTTTCTGAAGGTCCTTGATAGACTTTTCAAGCTGCAACACCCTGGGGGAATCATCCTCCACAAGACCGACCCTTGTCTCCACCTCCTCCATTCTGTTTTCGAAGCCCATCCATCTGTCGTCCAGTTGTTGAAGTTTTTGATTCATAGTCGTGATGAAGGGCTTTAGAGATCTGATTTCTATTAAAATGGCTTCTATAGCTGGATCTGATAAGCTAAGCGGTGGTGGTGAGACGCTTTTAAGCCTTTTCAAATTGTTTGAAGAAAGGTTAGTGTCTTTTGTGGCTGGTATAGTTTTTTGATTGTTCTTGCTGGTAGCCATTGTTGCTACAGTTATTGGATGGGTTATATTTGGGATAGAGACAACTAACCTGAAGGTACTGTAGATTTGAAACCAAGCAGAAGGTACAAGGGAGAGCTTTATTGGCAAATGTTATGTAGAGTGGTGGCAGCACTGGTTCCCGGAATCGGAGACACTAGGGAGTGTGAAACAATTTAGAATATTTGCAGACTACTGTGATGTATCAGAAAACAGCCTAATATCGGAATTTAAGGTTCATGCATCAATCAGACGTAGCATCTGTGCTTACACTCCTTAGGATTAAATGGACTAATGACTTTGTTTTGGTAGTACACTTAGTGATGCTGTTTATTTTCCTTGTCCTCTCTTTTTATTTCCTTTAGTTATTGATCACCTTATCGGACTATGTTAACAATAGTCAATAGAAATAGTCCATGTTGAAAAGGATAAACAATTGTAACAAATGGGCAAACAATGTTAGGTTGTAGCGTAATATATCACAGCAACAATGACTGAAGAAAAAATTGCCTGAAGCCACAATGAAAACTTCTGGAAAACAATGAAACTCATTCACATTCAATAAATGCGGACAGATGTTTAGAAAGATGCAGAAATGATGACACGTTGTCACCAGGTCTCCATTTTTGCTATTATGTAATGCAGGTATCTTTCCACAGCACTAGGTGGCGGAGTAAAGTTATTCACACGCTGCGATAAAAACGTTGTGAAGTAGCTCAGAAGTCCATCAACATACCTTCAGTGCGATCTGAAGTCGAAGGAAAAAAAAGTGATTCTCATGACAATATAACTACCACTTCCTTGCCTTGGTAAATTGTGATGCTACGTAGTGCACAAAAGGGCCCAGTGAATCGAGTAAAGTGCGCCAAACGTTGCAATGAAAACTGTTAAATAGTTCATAAACTACCAAATAAAATGCTGTTCTAACATTTATACAAAGGCAGCAGCCGTGCAGTACAAGACAGTCTCATATGGTGGCGTTGTTCTGGAGGAGGAGCTGATGAGGCCAAAGCTGGCGCGTCACAGTGGGTGGGACCCCGAGCATGTCTTCACAAAGGGCGGACACTACGAGGTGCAGCAAGCGGTCGGATGACGCCATACCATGGAACACACTCCTTAAAAACAGAATAAGGTTGGAACTTCTGCTCCAGCTGACAGAATGTATTTACGCTGTCACAGCAGGGCAAAGGTAGGATAAAGTAATGAACACACAAAATGCTGTCAATATATCTGAAGATGGGACGGAGTGGCAGATCTAAGTTGGCCATCTTCCTTGGCCTCAAGCCACGCCCCAAAGGTTATACCCCTTATCAGGAAATGATACATCATAATATACCTAATAATCCTATTGCGGGCAGACAACTGCTATCAATTGTAGCTTCTTGGCACTTAGAATTAGTGCCTGAAAATATCACAGTAGGCTTCAAGGTCGTGATACAGAAAGATGCCCACCTGCAGATAGCTCTCAGTGGATCCATGATAAAAAAGGAACTGAGTTCCTTTGTGTTTTCAGGCAAATGCAAAGGAGCAGCCTTCAGCCTAGTGTCTTGGACTTAGGAAAAACCAAGGCACCTTGAGATGGAAGAACATAGGGAGTGGCCAGTGGTGTGGTGTTCCTAATGTGTCAGATGTATAGTCTTAGTTTGGCCACTTCTTTGAAAGTCCTTGCAGTTCAGCTGTGGCTGGAGAGTCTTATCAATTAGGTATATTGAGATAAGTCTCAAGGATGCATTGTAGAGCAAAGATTGCAAAGGGATCTCATCCGGATTCATAGTTTCTGGCTTTCAGGGCTCCTTCATGTTCTGGAATAGTTCTCTATGAAATGAATTACAAGTGTTTAGTTGTTGATAATAGCATTTCGTTGATTTACTGATCACGTGCTTTTTGAGGTTCCTGAATCCAATAAGACATCTATGTCTATTATGTCAATTCAACTTTTCACTCTGGTTCTCTCTTTTGTTGATTTATGCCATAAAGAGAACCATTTCAGGAGAGAAGATTTCTCCTTTGTGAGCCCCACATTGAGCCATTGGTGAAATCACTTGTAATTCATGTTGGAATACTTTTGGGAGGAAAGAGCACTCAGGCTAATGCACAATCAAGGGATCAAATGAAAGAGCATTCTATTACCAACCACATTTATGCTGTTCATTGGTAAAGAAATGGCAAAAGGATCACTCTAGGTTAGTAATAATGGTGACTGGACTATTAAAGAATTGTCAGCACTGAAGTTGAAATCTATTGTATGACCTCCTACATGTGTACAGCTAGTCACCCGCTGGGGGAGGGGGGAGGTCTGCAATTGTTTCCAGCAGATTTATTGCCGTTGAGGAGTGTGTGTCATCATCTATAATATTTAGATCCCCTAAGATGTTATTTATGTTATCTTGTATTTGTATAGCGCCCCATGCCATATCAAATGGCATTGAAGCATGACCCTTCAGTAGACCGTGGACAGAAAAAGAGACCCTTGCAATGTATGCCGCAGAACATGTACTACAGGCAATACACGGAAAAGCTGAACTATTTAGTGAGGAGACATTGGAAACTGAAAAGAGGAGAGAGAAGAGGCAAGGAATGTATTGATGATGGAACAGACTACATAACAGGGGATTCAATTCTATGCTATGAGGCACAGTTATATACGAGGAAAGAGGAGGGGATGAAGAGTGTATGAACCCCTACGGCACGATTATCACGCATTTACGTTTTGGGGGGGGGTACAGCAGTTTCATCTGCATAATAACCTTCAGCCTACATTTTCCACAATGCCTCTGTAAACACATATTAGACTATCCACAATGAAGCAGTAAATAACATATGTGTCTATTGGGCATGTATACGATTCTGAAAACATGCATACTTTCTGCCCAGTGACACATTGGTCCAACAGTGCACCTATATTGAGCAGTGTCCACAATGGATGTGCAATGCGCATATACACAAACATAGCCAGACACACATACACACACTCACAGTTACATAGAAATGTAAACACTCATACACACTCAGTAGTAGGCGCACTCCTCACAGAGGAACACTGACCTACAAACACAGTCGGACACACACACACACACAGGCACACACACAGATGGAGGCACACACATCTACAGATGAAGGCAAACACACGCACACACCACTCATACCTACACAAAGATTGGCATAGAGATACATAGAGACAAACACACATAGACAAGCACTGAAGCACTAAAGCTTATGGCTGCATATAGAAAGGTGCAATGGGACAAAAAGGGGTGTACCCTTACTGAATCTGTTTGGAACCACAGAGATTTAGGGTGGACAGATACTTTAGTCTCTAGAGCTATCCACTAGTGTGTTTGCAAAGAAACTAGGTTTCTTTATTGTTGAATAGCAATACCCTTCTTAGATAGGCCGTTCCCTACTAACCCCAGGTGGGTTTCCTTGTTACCTGCATATAGAAAGGAACCCTTCTAAGCTAGTTTTTTTTTGGCAGCTCTGTCAACGGGGAAGAGTGCAGGTCCAACTGAACATTAAATCGATGGACCTGCCTCGCACGTCTATGACCACGGTACAATCTGGTATCATGAGGCTGAGGAGGACAAGTGTGACTTCAGGCCTGAAAGCATGCCAGCCAAAGGTTCATGCGGGAACACACAACATGGACTCATCTGCTGCTCAGCCACCACCTTTCTTATGTGCTGCCCATGATGTCTGTTAGGAAAGATTTCATAATTGTAGGTAATTTTCCTTCCATGTGGCAACCCCCAAACTTTTTTCTGTTGTTTTACACCCTGATCTAGACTTTGCCAGAGAAGCGCAGCCTTCCGCCGCACTCCTCTTGGCTTTCGCTCCATTCTTACGGGGAAACTGACATGCCCTTAAGACAGTCAGTACCGGGAGACTTCGTTTCCCCTAGTCCTTTCCTCATGTTGCAGCTTTTGAGCAACATGAAACAAGAGTGCACCGTAACTTACATTACCGCGCTCTTGGGTCTCTAGTCATTCCAATGGCGCTAGAAACTCTCGCTGGATTTATCATGAAATGTGAAGTGTGTCACGGACGGATTGGTGGCAGCTATCGTTTCTTTGTGTTTTGAACCCCTTTTTGCCATGTTAACCGCGCTTCCTGCGTTTGGCCCAAATGGGTGGCCTGGCCTCCAAAATGGCCATGCCACGAGGTTCTTGGTCCTGTCCGCTGACCGTCTTGCCCCTTCACCTTCCTCCAGGTCGAGCCGACCCGGGGCAGTCCTTATTTGGTCATGCACTTTCCCGCAAAACACAACGCTTTCGCGGGCTTCTGCATGCCTTGTGTGTGCCTCCAGGATGTGGCATGGGATGTCTGTTCCCAATACACATCCTGGGTGCCAGAGAGTCTAGAGTGTCCTGAATGCTTGGGACCACCGTGGTCGGTGATAGGTCCACGTATGGTGTGAGTGTTTGTGAGCGGATCTCCCATTGGCCCCTCTCCGTTTTGGCGCGAAGGGAACTCTGGATAAGAGGAGGCTGAAAACCCCACTACCAGGTCGATCTCCTGAGTTCTCACGAACAAAGGATAAGGAGCCAAGTATCCTGCAACTAAGAAGCTGAGTCGAGGAATCGCTGGTGACCCGCTGAAGGTTTGGCACCCTGCACTGCTGTCGTCCTGCGAGACCACTCAGCCTCTGATCGAACGAGAGGGTCTGCAAAGGCGCTTTGACCCTTTAGAATAGAGGGAACAACTATTCTCGGCATCTTCACCAAATCCTGTACGTAAGCCTTCGGAAGCGTCCCTGGGCCATCCAGTGGACTGACCAGCCTACACAGGAACCTTGCTCTGTTACCGCCGTCTGGCTTACTGCTAATCCCGTGTCCTCGGCAGTCTCACACGATTCGTACACTTGGCGTTCCTAGGTCTGAAGTGAGACGTGGCTTTGGGACCGGAATACATGCGGTTGCCGAGTTGCCCTGCTGTGGTAACAAACCTGTGCGTGCTCACTGCATTTGGGACACCCTCGACCCTGACTCCTGCTGTCGCGGAATCTACACGACGTCGAGACATCCTTCTGATCACATCTGAACCTGCCAGTACCGAAACGGAACCAGAGAAGCCGGGGTCTACCTGAATCGGGGACCGGTGAGTAGTCAATACCCTAACCGGTCGCCCTCCCGCAGGAGCCTGTGGCTTTCCATCGCTGTCGTAAACAGCAACCCTTTTCCGCACTCGCGCCCTGCTTCTGCCCACAAGTGGAGGCCGCGCTTGAGTAGCGGGGTTCTGTTCATCATCGTTTTGTTCACCTTTCTGAACTGCCTGATTTCCCTGAAGAGACTCCCCTTTGCCCGTTGGCACCCGCGTGTGCAGGTACTTTTGAGCACAAGCCTCCACTCTTCGTAGGGCTCGGACTTCTTCTAGTTAGGTGGCCTCTGATGTCGAACTGGGTCTAAAGATTACTTGCACTGCCTGTTTTCCTCCCCATCTAGGTGGTCTGCATATTTCGTGCTTCTAATTCCTTAGACCCCTTGGTCTTGTATATATATTGTATTGCTTGTGATGTGTTGGTTTATTGGAGTTTTACCGTGATTCTTTACCATGGTCTATGTTACAAAGGCCTTGTAATAAATGTGTCTATATTTTTAATATAACACCTGTCTGGAGTAATTTGTAAGCGTCCTTACTTTGTGTGCTCATTGCGGGCTTTCAGTCACCCTCACCCCTCTTGAGACCTATCTTGACCGCCGCCATCGCTACCCTGCTTGGTCTGGCTTGTCCAGAGGTTACCCTGTTCCAAGAAACTAGGCTGGCCTCCTGAACCTCTGCCCCTCCAGGACAGAGTTCAGAAATCCATCTTAACAAATTGGTGGCAGCGGTGGGATACGACTGAAGGTATCCAGTGATGCACATGCGCAAAGGCATTTCAAGTTATTTCTAACAGGACACGTAGTGAATTGTCGTAGTATAACTTTTTAAATGCCATAGTCCTATCAAACAGTATGGAAACAAGTACCTTGTTAACTTTAAATGCTTCTAAATCCGAAACATTGAAAAAGATGTGTGCTGAGAGAGGTGTCTCCTCTCAAGGCACCAAAATGGAAATGATCCAAAGGATCATGGCGTGGCAAGAAGCTCAGTTTAGCGCTGTAGCTTCAGAGGACAGTGCTGAAGGAGGTGGGGCTGCTCTCACTGGTAGAAATGACAGTTCTGCCGCTGCACTGGTCCACCGCGACCATGAGGACAGGGAGGATGAAATGTCCAATGTTTCCTCTGCCCGTGCTGATGGGGAGGCCACACTTGAATTCAAGAAGCAAGAACTGCTGTTTAGGCAGAAAGAGCTTGATTTCAATATAACCAAACTAAGAATCGAACAGGCAGAAACACAGAAAGACAGGGATCACCAGTTGGAACTGGCCAAGATTCAAGTTGCCAATGGATCCAAGGGTCCTGGACATGGGTCTGGGGCCTCCTCTCATCCACGGATTCCAAAAGATCTGCTCAGTGTATATGAGGAAAAGAATGACATTATGGACTGGCTGAATACATTTGAGTATGCATGTGAAGTTCAACAAGTTGACAATGCTGATAAAATTGCCTGGTTACTTAGCAGACTGCCCCATTCTGGCTGCAATGCCATTATGGAAATGTAGAAGGCTGAGCAAGCATATTTTGCAATGTTGAAGCAAACTCTCATTTTATAGTTTGGAAAGACTCCTGCCCAATACTTAAAACAATTCCGAGAGTATAAGAAAAAAGAAGATGGTACTTGGGTATTTTATGTAACCGAATCCTTAAAGAATTGACTGGCTGGGTCGAAGGTTATAAGGTTTCTACCTTTGAAGGTATGATAAGTCTTGTCATGCTGGAACATATTTTTGCATCTTCTTCCCCTGAGCTTAAGCAGCATTTGGCGGATTCTAAGGAGATAGATCCAAAGAAGCTTGCCATTGCAGCAGATTTATGGGTGTCACATCGAGTGTCCCATAAGGACAAAACTCATCCTGGTAAGCAGGAGGAAGGGAAAAAGTACAAAGATAAGGAGGGTGGAGAAACTGATAAATCTTCTTCTCAAAAGGGCCACAAAAAGAAAAATAAGGGTAAGACACAAGAGAACTCAGAGGGTAGTGGAGGCCAGCCTCCGAAACAGAACTCTGCCTCCCTATGTAAACAGACCCAATGGATCTTGTTTTGCTTGTGGAGCAACTGACCGTGTGAAGGGGGATCCCCGGTGTAAGGTTAAACCTTTGGGAGTCTACTCTGCTAATCTGGCCTTCTCCTCCTACGAGGAAGAAGAGATTACAGGAGCATCCTTCTCCTCAGACTCCTTCCCCAGTGGGATAGAAGCTGAGGTAGTTTTAGTTTCCCTGGGTTCCTGGTAGCCTAAAGTCGCAGAGGCTTATGCTAGGATTCCAGATAACACCAAGCATTACTTTAAAGACAGTGTGCTGATCAATGGAGTAGATACTCCAGCTTTTAGGGATAGTGGGTGCAGTCGAACTGTAGGGGATTCTACCTTGGTAGACTCAGAGGAAGTTGCCAGAGCTACTCTGATGCCCACTAAGTTGGATGACGGCCCGCCTCGCATGATTCCAGTAATACCTGTAAATCTTACTATCAATGGTACAGCAGTCAGGATTCCAGTGAGCATTCAGAGGAACGTCCCAGGAAAGGTCTTGTTGGGCAACGATCTCAGGCCAAGACCAATGCGCTGCCCCAGCCAAAGGGGAAACCCAAGGCTAATGGAGTCAGAAAACCAAAACGAGAGAAAGAAAATATTCCCCCGAACTCACCTACCACTGCAGTGGAGGAAGTTGGTCAATCGCCCGGACCTGACGGACCTCACGAGGAGGCGGCGATACCTGAAGTATTTGACCCCAATGACCATCCTGAACTAAACGACTTGTTAGTAGAAGGTGGTCCTGACAGGGACGAATTCAGTAAAGGCCAATGTGAGTGCCCATCTCTGGAAGGCCTAAGGAGACAGGCCTGCTCCCAGCTTGAGGGTGAACCTCCTGGGAAGCATGGGATTTATTGGGAAGGTGCATTCCTGTATAGTGAGCCCACAGAGTCTACAGAGGGAGACCATAGGAGGTTGGTGGTTCCCCTTGCTGTAAGACCCTTCCTCCTGCAGTTGGCGCATGAAGTGCCCCTTGCTGGTCACCTTGGTATTAAGAGGACCAAGCAAAGGTTATCCATGCACTTGTGCTGGCCCAAGATGGGGGTGCAAGTAGAAAGTCACTGGTAAGAGTGGCTCAACAATCCAAGCTCCATTGGTACCACTCCCAGTTGTGGGAATACCATTCAAAATGGTAGGGATTGACATCGTTGGTCCCCTTGACCCGCAAACATCCTCAGGCAATAGGTTTATCCTGGTGCTGGTCGACCATGCTACCAGATATCCTGAGGCCATCCCATTAAAAACTGTAACTGCCAAGTCAGCTGCAAAAGCGTTACTTGGCATCTTTACTAGGGTTGGCTTCCCTAAAGAAGTTGTGTCTGACATAGGCAGCAACTTTATGTCGAAGTATATGCAGGGTATGTGGAAAGAATGTGGGGTCACCTACAAGTTCTCTTTCGCATACCACCCCCAGACCAAGGGTCTGGTGGAACAGTTCAACAGAACGTTAAAGAGTATGATTGGGGCTCTGGAAGAACCTCAAAGAAGAAAATGGGATCTTCTTTTACCATGCTTACTGTTTGCCTACCGAGAGGTACCACAGGAGGGTGTTGGCTTCAGCCCCTTCGAACTTCTGTTTGGTCACCCTGTGCAGGGACCCTTAGCCATAGTCAAGGAGGGATGGTAGATGTCCACTCCCCCTATTACTACCAACGTAGTAGACTATGTGTTAGGGCTCAGAAAACAGATGGTACTCCTGATGGGTCTGGCTAGTGACAAGTTGAAGGCAGGACAAGCCCTGGTGAAACATTGGTATGACCAGAAAGCTTCCCTCATCAACTTCACACCACGTCAGAAAGTCCTGATCATGAATCCCATAAGGCTTAGAGCTTTACAGGATAAATGGTCAGGCCCTTACACAGTGGTGGAACCCCTGGGTTAGGTCAACTATTTAGTGGACCTTGGAAAGCCTGGACAGGCACCAAAAGTGTTCCATGTAAATAGGCTGAAGGCTTTCGTCTCAAGAGTCGAAATCGCAGCACTGCTACTGGCTTCAGATGTTGAGGAAGAGGAGTCTGAACCTCTCCCCGACCTGTTCCAAAGCGGTCCTTCAGCTAGCTCCTTTGAGGGTGTCCGAGTGGCCCCTCACCTTACTTCTGATCAGCAGGCTGAGGTGAAAAGTTTGCTTAGGCAATTTTCCCCCCTGTTTTCGCAGTCCCCTGGTTTTCCACCTTGGTGCAAAGATAACATAGACACAGGAGACAGCGTACCTACCAAAAGTAGAGGATACAGAATGTCAGACAAAGTACGGTCTTACATTAAGACAGAGGTCAACAAAATGTTACATCTTGGGGTGATTGAACCCTGTATTAGTCCTTGGTCCAGCCCAGTCGTTTTTGGTGCCAAAGGCAGGTACTTCTGATTTGAGGTTCTGCGTGGATTACAGGGCTCTGAATGCTGTCACCAAGACAGATGCACACCCCTTGCCACGAACAGATGAGCTGGTCGATACCTTGGGTACCTCCAAGTATCTCAGCACGTTTGACCTCACTGCAGGCTATTGGC
The DNA here is from genome assembly GCF_040938575.1 of Ambystoma mexicanum. Lineage (NCBI taxonomy): Eukaryota > Metazoa > Chordata > Amphibia > Caudata > Ambystomatidae > Ambystoma > Ambystoma mexicanum. Next base: position 1,203,680,937 of record NC_090933.1, read on the forward strand.
AAATAGCCCTAGCAGAACATGCCAAGGAGAAGACAGCGTTCTCAACTCCAGACGGTCTTTACCAGTTCAGGGCAATGCCGTTTGGGTTGAAGAATGCACCTGCCACTTTTCAGAGGCTTGTGAATTATGTGTTAAACGGGTTGGATGAATTCTGTCTTGCATATCTGGATGATATAGCAGTTTTCAGCGCCACCTGGGAAGACCATGTGAAACACCTCAGGATTGTGCTACAGGCTCTTCAGAAAGCACATTTGACCATAAAGGCTAGTAAATGCCAGATTGGACAAGGCTCTGTGGTTTACCTTGGACATGAAGTAGGTCAAGGGAGGATACAGCCTCTACCCAGTAAAGTACAAGCAGTACAAGACTGGCCTATCCCCACTACACAGACCCAAGTGAGAGCCTTCTTAGAACTCACGGGGTATTACCGCAACTTCATGGCAGACTATGGTAACATAGCTGCCCCTCTGACTGCTCTCACGACTCCGAAGAAACCAAAGAAGGTAGCTTGGACCGACAAGTGTGAGAAGGCCTTCAATGGCTTAAAAGACTCCTTGTGCCAGGCCCCTGTTCTCAGGGCCCCTGATTAAAAAAGACCTTTTATTGTGCAGAGAGATGCCTCTGACACTGGGATAGGAGCTGTACTATCGCAAGTAGATGAGAAGGGTAAGGAACACCCTATTGGTTTCATTAGTCACCAGCTTAAGGACAGAGAGCTCAGATGGTCCACAGTAGAAAAAGAATGTTTCTCTGTTGTGTGGGCCCTACGGAAGCTGAGGCCCTACCTCTATGGGACCCACTTCACTGTGCAAACTGACCATAAGCCCTTAAAGTGGCTAATGGACATGAAGGGAGAGAATCCAAAGTTGCTTAGGTGGTCCATAAGTCTTCAAGGCTTTGACTTCACTATTGAGCATAGGCCAGGGGTCCAACATAGCAATGCTGATGGGTTGTCCAGAATGTTTAACCGACATGAACAAGAAACTCATCCAGGGGTGGATTAGTTCCCCCTGTCCTTAGTCTGGGAGGGGCGAGTCTTAGGAAAGATTTCATAATTGTAGGTGATTTTCCTTCCATGTGGCAACCCCCAAACTTTTTGCTGTTGTTTTACACCCTGATCTAGACTTTGCCAGAGAAGCGCAGCCTTCCGATGCACTCCTCTAGGCTTTCGTTCCATTCTCATGGGGAAACTGACATGCCCTTAAGACAGTCAGTACCGGGAGACTTCGTTTCCCTTAGTCCTTTCCTCATGTTGCAGCTTTTGAGCAACATGAAACAAGAGTGCACCGTAACTTACATTACCGCGCTCTTGGGTCTCTAGTCATTCCAATGGCCCTAGAAACTCTCGCTGGACTTATCATGAAATGTGTAAGTGTGTCACGGACGGGACTGGTGGCAGCTATTGTTTCTTTGTGTTTAGAACCCCGTTTTGCCATGTTAACCGCGCTTCTCGCGTTTGGCCCAAATGGGTGGCCTGGCCTCCAAAATGGCCATGCCACGAGGTTCTTTGTCCTGTCCGCTGACCGTCTTGCCCCTTCACCTCCCCCCAGGTCGAGCCAACCCGGGGCAGTCCTTATTTGGTCTTGCACTTTCCCACGAAACACAACGCTTTCGCAGGCTTCTGCATGCCTTGTGTGTGCCTCCAGGATGTGGGATGGGATGTCTGTTCCCAATACACATCCTGGGTGCCAGAGTGTCTAGAGTGTCCTGGATGCCTGGGACCACCGTGGTCCGTGATAGGTCCACGTATGGTGTGAATGTTTGTGAGCGGATCTTCCATTGGGCCCTCTCTATTTTGGTGCGAAGGGAACTCTGGATAAGAGGAGGCTGAAAACCCCACTACCAGGTCGATCTCCTGAGTTCTCACGAACAAAGGATAAGGAGCCAAGTATCCTGCAACTAAGAAGCTGAGTCGAGGAATCGCTGGTGACCCGCTGAAGGTTTGGCACCCTGCACTGCTGTTGTCCTGCAAGACCACTCGGCCTCTGATCGAACGAGAAGGTCTGCAAAGGCGCTTCGACCCTTTAGAATAGTGGGAATAACTATTCTCGGCATCTTCACCAAATCCTGTACGTAAGCCTTCGGAAGCATCCCTGGGCCATCCAGTGGACTGACCAGCCTACACAGGAACCTTGCTATGTCACCGCCATCTGGCTTACTGCTAATCCTGTATCCTCGGCACTCTCACACGATTCGTACACTTGGCGTTCCCAGGTCTGAAGTGAGACGTGTGCTTTGGCACCGGAATACATGCGGTTGCCGAGTTGCCCTGCTGTGGTAACAAGCCTGTGCGTGTTCACTGCATTTGGGACACCCTCGACCCTGACTCCTGCTGTCGCGGAATCTACACGGCGTCGAGACATCTTGCTGATCGCATCTGAACCTGCCAGTACCAAAACGGAACCGAAGAAGCCGGGGTCTGCCTGCATCGGGGACCGGTGAGTAGTCAATACCCTAACCGGTCGCCCTCCCACAGGAGCCTGTGGCTTTCCATCGCTGTCATAAACAGCAACCCTTTTCCGCACTCGCGCTCTGCTTCTGCCCACAAGTGGAGGCCGCGCTTGAGTAGCGGGGATCTGTTCATCATCGTTTTGTTCACCTCTCGGAACTGCCTGATTTCCCTGAAGAGACTCCCCTTTGCCCGTTGGCACCCGCGTGTGCAGGTACTTTTGAGCACAAGGCTCCACTCTTCGTAGGGCTCGGACTTCCTTCTAGTTAGGTGGCCTCTGATGTCGAACTGGGTCTAAAGATTACTTGCACTGCCTGTTTTACTCCCCATCTAGGTGGTCTGCATATTTCGTGCTTCTAATTCCTTAGACCCCTTGGTCTTGTATATATATTGTATTGCTTGTGATGTGTTGGTTTATTGGAGTTTTACTGTGATTCTTTACTATGGTCGATGTTACAAAGGCCTTGTAATAAATGTGTCTATATTTTTAATATAACACCTGTCTGGAGTAATTTGTAAGCGTCCTTGCTTTCTGTGCTCATTGCGGGCTTTCAGTCAGCCTCACCCCTCTTGAGACCTAGTCTTGACCGCCGCCATCGCTACCCTTATTGGTCTGGCTTGGCCAGAGGTTACCCTGTTCCAAGAAACTAGGCTGGCCTTCTGAACCTCTGACCCTCCAGGACAGAGTTCAGAAATCCATCTTAACAAATTGGTGGCAGCGGTGGCATACGACTGAAGGTATCCAGTGTTGCACATGAGCGAAGGCATTTCAAGTTATTTCTAACAGGACACGTAGTGAATTGTCTTAGTATAACTTTTTAAAGGCCATAGTCCTATCAAACAGTATGGAAACAAGTACCTTGTTAACTTTAAATGCTTCGAAATCCGAAACATTGAAAAAGATGTGTGCTGAGAGAGGTGTCTCCTCTCAAGGCACCAAAATGGAAATGATCCAAAGGATCATGGCGTGGCAAGAAGCTCATTTTAGCGCTGTAGCTTCAGAGGACAGTGCAGAAGGAGGTGGGCTGCTCTCACTGGTAGAACTGACAGTTCTGCCGCTGCACTGGTCCACCGCGACCATGAGGACAGGGAGCATGAAATGTCCAATGTTTCCTCTGCCCGTGCTGATGGGGAGGTCACACTTGAATTCAAGAAGCAAGAACTGCTGTTTAGGCAGAAAGAGCTTGATTTCAATATGACCAAACTAAGAATCGAACAGGCAGAAACACAGAAAGACAGGGATCACCAGTTGGAACTGGCCAAGATTCAAGTTGCCAATGGATCCAAGGGTCCTGGACATGGGTCTGGGGCCACCTCTCATCCACGGATTCCAAAGGATCTGCTCAGTGTATATGAGGAAAAGAATGACATTATGGACTGGCTGAATACATTTGAGTATGCATGTGAAGTTCAACAAGTTGACAATGCTGATAAAATTGCCTGGTTACTTAGCAGACTGCCCCATTCTGGCTGCAGTGCCATTATGGAAATGTAGAAGGCTGAGCGAGCAGATTTTGCAATGTTGAAGCAAACTCTCATTTTAAAGTTTGGAAAGACTCCTGCCCAATACTTAAAACAATTCCGAGAGTATAAGAAAAAATAAGGTGGTACTTGGGTATCTTATGTAACCGAATCCTTAAAGAACTTGACTGGCTGGGTCGAAGGTTATGAGGTTTCTACCTTTGAAGGTATGATAAGTCTTGTCATGCTGGAACATATTTTTGCATCTTCTTCCCCTGAGCTTAAGCAGCATTCGGCGGATTCTAAGGAGATAGATCCAAAGAAGCTTGCCATTGCAGCAGATTTATGGGTGTCACATCGAGTGTCCCATAAGGACAAAACTCATCCTGGTAAGCAGGAGGAAGGGAAAAAGTACAAAGATAAGGAGGGTGGAGAAACTGATAAATCTTCTTCTCAAAAGGGCCACAAAAAGAAAAATAAGGGTAAGACACAAGAGAACTCACAGGGTAGTGGAGGCCAGCCTCCGAAACAGAACTCTGCCTCTCTATGTAAACAGACCCAATGGATCTTGTTTTGCTTGTGGAGCAACTGACCGCGTGAAGGGGGATCCCCGGTGTAAGGTTAAACCTTTGGGAGTCCACTCTGCTAATCAGGCCTTCTCCTCCTACGAGGAAGAAGAGATTACAGGAGCATCCTTCTCCTCAGACTCCTTCCCCAGTGGGATAGAAGCTGAGGTAGTTTTAGTTTCCCTGGGTTCCTGGGAGCCTAAAGTCGCAGAGGCTTATGCTAGGATTCCAGATAACACCAAGCACTACTTTAAAGACAGTGTGCTGATCAATGGAGTAGATACTCCAGCTTTTAGGGATAGTGGGTGCAGTCGAACTGTAGTGGATTCTACCTTGGTAGACTCAGAGGAAGTTGCCAGAGCTACTCTGATGCCCACTAAGTTGGCTGACGACCCGCCTCGCATGATTCCAGTAATACCTGTAAATCTTACTATCAATGGTACAGCAGTCAGGATTCCAGTGAGCATTCAGAGGAACGTCCCAGGAAAGGTCTTGTTCGGCAACGATCTCAGGCCAAGACCAATGCGCTGCCCCAGCCAAAGGGGAAACCCAAGGCTAATGGAGTCAGAAAACCAAAACGAGGGAAAGAAAATATTCCCCTGAACTCACCTACCACTGCGGTGGAGGAAGTTGGTCAATTGCCCGGAACTGATTGACCTGACGAGGAGGCGGCGATACCTGAAGTATTTGACCCCAATGACCATCCTGAACTAAACGACTTGTTAGTAGAAGGTGGTCCTGACAGGGAAGAATTCAGTAAAGGCCAACATGAGTGCCCATCTCTGGAAGGCCTAAGGAGACAGGCCTGCTCCCAGCTTGAGGGTGAACCTCCTGGGAAGCATGGGATTTATTGGGAAGGTGGACTCCTGTATAGTGAGCCCACAGAGTCTACAGAGGGAGACCATAGGAGGTTGGTGGTTCCCTTGCTGTAAGACCCTTCCTCCTGCAGTTGGTGCATGAAGTTCCCCTTGCTGGTCACCTTGGTATTAAGAGGACCAAGCAAAGGTTATCCATGCACTTGTACTGGCCCAAGATGGGGGTGCAAGTAGAAAGTCACTGGTAAGAGTGGCTCAACAATCCAAGCCCCATTGGTACCACTCCCAGTTGTGGGAATACCATTCAAAAGTGTAGGGATCGACATTGTTGGTCCCCTTGAACGGCAAACATCCTCAGGCAATAGGTTTATCCTGGTGCTGGTCGAGCATGCTACCAGATATCCTGAGGCCATCCCATTAAAAACTGTAACTGCCAAGTCAGCTGCAAAAGCGTTACTTGGCATCTTTACTAGGGTTGGCTTCCCTAAAAAAGTTGTGTCTGACATAGGCAGCAACTTTATGTCGAAGTATATGCAGGCTATGTGGAAAGAATGTGGGGTCACCTACAAGTTCTCTTTCGCATACCACCCCCAGACCAAGAGTCTGGTGGAACGGTTCAACAGAACGTTAAAGAGTATGATTGGGGCTCTGGAAGAACCTCAAAGAAGAAAATGGGATCTTCTTTTACCATGCTTACTGTTTGCCTACCGAGAGGTACCACAGGAGGGTGTTGGCTTCAGCCCCTTCGAACTTCTGTTTGGTCACCCTGTGCAGGGACCCTTAGCATAGTCAAGGAGGGATGGGAGATGCCCACTCCCCCTATTACTACCAACATAGTAGACTATGTGTTACGGCTCAGGAAACGGATGGTACTCCTGATGGGTCTGGCTAGTGACAAGTTGAAGGCAGGACAAGCCCTGGTGAAACATTGGTATGACCAGAAAGCTTCCCTCATCAACTTCACACCAGGTCAGCAAGTCCTGATCATGAATCCCATAAGGCCTAGAGCTTTACAGGATAAATGGTCAGGCCCTTACACAGTGGTGGAACCCCTGGGTGAGGTCAACTATTTAGTGGACCTTGGAAGGCCTTGACAGGCTCCAAAAGTGTTCCATGTAAATAGGCTGAAGGCTTTCGTCTCAAGAGTCGAAATCGCAGCACTGCTACTGGCTTCAGATGTTGAGGAAGAGGAGTCTGAACCTCTCCCCGACCTGTTCCAAAGCGGTCCTTCAGCTAGCTCCTTTGAGGGTGTCCGAGTGGCCCCTCACCTTACTTCTGATCAGCAGGCTGATGTGAAAAGTTTACTTAGGCAATTTTCCCCCCTGTTTTCGCAGTCCCCTGGTTTGACACCTTGGTGCAAAGATAACATAGACACAGGAGACAGCGTACCTACCAAAAGTAGAGAATACAGAATGTCAGACAAACTACGGTCTCACATTAAGACAGAGGTCAACAAAATGTTAGATCTTGGGGTGATTGAACCCTGTATTAGTTCTTGGTCCAGCCCGGTGGTTTTGGTTCCAAAGGCAGGTACTTCTGATTTGAGGTTCTGCGTGGATTACAGGGCTCTGAATGCTGTCACCAAGACAGATGCACACCCCTTGCCTCGAACCGATGAGCTGGTCGATACCTTGGGTGCCTCCAAGTATCTCAGCACGTTTGACCTCACTGCAGGCTATTGGCAAATAGCCCTAGCAGAACATGCCAAGGAGAAGACAGCGTTCTCAACTCCAGACGGTCTTTACCAGTTCAGGGCAATGCCGTTTGGGTTGAAGAATGCACCTGCCACTTTTCAGAGGCTTGTGAATTATGTGTTAAACGGGTTGGATGAATTCTGTCTTGCATATCTGGATGATATAGCAGTTTTCAGCGCCACCTGGGAAGACCATGTGAAACACCTCGGGATTGTGCTACAGGCTCTTCAGAAAGCGCATTTGACCATAAAGGCTAGTAAATGCCAGATTGGACAAGGCTCTGTGGTTTACCTTGGACATGAAGTAGGTGGAGGGAGGAAACAGCCTCTACCCAGTAAAGTACAAGCAGTACAAGACTGGCCTATCCCCACTACACAGACCCAAGTGAGAGCCTTCTTAGGACTCACGGGTTATTACCGCAACTTCATGGCAGACTATGGTACCATAGCTGCCCCTCTGACTGCTCTCACGACTCCGAAGAATCCCAAGAAGGTAACTTGGACCGACAAGTGTGAGAAGGCCTTCAATGTCTTAAAAGACTCCTTGTGCCAGGCCCCTATTCTCAGGGCCCCTGATTACCAAAGACCTTTTATTGTGCAGAGAGATGCCGCTGACACTGGGATAGGAGCTGTACTATTGCAAGTAGATGAGAAGGGTAAGGAACACCCTATTTGTTTTAATTAGTCACCAGCTTAAGGACAGAGAGCTCAGATGGTCCGCAGTAGAGAAAGAATGTTTCTCTGTTGTGTGGGCCCTACGGAAGTTGAGGCCCTACCTCTATGGGACCCACTCCACTGTGCAAACTGACCATAAGCCCTTAAAGTGGCTAATGAACATGAAGGGAGAGAATCCAAAGTTGCTTAGGTGGTCCATAAGTCTTCAAGGCTTTGACTTCACTATTGAGCATAGGCCAGGGGTCCAACAGAGCAATGCTGATGGGTTGTCCAGAATGTTTAACCGACCTGAACAAGAAACTCATCCAGGGGTGGATTAGTTCCCCCTGTCCTTAGTCTGGGAGGGGCGAGTGTTAGGAAAGATTTCATAATTGTAGGTAATTTTCCTTCCATGTGGCAACCCCCAAACTTTTTGCTGTTGTTTTACACCCTGATCTAGACTTTGCCAGAGAAGCGCAGCCTTCCGCTGCACTCCTCTGGGCTTTCGCTCCATTCTTACGGGGAAACTGACATGCCCTTAAGACAGTCAGTACCGGGAGACTTTGTTTCCCTTAGTCCTTTCCTCATGTTGCAGCTTTTGAGCAACATGAAACAAGAGTGCACCGTAGCTTACATTACCGCGCTCTTGGGTCTCTAGTCATTCCAATGGCCCTAGAAACTCTCGCTGGACTTATCATGAAATGTGTAAGTGTGTCACGGACGGGACTGGTGGCAGCTATTGTTTCTTTTTGTTTTGAACCCCTTTCTGCCATGTGAACCGCGCTTCCCGCGTTTGGCCCAAATTGGTGGCCTGGCCTCCAAAATGGCCATGCCACGAGGTTCTTTGTCCTGTCCGCTGACCGTCTTCCCCCTTCACCTCCCCCCAGGTCGAGCCAACCCAGGGCAGTCCTTATTTGGTCATGCACTTTCCCGCGAAACGCAACGCTTTCGCGGGCTTCTGCATGCCTTGTGTGTGCCTCCAGGATGTGGGATGGGATGTCTGTTCCCAATACACATCCTGGGTGCCAGAGTGTCTGGAGTGTCCTGAATGCCTGGGACCACCGTGGTCCGTGATAGGTCCACATATGGTGTGAGTGTTTGTGAGCGGATCTCCCATTGGGCCCTCTCTGTTTTGGTGCGAAGGGAACTCTGGATAAGAGGAGGCTGAAAACCCCCCTATCAGGTCGATCTCCTGAGTTCTCACGAACAAAGGATAAGGAGCCAAGTATCCTGCAACTAAGAAGCTGAGTCAAGGAATCGCTGGTGCCCCGCTGAAGGTTTGGCACCCTGCACTGCTGTTGTCCTGCAAGACCACTCGGCCTCTGATCGAACGAGAAGGTCTGCAAAGGCGCTTCGACCCTTTAGAATAGTGGGAATAACTACTCTCTGCATCTTCACCAAATCCTGTACGTAAGCCTTCAGAAGCGTCCCTGGGCCATCCAGTGGACTGACCAGCCTACACAGGAACCTTGCTCTGTCACCGCCGTCTGGCTCACTGCTAATCCCGTGTCCTCAGCACTCTCACACGATTCGTACACTTGGCGTTCCCAGGTCTGAAGTGAGACGTGTGCTTTGGGACCAGAATACATGCGGTTGCCGAGTTGCCCTGCTGTGGTAACAAACCTGTGCGTGTTCGCTGCATTTGGGACACCCTCGACCCTGACTCCTGCTGTCGCGGAATCTACACGGCGTCAAGACATCCTGCTGATTCCATCTGAACCTGCCAGTACCAAAACGGAACCGGAGAAGCTGGGGTCTGCCTGCATCGGGGACCGGTGAGTAGTCAATACCCTAACCGGTCGCCCTCCCGCAGGAGCCTGTGGCTTTCCATCGCTGTCATTAATAGCAACCCTTTTCCGCACTCACGCTCTGCTTCTGCCCACAAGTGGAGGCCGCGCTTGAGTAGCGGGGATCTGTTCATCATCGTTTTGTTCACCTCTCGGAACTGCCTGATTTCCCTGAAGAGACTCCCCTTTGCCCGTTGGCACCCGCGTGTGCAGGTACTTTTGAGCACAAGGCTCCACTCTTCGTAGGGCTCGGACTTCCTTCTAGTTAGGTGGCCTCTGATGTCGAACTGGGTCTAAAGATTACTTGCACTGCCTGTTTTCCTCCCCATCTAGGTGGTCTGCATATTTCGTGCTTCTAATTCCTTAGACCCCTTGGTCTTGTATATATATTGTATTGCTTGTGATGTGTTGGTTTATTGGAGTTTTACTGTGATTCTTTACTATGGTCGATGTTACAAAGGCCTTGTAATAAATGTGTCTATATTTTTAATATAACACCTGTCTGGAGTAATTTGTAAGCGTCCTTGCTTTGTGTGCTCATTGTGGGCTTTCAGTCACCCTCACCCCTCTTGAGACCTAGTCTTGACCGCCGCCATCGCTACCCTGATTGGTCTGGCTTGGCCAGAGGTTACCCTGTTCCAAGAAACTAGGCTGGCCTTCTGAACCTCTGCCCCTCCAGGACAGAGTTCAGAAATCCATCTTAACAAATTGGTGGCAGCGGTGGCATACGACTGAAGGTATCCAGTGTTGAACATGAGCGAAGGCATTTCAAGTTATTTCTAACAGGACACGTAGTGAATTGTCTTAGTATAACTTTTTAAAGGCCATAGTCCTATCAAACAGTATGGAAACAAGTACCTTGTTAACTTTAAATGCTTCGAAATCCGAAACATTGAAAAAGATGTGTGCTGAGAGAGGTGTCTCCTCTCAAGGCACCAAAATGGAAATGATCCAAAGGATCATGGCGTGGCAAGAAGCTCATTTTAACGCTGTAGCTTCAGAGGACAGTGCAGAAGGAGGTGGGCTGCTCTCACTGGTAGAACTGACAGTTCTGCCGCTGCACTGGTCCACCGCGACCATGAGGACAGGGAGGATGAAATGTCCAATGTTTCCTCTGCCCGTGCTGATGGGGAGGCCACACTTGAATTCAAGAAGCAAGAACTGCTGTTTAGGCAGAAAGAGCTTGATTTCAATATGACCAAACTAAGAATCGAACAGGCAGAAACACAGAAAGACAGGGATCACCAGTTGGAACTGGCCAAGATTCAAGTTGCCAATGGATCCAAGGGTCCTGGACATGGGTCTGGGGCCTCCTCTCATCCACGGATTCCAAAGGATCTGCTCAGTGTATATGAGGAAAAGAATGACATTATGGACTGGCTGAATACATTTGAGTATGCATGTGAAGTTCAACAAGTTGACAATGCTGATAAAATTGCCTGGTTACTTAGCAGACTACCCCATTCTGGCTGCAGTGCCATTATGGAAATGTAGAAGGCTGAGCGAGCAGATTTTGCAATGTTGAAGCAAACTCTCATTTTAAAGTTTGGAAAGACTCCTGCCCAATACTTAAAACAATTCTGAGAGTATATGAAAAAAGAAGATGGTACTTGGGTATCTTATGTAACCGAATCCTTAAAGAACTTGACTGGCTGGGTCGAAGGTTAAGGTTTCTACCTTTGAAGGTATGATAAGTCTTGTCATGCTGGAACATATTTTTGCATCTTCTTCCCCTGAGCTTAAGCAGCATTCGGCGGATTCTAAGGAGATAGATCCAAAGAAGCTTGCCATTGCAGCAGATTTATGGGTGTCACATCGAGTGTCCCATAAGGACAAAACACATCCTGGTAAGCAGGAGGAAGGGAAAAAGTACAAAGATAAGGAGGGTGGAGAAACTGATAAATCTTCTTCTCAAAAGGGCCACAAAAAGAAAAATAAGGGTAAGACACAAGAGAACTCACAGGGTAGTGGAGGCCAGCCTCCGAAACAGAACTCTGCCTCTCTATGTAAACAGACCCAATGGATCTTGTTTTGCTTGTGAAGCAACTGACCGCGTGAAGGGGGATCCCCGGTGTAAGGTTAAACCTTTGGGAGTCCACTCTGCTAATCAGGCCTTCTCCTCCTACGAGGAAGAAGAGATTACAGGAGCATCCTTCTCCTCAGACTCCTTCCCCAGTGGGATAGAAGCTGAGGTAGTTTTAGTTTCCCTGGGTTCCTGGGAGCCTAAAGTCGCAGAGGCTTATGCTAGGATTCCAGATAACACCAAGCACTACTTTAAAGACAGTGTGCTGATCAATGGAGTAGATACTCCAGCTTTTAGGGATAGTGGGTGCAGTCGAACTGTAGTGGATTCTACCTTGGTAGACTCAGAGGAAGTTGCCAGAGCTACTCTGATGCCCACTAAGTTGGCTGACGACCCGCCTCGCATGATTCCAGTAATACCTGTAAATCTTACTATCAATGGTACAGCAGTCAGGATTCCAGTGAGCATTCAGAGGAACGTCCCAGGAAAGGTCTTGTTCGGCAACGATCTCAGGCCAAGACCAATGCGCTGCCCCAGCCAAAGGGGAAACCCAAGGCTAATGGAGTCAGAAAACCAAAACGAGGGAAAGAAAATATTCCCCTGAACTCACCTACCACTGCGGTGGAGGAAGTTGGTCAATCGCCCGGAACTGATTGACCTGACGAGGAGGCGGCGATACCTGAAGTATTTGACCCCAATGACCATCCTGAACTAAACGACTTGTTAGTAGAAGGTGGTCCTGACAGGGAAGAATTCAGTAAAGGCCAACATGAGTGCCCATCTCTGGAAGGCCTAAGGAGACAGGCCTGCTCCCAGCTTGAGGGTGAACCTCCTGGGAAGCATGGGATTTATTGGGAAGGTGGACTCCTGTATAGTGAGCCCACAGAGTCTACAGAGGGAGACCATAGGAGGTTGGTGGTTCCCTTGCTGTAAGACCCTTCCTCCTGCAGTTGGTGCATGAAGTGCCCCTTGCTGGTCACCTTGGTATTAAGAGGACCAAGCAAAGGTTATCCATGCACTTGTACTGGCCCAAGATGGGGGTGCAAGTAGAAAGTCACTGGTAAGAGTGGCTCAACAATCCAAGCTCCATTGGTACCACTCCCAGTTGTGGGAATACCATTCAAAAGTGTAGGGATCGACATTGTTGGTCCCCTTGAACCGCAAACATCCTCAGGCAATAGGTTTATCCTGGTGCTGGTCGACCATGCTACCAGATATCCTGAGGCCATCCCATTAAAAACTGTAACTGCCAAGTCAGCTGCAAAAGCGTTACTTGGCATCTTTACTAGGGTTGGCTTCCCTAAAAAAGTTGTGTCTGACATAGGCAGCAACTTTATGTCGAAGTATATGCAGGCTATGTGGAAAGAATGTGGGGTCACCTACAAGTTCTCTTTCGCATACCACCCCCAGACCAAGAGTCTGGTGGAACGGTTCAACAGAACGTTAAAGAGTATGATTGGGGCTCTGGAAGAACCTCAAAGAAGAAAATGGGATCTTCTTTTTCCATGCTTACTGTTTGCCTACCGAGAGGTACCACAGGAGGGTGTTGGCTTCAGCCCCTTCGAACTTCTGTTTGGTCACCCTGTGCAGGGACCCTTAGCATAGTCAAGGAGGGATGGGAGATGCCCACTCCCCCTATTACTACCAACATAGTAGACTATCTGTTACGGCTCAGGAAACGGATGGTACTCCTGATGGGTCTGGCTAGTGACAAGTTGAAGTCAGGACAAGCCCTGGTGAAACATTGGTATGACCAGAAAGCTTCCCTCATCAACTTCACACCAGGTCAGCAAGTCCTGATCATGAATCCCATAAGGCCTAGAGCTTTACAGGATAAATGGTCAGGCCCTTACACAGTGGTGGAACCCCTGGGTGAGGTCAACTATTTAGTGGACCTTGGAAGGCCTGGACAGGCTCCAAAAGTGTTCCATGTAAATAGGCTGAAGGCTTTCGTCTCAAGAGTAGAAATCGCAGCATTGCTACTGGCTTCAGATGTTGAGGAAGAGGAGTCTGAACCTCTCCCCGACCTGTTCCAAAGCGGTCCTTCAACTAGCTCCTTTGAGGGTGTCCGAGTGGCCCCTGACCTTACTTCTGATCAGCAGGCTGAGGTGAAAAGTTTACTTAGGCAATTTTCCCCCCTGTTTTCGCAGTCCCCTGGTTTGACACCTTGGTGCAAAGATAACATAGACACAGGAGACAGCGTACCTACCAAAAGTAGAGAATACAGAATGTCAGACAAAGTATGGTCTCACATTAAGACAGAGGTCAACAAAATGTTAGATATTGGGGTGATTGAACCCTGTATTAGTCTTTGGTCCAGCCCGGTGGTTTTGGTTCCAAAGGCAGGTACTTCTGATTTGAGGTTCTGCGTGGATTACAGGGCTCTGAATGCTGTCACCAAGACAGATGCACACCCCTTGCCTCGAACAGATGAGCTGGTCGATACCTTGGGTGCCTCCAAGTATCTCAGCACGTTTGACCTCACTGCAGGCTATTGGCAAATAGCCCTAGCAGAACATGCCAAGGAGAAGACAGCGTTCTCAACTCCAGACGGTCTTTACCAGTTCAGGGCAATGCCGTTTGGGTTGAAGAATGCACCTGCCACTTTTCAGAGGCTTGTGAATTATGTGTTAAACGGGTTGGATGAATTCTGTCTTGCATATCTGGATGATATATCAGTTTTCAGCGCCACCTGGGAAGACCATGTGAAACACCTCGGGATTGTGCTACAGGCTCTTCAGAAAGCGCATTTGACCATAAAGGCTAGTAAATGCCAGATTGGACAAGGCTCTGTGGTTTACCTTGGACATGAAGTAGGTGGAGGGAGGATACAGCCTCTACCCAGTAAAGTACAAGCAGTACAAGACTGGCCTATCCCCACTACACAGACCCAAGTGAGAGCCTTCTTAGGACTCACGGGTTATTACCGCAACTTCATAGCAGACTATGGTACCATAGCTTCCCCTCTGACTGCTCTCACGACTCCGAAGAATCCCAAGAAGGTAACTTGGACCGACAAGTGTGAGAAGGCCTTCAATGGCTTAAAAGACTCCTTGTGCCAGGCCCCTAATCTCAGGGCCCCTGATTACCAAAGACATTTTATTGTGCAGAGAGATGCCTCTGACACTGGGATAGGAGCTGTACTATCGCAAGTAGATGAGAAGGGTAAGGAACACCCTATTTGTTTTAATTAGTCACCAGCTTAAGGACAGAGAGCTCAGATGGTCCACAGTAGAGAAAGAATGTTTCTCTGTTGTGTGGGCCCTACGGAAGTTGAGGCCCTACCTCTATGGGACCCACTTCACTGTGCAAACTGACCATAAGCCCTTAAAGTGGCTAATGAACATGAAGGGAGAGAATCCAAAGTTGCTTAGGTGGTCCATAAGTCTTCAAGGCTTTGACTTCACTATTGAGCATAGGCCAGGGGTCCAACATAGCAATGCTGATGGGTTGTCCAGAATGTTTAACCGACCTGAACAAGAAACTCATCCAGGGGTGGATTAGTTCCCCCTGTCCTTAGTCTGGGAGGGGCGAGTGTTAGGAAAGATTTCATAATTGTAGGTAATTTTCCTTCCATGTGGCAACCCCCAAACTTTTTGCTGTTGTTTTACACCCTGATCTAGACTTTGCCAGAGAAGCGCAGCCTTCCGCTGCACTCCTCTGGGCTTTCGCTCCATTCTTACGGGGAAACTGACATGCCCTTAAGACAGTCAGTACCGGGAGACTTTGTTTCCCTTAGTCCTTTCCTCATGTTGCAGCTTTTGAGCAACATGAAACAAGAGTGCACCGTAGCTTACATTACCGCGCTCTTGGGTCTCTAGTCATTCCAATGGCCCTAGAAACTCTCGCTGGACTTATCATGAAATGTGTAAGTGTGTCAAGGACGGGACTGGTGGCAGCTATCGTTTCTTTGTGTTTTGAACCCCTTTTTGCCATGTTAACCGCGCTTCCCGCGTTTGGCCCAAATGGGTGGCCTGGCCTCCAAAATGGCCATGCCACGAGGTTCTTTGTCCTGTCCGCTGACCGTCTTGCCCCTTCACCTCCCCCCAGGTCGAGCCAACCCAGGGCAGTCCTTATTTGGTCATGCACTTTCCCGCGAAACGCAACGCTTTCGCGGGCTTCTGCATGCCTTGTGTGTGCCTCCAGGATGTGGGATGGGATGTCTGTTCCCAATACACATCCTGGGTGCCAGAGTGTCTGGAGTGTCCTGAATGCCTGGGACCACCGTGGTCCGTGATAGGTCCACGTATGGTGTGAGTGTTTGTGAGCGGATCTCCCATTGGGCCCTCTCTGTTTTGGTGCGAAGGGAACTCTGGATAAGAGGAGGCTGAAAACCCCCCTATCAGGTCGATCTCCTGAGTTCTCACGAACAAAGGATAAGGAGCCAAGTATCCTGCAACTAAGAAGCTGAGTCAAGGAATCGCTGGTGACCCGCTGAAGGTTTGGCACCCTGCACTGCTGTTGTCCTGCAAGACCACTCGGCCTCTGATCGAACGCGAAGGTCTGCAAAGGCGCTTCGACCCTTTAGAATAGTGGGAATAACTATTCTCGGCATCTTCACCAAATCCTGTACGTAAGCCTTCGGAAGCGTCCCTGGGCCATCCAGTGGACTGACCAGCCTACACAGGAACCTTGCTCTGTCACCGCCGTCTGGCTCACTGCTAATCCCGTGTCCTCGGCACTCTCACACGATTCGTACACTTGGCGTTCCCAGGTCTGAAGTGAGACGTGTGCTTTGGGACCAGAATACATGCGGTTGCCGAGTTGCCCTGCTGTGGTAACAAACCTGTGCGTGTTCGCTGCATTTGGGACACCCTCGACCCTGACTCCTGCTGTCGCTGAATCTACACGGCGTCGAGACATCCTGCTGATTCCATCTGAACCTGCCAGTACCAAAACGGAATCGGAGAAGCTGGGGTCTGCCTGCATCGGGGACCGGTGAGTAGTCAATACCCTAACCGGTCGCCCTCCCGCAGGAGCCTGTGGCTTTCCATCGCTGTCATTAATAGCAACCCTTTTCCGCACTCACGCTCTGCTTCTGCCCACAAGTGGAGGCCGCGCTTGAGTAGCGGGGATCTGTTCATCATCGTTTTGTTCACCTCTCTGAACTGCCTGATTTCCTTGAAGAGACTCCCTTTTGCCCATTGGCACCCGCGTGTGCAGGTACTTTTGAGCACAAGGCTCCACTCTTCGTAGGGCTCCGGCTTCCTTCTAGTTAGGTGGCCTCTGATGTCGAACTGGGTCTAAAGATTACTTGCACTGCCTGTTTTCCTCCCCATCTAGGTGGTCTGCATATTTCGTGCTTCTAATTCCTTAGACCCCTTGGTCTTGTATATATATTGTATTGCTTGTGATGTGTTGGTTTATTGGAGTTTTATTGTGATTCTTTACTATGGTCGATGTTACAAAGGTCTTGTAATAAATGTGTCTATATTTTTAATATAACACCTGTCTGGAGTAATTTGTAAGAGTCCTTGCTTTGTGTGCTCATTGCGGGCTTTCAGTCACCCTCACCCCTCTTGAGACCTAGTCTTGACTGCCGCCATCGCTACCCTGATTGGTCTGGCTTGTCCAGAGGTTACCCTTTTCCAAGAAACTAGGCTGGCCTTCTGAACCTCTGCCTCTCCAGGACAGAGTTCAGAAATCCATCTTAACAATGTCTCATCAGCCAAATGGATAAGGCCATGCAGCAGGAGGAGGTCTGCGCATACAGTTGGGTGGACTGGCTTTCAGACACCAATCAACTCAGAAAGTCTGGTCGGTGGGGCTTAACTAACTATTCTTTGCCCTTTCTCTACCACTGCTTGATTTGTTTGTGGGCACTGTCAACTCAATTTGACATCAGCCCATATTGTCAAAGAAAACAACCCACAGTAGACTGTTAGAACAGTGTGTTGGACTTTGATAGAGTTCCCAAAAGCCAAGCCTGCTTGATCTTCATTCAGTCCTTCTGATGACTTCAAAATTAGAATCCTTGTGGGATCCATGTAATAATGTCCCCGCAAAAATGTCGCCTGACCAAAAAGTCACTGTTTTTTGCAGAGACTTTATTACATTTAACAGTTGATGTACACACTCAGATATAAGACATGCACCAGTTGATGGCAGAGTGTAGACATTTGTCCTCGTCGCTGTGCAGCTCAAACCAGCTCCCACTGCAACTCTTGGATATGTGTGAGGCACCATTTTGAGAGGATGACAGAGTCTGAAAGCTGCTGAATCTATTGACTGGCCACCCCTATCTTTAGATCCAGCGTGTCCCCTTTTAATTCCAACGTCTGCTTTCCTGTGTCTGCTGGTATAGGGGAGGGTTATTAGAGTTTTTATTAATTGTGAGCATTTTTAGTCTAATTAAAGACTCCTAATTTCCATAGAACCTTGGTTGGTCATTCTTTTAATTTGGCATGACAGTCCTATATTGTTTGGGATGCTTCCTTGCTGGTTCGCACCCCTCGTGAAGAGTACAGTCTGCCTGGGCCTTATGAAGGACTTGTGTCATTCATGTTGTGCCAGTTTCACGTTTGCAATTAAAATCACCGCTGATGTAGGAGTGTGGGGCTGAGTAGGTGTTTCAACCATTCATCATTCCTATCAGTTCATCAGGGCCCTATCACTGATTCTCCCATGCAAGGCCAAGAAGGTACGGTGGGGGTGTGTTGGAGTGGCGGTAGACTTGCCTGGTGATAAGGGGAGTGGATGGAATTGAAGGGAGAAAGCCGATGAGAAGGGAAGAAGCTCTGTATTATTTTATAGCCCAATGAATGCATTTATTTTTAATTAAAGACATATGCTTTGTTCTTAACGCTAGAGATATTGGGAATCACTTCACAGAATCTTGTTCAGGGGTCTGCAGTGTACAGTTTTCATTTTTCACGCTGAGGCATTGGCCTTATGGGAAAGAGGAGAGTGGATGTAAGGGGAAGCCAGTAGCAGATGAAACGTCAAAGGGATGGGGGACTGATGGAGGAGGAAGAGAGTAGCAGATGGGACGTCAAAGGGATGGGGGACTGATGGAGGAGGAAGAGAGTAGCAGAGGAAACATCAAAGGGATGGGGACTGATGGAAGAGGAAGAGAGTAGCAGATGGAATGTCAAAGGGATGTGGGACTGATGGAGGAGTAAGAGAGTAGCAGATGGAATGTCAAAGGGATGGGGGATTGATGGAGGAGGAAGAGAGTAGCAGATGGGACGTCAAAGGGATGGGGGACTGATGAAGGAGGAAGAGAGTAGCAGATATAACGTCAAAGGGATGGGGGACTGATGGAAGAGGAAGACAGTAGCAGATGGAATGTCAAAGGGATGGGGGTCTGATGGAGGAGGAAGAGAGTAGCAGATGGAACGTGAAAGTGATGGGGGACTGATGATGGAGGAAGAGGGTAGCATATGGAACGTGAAAGGGATGGAGGACTAATGGAGGAGGAAGAGAGTAGCAGATGGAACGTGAATGGGATGGGGGATGGATGGAGGAGGAAGAGAGTAGCAGATGGAACGTGAAAGGAGCGAGGGGCTTAAGGAAGGAGATGTAGGAGCAGATAGAAGAGGCAAGGGGAAGACGATTTTGGAAGAGTTTCAGGATAGCATATGATTTTGAAAGGTCTAAGGAGATGGAAGGAGGGAGTGGATTTTCCACTTGAACAAAGTCCTGGGAAAATAACTTTGTATCAGCAAAATCTGGTGACGTGACCAGACTGTTTCACCAAGAATCACCCCCCTAAACACAAATTCCAATAGTTGAAAAAACAATTTAATAAACATGGGGCCTTTGTTCTTCAATGTTGCACCTGTGAGAGTCATTAAAATCTCCCACTGTAAGCTTCACACCGCTGTCCCACGTCGCCAGGGCTGTCTGTCACTCTTGCCAAGTGGTGTCGGGGGGAGGGGCTTTGTCTTTAGTCTGTCACTGCTGAAGACTGGACTGATGATGTAGAGAGGAGGCTGATGGCTTGGACTGCAAACTAATCATTTGGAGAGTATGCTGAAAGCTAAGGCTGGAGACTGGCGATTTTGAGAGGAGGCTGAGGGCTTGGACTGAAGACTGATGATTTGGAGAGCAGGTTGGTGGCTTCAAGAGGCGACTAAGAATTTAGGGGAGGCTTATGGATTGGGCTGGAGACCAATGAATTAGAGAGGAGGCTGATGGCTTGGTATGGAGACTGATGATTTAGAGAGGAGGCTGATTGCTTGGACTGGAGACTGATGAGGAGAGAAGGCTCATGGCTTGGACTGGAGACTGATGATTTGGGGAGGAGGCTGATGGCTTGGACTGGAGACTTGTGACTAAGAGAAGAGGCACGTATTTTCAAAGAAAGCTAACCCACTGTGGACTGTTAGGACAGTCCTTTGGGCTTTGACAGAGTGCCTTATGGCTAGGAATGAAGACTGATGACTTGTAGAGGACGCTGAAGGCTTGGACTGGAGGTTGGTGATTTAGAGAGGAGGCTGATGGTTTGGACTGGAGATTGGTGATTTAGAGAGGAGGCCAATGGCTTGGACTGGAAACTGATTATTTGGGAAATAGGCGGATGGCGTGGACTGGAGACTGATGATTTGGAGAAGAGCTTGATGGCTTGAACTGGAGACTGATGATTTTGGGAGGAGGCTGACGGCTTAGACTGGAGACTTGTGACTTAGAGAGGAGGCCCATATTGTCAAAGAAAACAAACCCACTCTGGACTGTAAGAACAGTCTTTTGGTTTGGGCTTTGATAGAATGCCTTATTGCTAGGAATGAAGATTGTTGATTTGGAGAGGAGGCTGATGGATTGGAGTGGAGACTGATGATGTAGAGAGGAGGCTGATGGCTTGGACTGGAGACTGATAATTTGGAGAGGAGGTTGATGGCTTGTGCTGGAGATTGCTGATTTAGAGAGGAGGCTGGTGGCTTGGACTGGAGACTGATCATGAGAGGAGGCTGATGGCTTGGACTGGAGACTGATGATTTGGAGAGGAGGCTGATGGATTGGACTGGAGACTGATGATTTAGAGAGGAGGCTGATGGCTTGGACTGGAGACTGATAATTCGTAGAGGAGGCTGATGACTTGTGCTGGCGATTGGTGATTTAGAGAGGAGGCTGATTACTTGGGATGGAGATTGGTGATTTTGAGAGGAGGCTGATGGCTTGGACTGGAGACTGATGATTTGGAGAGGAGGCTGAGGGTTTGGACTGGGTATTGGTGATTTAGAGAGGAAGCTGGTGGCTTGGAATGGAGACTGATGATTTGGGGAGGAGGCTGATGGCTTGGACTGGAGACTTGTGACTTAGAGAGGAGGCCCATATTGTCAAAGAAAACAAACCCACTCTGGACTGTAAGAACAGTCCTTTGGGCTTTGCAGAGTGCCCTATTGCTAGGAATGAAGATTGATGATTTGGAGAGGAGGCTGATGGCTAGGACTGCAGACTGATGATTTCAGGGAGGCTTAAGTATTGGACTGGAGACTGATGCGTTGGAGAGGAGGCTGATGGCTTGGACTGTAGACTGATTATTTGAAGAGGAGGCTGATGGATTGGAGTGGAGACTGATGATGTAGAGAGGAGGCTGGTGGCTTGGACTGGAGACTGATAATTTGGAGAGGAGGTTGATGGCTTGGGCTGGAGATTGGTGATTTAGAGAGCAGGGTGATGGCTTGTACTGGAGATTGGTGATTTTGAGAGGAGGCTGATGGCTTGGATTGGAGACTGATGATTTGGAGAGGAGGCTGATGGTTTGGACTGGAGATTGATGATTTGGAGAGGAGGCTGATGGATTGGTCTGGAGATTGATGATTTGGAGAGGAGGCTGATGGCTAGGACTGCAGACTGATGATTTCAGGGAGACTTAAGTATTGGACTGCAGACTGATGAGTTGGAGAGGAGGCTGATGGCTTGGACTGTGACTGATTATTTGGAGAGGAGGCTGATGGATTGGAGTGGAGACTGATGATGTAGAGAGGAGGCTGATGGCTTGGACTGGAGACTGATAATTTGCAGAGGAGGTTGATGGCTTGGGCTGGAGATTGGTGATTTAGAGAGGAGCCTGATGGCTTGTACTGGAGATTGGTGATTTGGAGAGGAGGCTGGTGCTTGGACTGGAGTCTAATCAGGAGAGGAGGCTGATGGCTTGGACTGGAGACTGATGATTTGGAGAGGAGGCTGATCGTTTGGACTGGAGATTGATGATTTGGAGAGGAGGCTGATGGATTGGACTGGAGACTGATGATTTAGAGAGGAGGCTGATGGCTTGGACTGGAGACTGATAATTCGTAGAGAAGGCTGATGGCTTGGGCTGGCGATTGGTGATTTAGAGAGGAGGCTGATTACTTGGGATGGAGATTGGTGATTTTGAGAGGAGG
The DNA here is from genome assembly GCF_040938575.1 of Ambystoma mexicanum. NCBI lineage: Eukaryota > Metazoa > Chordata > Amphibia > Caudata > Ambystomatidae > Ambystoma > Ambystoma mexicanum. The sequence continues at coordinate 1,203,702,713 of NC_090933.1, forward strand.
CTGATGGCTTGGACTGGAGACTGTTGATTTGGAGAGGAGGCTGAGGGTTTGGACTGGGTATTGGTGATTTAGAGAGGAAGCCGGTGGCTTGGAATGGAGATTGGTGATTTTGAGAGGAGGCTGATGGATTGGACTGGTGACTGATGATTTAGAGAGGAGGCTGATGGTTTGGACTGGAGATTGATGAATTGGAGAGGAGGCTGATGGATTGGACTGGAGACTGATGATTTAGAGAGGAGGCTGATGGCTTGGACTGGAGACTGATAATTCGTAGAGGAGGCTGATGGCTTGGGCTGGCGATTGGTGATTTAGAGAGGAGGCTGATTACTTGGGATGGAGATTGGTGATTTTGAGAGGAGGCTGATGGCTTGGACTGGAGACTGTTGATTTGGAGAGGAGGCTGATGGTTTGGACTGGAGATTGATGATTTGGAGAGGAGGCGGATGGGTTGGACTGATGACTGATGATTTAGAGAGGAGGCTGATGGTTTGGACTGGAGATTAATGATTTGGAGAGGAGGCTGATGGATTGAACTGGAGACTGATGATTTAGAGAGGAGGCTGATGGCTTGGACTGGAGACTGATAATTCGTAGAGGAGGCTGATGGCTTGGACTGGGTATTCGTGACTTAGAGTGGATGCTGGTGGCTTGGATTGGAGACTGATGAGGGGAGGAGGCTGATGGCTTGGACTGGAGACTTGTGACTTAGAGAGGAGGCCCATATTGGCAAAGAAAACAAACACACTCTGGACTGTAAGAACAGTCCTTTGGGCTTTGACAGAGTGCCCTATGGCTAGAATTGAAAACTGATGATTTGGAGAGGAGGCTGATGGCTTGGACTGGAGACTGATGATTTGGAGAGGAGGCTGATGGTTTGGACTGGAGACTGATGATTTAGAGAGGAAGCTGATTAATTGGGCTGGAGATTGGTGATTTAGAGAGGAGGCTGAATACTTGGGCTGGAGATTGGTGATTTTGAGAGGAGGCTGATGGCTTGGACTGGAGACTGATGATTTGGAGAGGAGGACCATATTGTCAAAGAAAATGAACCCACTGTGAACTGTTAGAACAGTCCTTTGGCTTTGACAGTGTGCCTTATGGCTAGGAATGAAGAATGATGATTTGTAGAGGATGCTAATGGCTTGGACTGGAAGTTGGTGATTTAGAGAGGAGGCTGATGGCTTTGACTGGAGATTGATGATTCGGAGAGGAGCCTGATGGCTTGGACTGGATACTGATGATTTTTGGGATGAGCAGATGGATTGGACTGGAGACTTGTGACTTAGAGAGGAGGCCCATATTGTCAGAGAAAACTAATTGGACTGTTAGAACAGTCATTTGGAATTTGACAACGTGCCTTATGGCTGGAAAGGAAGATTGATGATTTGGAGAGGAGGCTGATGGCTTGGACTGGAGATTGTTGATTTGTAGAGGAGGCTGATGGCTTGGTCTGGAGATTGGTGATTTAGAAAGGAGGCTAATGGTTTTGACTGGAGACTGATGATTTGGAGAGGAGGCTGATGGCTTGGACTTGGTATTTGTGATTTAGAGTGGATGCTGGTGGCTTGGATTGGAGACTGATGAGGGGAGGAGGCTGATGGCTTGGACTGGAGACTTGTGACTTAGAGAGGAGGCCCATTTTGGCAAAGAAAACAAACACACTCTGGACTGTAAGAACAGTCATTTGGGCTTTGACAGAGTGTCCTATGGCTAGGAATGAAAACTGATGATTTGGAGAGGAAGCTGATGGCTAGAACTGCAGAATGATGATTTCAGGGAGGCTTAAGTATTGGACTGGAATCTGATGATTTGGAGAGGAGGCTGATAGCTTGGACTCTAGACAGATTATTTGGAGAGGAGGCTGATGGCTTGGACTGGAGACTGATGATGTAGAGAGGAGGCGGATGGCTTGAACTGGAGACTGATCATTTGGAGAGGAGGTTGATGGCTTGGGCTGGAAATTGGTGATTTTGAGAGGAGGCCTATTGCTTGCACTGGAGACTGATGATTTGGAGAGGAGGCTGATGGCTTGGACTGGAGATTGGTGATTTAGAGTGGAAGCTGGTGGATTGGACTGGTGACTGATCAGGAGAGGAGGCTAATTGCTTGGACTGGAGACTGATGATTTGGAGAGGAGGCGGATGGTTTGGACTGGAGACTGATGATTTAGAGAGGAGGCTGATGGATTGGACCGGAGATTTATGATTCGGAGAGCAGGCTGATGGCTTGGACTGGAGACTGATGATTTGGAGAGGAGGCTGATGGTTTGGACTGGAGATTGATGATTTGGAGAGGAGGCTGATGGCTAGGACTGCAGACTGATGATTTCAGGGAGGCTTAAGTATTGGACTGGAGACTGATGAGTTGGAGAGGAGGCTGATGGCTTGGACTGTAGACTGGTTATTTGGAGAGGATGCTGATGGATTGGAGTGGAGACTGATGATTTAGAGAGGAGGCTGGTGGCTTGGACTGGAGACTGATAATTCGTAGAGGAGGCTGATGGCTTGGGCTGGAGATTGGTGATTTAGAGTGGAGGCTGATGGCTTGGACTGGAGACTGATGATGTAGAGAGGAGGCGGATGGCTTGAACTGGAGACTGATCATTTGGAGAGGAGGTTGATGGCTTGGGCTGGAAATTGGTGATTTTGAGAGGAGGCCGATTGCTTGCACTGGAGACTGATGATTTGGAGAGGAGGCTGATGGCTTGGACTGGAGATTGGTGATTTAGAGTGGAAGCTGGTGGCTTGGACTGGTGACTGATCAGGAGAGGAGGCTAATTGCTTGGACTGGAGACTGATGATTTGGAGAGGAGGCGGATGGTTTGGACTGGAGACTGATGATTTAGAGAGGAGGCTGATGGATTGGACCGGAGATTTATGATTCGGAGAGCAGGCTGATGGCTTGGACTGGAGACTGATGATTTGGAGAGGAGGCTGATGGTTTGGACTGGAGATTGATGATTTGGTGAGGAGGCTGATGGCTAGGACTGCAGACTGATGATTTCAGGGAGGCTTAAGTATTGGACTGGAGACTGATGAGTTGGAGAGGAGGCTGATGGCTTGGACTGTAGACTGATTATTTGGAGAGGATGCTGATGGATTGGAGTGGAGACTGATGATTTAGAGAGGAGGCTGGTGGCTTGGACTGGAGACTGATAATTCGTAGAGGAGGCTGATGGCTTGGGCTGGAGATTGGTGATTTAGAGTGGAGGCTGATGGCTTGGACTGGAGACTGATGATTTGGAGAGGAGGCTGAGGGTTTGGACTGGGTATTGGTGATTTAGAGAAGAAGCTGATGGCTTGGAATGGAGACTGATGAGGAAAGGAGGCTGACGGCTTGGACTGGAGAATGGTGACTTAGAGAGGAGGCCCATATTGTCAAAGAAAATTAACCCACTGTGAACTGTTAGAACAGTCCTTTGGGCTTTGACAGTGTGCCTTATGGCTAGGAATGAAGAATGATGATTTGTAGAGGATTCTGATGGCTTGGACTGGAAGTTGGTGATTTAGAGAGGAGGCTGATGGCTTCGCCTGGAGACTGATGATTCGGAGAGGAGCCTGATGGCTTGGACTGGAGACTGATGATTTTTGGGATGAGCAGATGGATTGGACTGGAGACTTGTGACTTAGAGAGGAGGCCCATATTGTCAGAGAAAACTAATTGGACTGTTAGAACAGCCATTTGGGATTTGACAAAGTGCCTTATGGCTGGAAAGGAAGACTGATGATTTGGAGAGGAGGCTGATGGCTTGGACTGGAGACTGATAATTCGTAGAGGAGGCTGATGGCTTGGGCTGGCGATTGGTGATTTAGAGAGGAGGCTGATTACTTGGGATGGAGATTGGTGATTTTGAGAGGAGGCTGATGGCTTGGAATGGAGACTGATTATTTGGGGAGGAGGCTGATGCCTTGGACTGGAGACTTGTGACTTAGAGAGGAGACACATATTGTCAAAGAAAACAAACCCACTCTTGAAAGTAAGAACAGTCATTTGGGCTTTGACAGAGTGCCCTATTGCTAGGAATGAAGATTGATGATTTGGAGAGGAGGCTGATGGCTAGGACTGCAGACTGATGATTTCAGGGAGGCTTAAGTATTGCACTGGAGACTGATGAGTTGGAGAGGAGGCTGATGGCTTGGACTGTAGACTGATTATTTGGAGAGGAGGCTGATGGATTGGAGTGGAGACTGATGATGTAGAGAGGAGGCTGATGGCTTGGACTGGAGACTGATAATTTGGAGAGGAGGTTGATGGCTTGGGCTGGAGATTGGTGATTTAGAGAGGAGGCTGATGGCTTGTACTGGAGATTGGTGATTCTGAGAGGAGGCTGATGGCCTGGACTGGAGACTGATGATTTGGAGAGGAGGCTGATGGCTTGGACTGGGGAATGGTGATTTAGAGAGGAGGCTGGTGGTTTGGACTGGAGACTGATCAGGAGAGGAGGCTGATGGCTTGGACTGGAGACTGATGATTTGGAGAGGAGGCTGATGGCTTGGACTGGGTATTTGTGATTTAGAGTGGATGCTGGTGGCTTGGATTGGAGACTGATGAGGGGAGGAGGCTGATGGCTTGGACTGGAGACTTGTGACTTAGAGAGGAGGCCCATTTTGGCAAAGAGAACAAACACACTCTGGACTGTAAGAACAGTCATTTGGGCTTTGACAGAGTGTCCTATGGCTAGGAATGAAAACTGATGATTTGGAGAGGAAGCTGATGGCTAGAACTGCAGAATGATGATTTCAGGGAGGCTTAAGTATTGGACTGGAATCTGATGATTTGGAGAGGAGTCTGATAGCTTGGACTCTAGACAGATTATTTGGAGAGGAGGCTGATGGCTTGGACTGGAGACTGATGATGTAGAGAGGAGGCGGATGGCTTGAACTGGAGACTGATAATTTGGAGAGGAGGTTGATGGCTTGGGCTGGAAATTGGTGATTTTGAGAGGAGGCCGATGGCTTGCACTGGAGACTGATGATTTGGAGAGGAGGCTGATGGCTTGGACTGGCGATTGGTGATTTAGAGTGGAAGCTGGTGGCTTGGACTGGTGACTGATCAGAAGAGGAGGCTAATTGCTTGGACTGGAGACTGATGATTTGGAGAGGAGGCGGATGGTTTGGACTGGAGACTGATGATTTAGAGAGGAGGCTGATGGATTGGACCGGAGATTTATGATTCGGAGAGGAGGCTGATGGCTTGGACTGGAGACTGATGATTTGGAGAGGAGGCTGATGGTTTGGACTGGAGATTGATGATTTGGAGAGGAGGCTGATGGATTGGACTGGAGACTGATGATTTAGAGAGGAGGCTGATGGCTTGGACTGGAGACTGATAATTCGTAGACGAGGCTGAAGGCTTGGGCTGGAGATTGGTGGTGATTTAGAGAGGAGGCTGATTACTTTGGATGGAGATTGGTGAAATTGAGAGGAGGCTGTTGGCTTGGACTGGAGACTGATGATTTGGAGAGGAGGCTGAGAGTTTGGACTGGGTATTGGTGATTTAGAGAGGAAGATGGTGGCTTGGAATGGAGACTGATGAGGAGAGGAGGCTGATGGCTTGGACTGGAGACTGGTGATTTAGAGAGGAGGCCCATATTGTCAAATAAAATGAACCCACTGTGAACTGTTAGAACAGTCCTTTGGGCTTTGACAGGGTGCCTTATGGATAGGAATGAAGAATGGTGATTTGTAGAGGATGCTATTGGCTTGGACTGGAAGTTGGTGATTCAGAGAGGAGGCTGGTGGCTTGGACTGGAGACTGATGATTTTGGGATGAGGCAGATGGATTGGACTGGAGACTTTTGACTTAGAGAGGAGGCCCACATTGTCAGAGAAAACTAATTGGACTGTTAGAACAGTCATTTGGGATTTAACAAAGTTCCTTATGGCTGGAAAGGAAGACTGATGATTTGGAAAGGAGGCTGATGGCTTGGACTGGAGACTGATGATTTGGAGAGGAGGCTGATGGCTTGGACTGGGTATTTGTGATTTAGAGTGGATGCTGGTGGCTTGGATTGGAGACTGATGAGGGGAGGAGGCTGATGGCTTGGACTGGAGACTTGTGACTTAGAGAGGAGGCCCATTTTGGCAAAGAAAACAAACACACTCTGGACTGTAAGAACAGTCCTTTGGGTTTTGACAGAGTGCCATATGGCTAGGAATGAAAACTGATGATTTGGAGAGGAGGCTGATGGCTTGGACTGGGGAATGGTGATTTAGAGAGGAGGCTGGTGGCTTGGACTGGAAACTGATCAGGACAGGAGGCTGATGGCTTGGACTGGAGACTGATGATTCGGAGAGGAGGCTGATGGTTTCGACTGGAGACTGATGAATTAGAGAGGAAGCTGATTAATTGGACTGGAGATTGGTGATTTTGAGAGGAGGCTAATGGCTAGGGCTGGATATTGGTGATTTAGAGAGGAGGTTGAATGCTTGGGCTGGAGATTGGTGATTTTGAGAGGAGGCTGATGGCTTTGACTGGAGACTGATGATTTGGAGAGGAGGCTGAGGGTTTGGACTGGGTATTGGTGATTTAGAGAAGAGGCTGGTGGCTTGGAATGGAGACTGATGAGGAAACGAGGCTGACGGCTTGCACTGGAGACTGGTGACTTAGAGAGGAGGCCCATATTGTCAAAGAAAATGAACCCACTGTGAACTGTTAGAACAGTCCTTTGGGCTTTGACAGTGTGCCTTATGGCTAGGAATGAAGAATGATGATTTGTAGAGGATTCTGATGGCTTGGACTGGAAGTTGGTTATTTAGAGAGGAGGCTGATGGCTTCGCCTGGAGACTGATGATTCGGAGAGGAGCCTGATGGCTTGGACTGGAGACTGATGATTTTTGGGATGAGCAGATGGATTGTCCTGGAGACTTGTGACTTAGAGAGGAGGCCCATATTGTCAGAAAACTAATTGGACTGTTAGAACAGCCATTTGGGATTTGACAGAGTGCCTTATGGCTGGAAAGGAAGACTGATGATTTGGAGAGGAGGCTGATGGCTTGGACTGGAGACTGATAATTCGTAGAGGAGGCTTGGGCTGGCGATTGGTGATTTAGAGAGGAAGCTGATTACTTGGGATGGAGATTGGTGATTTTGAGAGGAGGCTGATGGCTTGGAATGGAGACTGATTATTTGGGGAGGAGGCTGATGGCTTGGACTGGAGACTTGTGACTTAGAGAGGAGACACATATTGTCAAAGAAAACAAACCCACTCTGGACTGTAAGAACAGTCCGTTGGGCTTTGACAGAGTGCCCTATTGCTAGGTATGAAGATTGATGATTTGGAGAGGAGGCTGATGGCTAGGACTGCAGACTGATGATTTCAGGGAGGCTTAAGTATTGGACTGGAGACTGATGAGTTGGAGAGGAGGCTGATAGCTTGGACTGTAGACTGATTATTTGGAGAGGATGCTGATGGATTGGAGTGGAGACTGATGATTTAGAGAGGAGGCTGGTGGCTTGGACTGGAGACTGATAATTCGTAGAGGAGGCTGATGGCTTGGGCTGGAGATTGGTGATTTAGAGTGGAGGCTGATGGCTTGGACTGGAGACTGATGATTTGGAGAGGAGGCTGAGGGTTTGGACTGGGTATTGGTGATTTAGAGAAGAAGCTGATGGCTTGGAATGGAGACTGATGAGGAAAGGAGGCTGACGGCTTGGACTGGAGAATGGTGACTTAGAGAGGAGGCCCATATTGTCAAAGAAAATTAACCCACTGTGAACTGTTAGAACAGTCCTTTGGGCTTTGACAGTGTGCCTTATGGCTAGGAATGAAGAATGATGATTTGTAGAGGATTCTGATGGCTTGGACTGGAAGTTGGTGATTTAGAGAGGAGGCTGATGGCTTCGCCTGGAGACTGATGATTCGGAGAGGAGCCTGATGGCTTGGACTGGAGACTGATGATTTTTGGGATGAGCAGATGGATTGGACTGGAGACTTGTGACTTAGAGAGGAGGCCCATATTGTCAGAGAAAACTAATTGGACTGTTAGAACAGCCATTTGGGATTTGACAAAGTGCCTTATGGCTGGAAAGGAAGACTGATGATTTGGAGAGGAGGCTGATGGCTTGGACTGGAGACTGATAATTCGTAGAGGAGGCTGATGGCTTGGGCTGGCGATTGGTGATTTAGAGAGGAGGCTGATTACTTGGGATGGAGATTGGTGATTTTGAGAGGAGGCTGATGGCTTGGAATGGAGACTGATTATTTGGGGAGGAGGCTGATGGCTTGGACTGGAGACTGATGATTTAGAGAGGAGGCTGATGGCTTGTACTGGAGATTGGTGATTCTGAGAGGAGGCTGATGGCCTGGACTGGAGACTGATGATTTGGAGAGGAGGCTGATGGCTTGGACTTGGAAATGGTGATTTAGAGAGGAGGCTGGTGGTTTGGACTGGAGACTGATCAGGAGAGGAGGCTGATGGCTTGGACTGGAGACTGATGATTTGGAGAGGAGGCTGATGCTTTGGAATGGAGATTGATGATTTGGAGAGGAGGCTGATGGATTGGACTGGAGACTGATGATTTAGAGAGGAGGCTGATGGCTTGGACTGGAGACTGAAAATTCTTAGAGGAGGCTGATGGCTTGGGCTGGCGATTGGTGATTTAGAGAGGAGGCTGATTACTTGGGATGGAGATTGGTGATTTTGAGAGGAGGCTGATGGCTTGGACTAGAGACTGATGATTTGGAGAGGAGGCTGAGGGTTTGGACTGGGTATTGGTGATTTAGAGAGGAAGCTGGTGGTTTGGAATGGAGACTGATGATTTGGAGAGGAGGCTGATGGTTTGGACTGGAGATTGATGATTTGGAGAGGAGGCTGATGGATTGGACTGGTGCCTGATGATTTAGAGAGGAGGCTGATGGTTTGGACTGGAGATTGATGATTTGGAGAGGAGGCTGATGGATTGGACTGGAGACTGATGATTTAGAGAGGAGGCTGATGGCTTGGACTGGAGACTGATAATTCGTAGAGGAGGCTGATGGCTTGGGCTGGAGATTGGTGATTTAGAGTGGAGGCTGATGGCTTGGACTGGAGACTGATGATTTGGAGAGGAGGCTGAGGGTTTGGACTGGGTATTGGTGATTTAGAGAAGAAGCTGATGGCTTGGAATGGAGACTGATGAGGAGAGGAGGCTGACGGCTTGGACTGGAGACTGGTGACTTAGAGAGGAGGCCCATATTGTCAAAGAAAATTAACCCACTGTGAACTGTTAGAACAGTCCTTTGGGCTTTGACAGTGTGCCTTATGGCTAGGAATGAAGAATGATGATTTGTAGAGGATGCTGATGGCTTGGACTGGAAGTTGGTGATTTAGAGAGGAGGCTGATGGCTTCGACTGGAGACTGATGATTCGGAGAGGTGCCTGATGGCTTGGACTGGAGACTGATGATTTTTGGGATGAGCAGATGGATTGGACTGGAGACTTGTGACTTAGAGAGGAGGCCCATATTGTCAGAGAAAACTAATTGGACTGTTAGAACAGTCATTTGGGATTTGACAAAGTGCCTTATGGCTGGAAAGGAAGACTGATGATTTGGAGAGGAGGCTGATGGCTTGGACTGGAGACTGTTGATTTGGAGAGGAGGCTGATGGCTTGATCTGGAGATTGGTAACTTAGAAAGGAGGCTAATGGCTTTCACTGGAGACTGATGATTTGGAGAGGAGGCTGATGGCTTGCAATGGGTATTGGTGATTTAGAGTGGAGGCTGGTGGCTTGGATTGAAGACTGATGAGGTGAGGAGGCTGATGGCTTGGACAGGAGACTTGTGACTTAGAGAGGAGGTCCATATTGTCAAAGAAAACGAACACACTGTGGACTGTAAGAACAGTCCTTTGGGCTTTGACAGAGTACCCTACGGCTAGGAATGAAAACTGAGGATTTGGAGAGGAGGCTGATGGCTAGAACTGCAGACTGATGATTTCAGGGAAGAGGTTGGTGGATTGGACTGGAGACTGATGAGGAGAGGGGGCTGATGGTTTGAACTGGAGAATAGTGAGGAGAGGAGGCTTATGGATTGGACTGCAGACTTGTGACTTAGAGAGGAGGCCCATATTGTCAAAGAAATTTGACCCACTGTGAGCTGTTAGAACAGTCCTTTGGGCTTTGCCAGGGTGCCTTATGGCTAGCAATGAAGAATGATGATTTGCAGAGGACGCTGATGGCTTGGACTTGAAGTTGGTGATTTAGAGAGGAAGCTGATGGCTTGGACTGGAGATTGTTGATTTGGAGAGGTGGCTGATGGCTTTGTCTCGAGACTGATGATTTGAAAAGGATGTTAATGGCTTGGAGTGGATAATGGTGATTATGAGAGGAGGCTGATGGCTTGGACTGGAAACTGATGATTTGGAGAGGAGCCTGATGGCTTGGACTTGAGACTGATGATTTTGGGAGTATGCTGATGGCTTGGACTGGGAATTGGTGATTTAGAGAGGAGGCTGGTGGCTAGGACTGGAGACTGATGAGGGGAGGAGGCTGATGGCTTGGACTGGAGACTTGTGACTTAGAGAGGAGGCCCATATTGTCAAAGAAAAAAAAACCACTGTGGGCTGTAAAAACAGTCCTTTGGGCTTTGGCAGAGTGCCTTATGGCTGGAAAGGAAGACTGATGATTTGGAGAGGAAGCTGAGGGCTTGGACTGGGTATTGGTGTTTTAGAGAGGAGGCTGGTGCCTTGGACTGAAGACTGATGAGGGCACTTGGCTGATGGCTTGGACTGGAGTCTTGTGACTTAGAGAGGAGGCCCATATTGTCAAAGAAAACAAACCCACTGTGGACTGTAAGAACAGTCCTTTGGGCTTTGACAGAGTGCCCTACAGCTAGAAATGAAGACTGATCATTTGGAGAGGAGGCTGATGGCTAGGACTGCAGACTGATGATTTCAAGGAGGCTTAAGTATTGACTGGAGACTGATGATTTGGAGAGGAGGCTGATGGATTGGACTGGAGAATGATGATGTAGAGAGGAGGCTGATGGCTTGGACTGGAGATTGATAATTCGGAGAGGAGGTTGATGGCTTGGGCTGAAGATTGGAGATTTAGAGAGGAGGCTGGTGGCTTGTACTGGATATTGGTGATTTTGAGAGGAGGCTGATGGCTTGGACTGGGGATTGATAATTCGGAGAGGAGGTTGATGGCTTGGGATGAAGATTGGAGATTTAGAGAGGAGGCTGATGGCTTGTACTGGATATTGGTGATTTCGAGAGGCGGCTGATGGCTTGGACTTGAGACTGATGATTTGGAGAGGAGGCTGATGGCTTGGACTGGGGATTGGTGATTTAGAGAAGAGGCTGGTGGCTTGGACTGGAGACTGATCAGGAGAGGAGGCTGATGACTTGGACTGGAGACAGATGATTTGGAGAGGAGGCTGATGGTTTGGACAGGACACTGATGATTTGGGGAGGAGGCTGATGGATTGGACTGCAGATTGATGATTTAGAGAGGAGGCTGATGGCTTGGACTGGAGACTGATTATTTGGAGAGGAGGCTGATGGCTTGGACTGGAGACTGATGAGAAGAGGAGGCTGATGTCTTGGACTGGAGACTGGTGAGGAGAGGAGGCTGAAGGCTTGGACTGGAGTCTTGTGACTTAGAGTGGAGGCCCATATTGTCACAGAAAATTAACCTACTGTGAACTGTTAGAACAGTCCTTTGGGCTTTGCCAGGGTGCCTTATGGCTAGGAATGAAGAATGATGATTTGTGGAGGATGCTGATGGCTTGGACTGTAGATTGGTGATTTAGAGAGGAGGGTGATGGCTTTGACTGGAGACTGATGATTTGAAGAGGAGGCTGATGGCTTGGACTGGAGACGTGTTACCTAGAGAGGAGGCCCAGATTGTCAAAGAAAACTAACCCACTGTGGACTGTTAGAACAGTCATTCATTTGGGCTTTGACAGAGTGTCATATGGCTAGGAATGAAGACTGATGATTTGGAGAGGAGGCTAATGGCTTGGACTGTAGACTGATGATTTCAGGGAGGCTTAAGGATTGGACTGGAGACTGATGATTTGGAGGGTAGTGTTAGAGAGAATTCTCATAAATGTGCTAATTCCTCTCTACCTCAGAGACCCCAGCTCTTTTGCTAACCTTTTGGGCTTTTAACTTTTTAATTCTGTTCGTTTTGTGTGATTATTTTTTTTGGTTATGGAGTTTTAGACAACTCAATAGGCATTGTCTTTTTTATTTGTGTCGCACAGCACCTTCAGTGCAGTGGCACAGGGATGTCTTTTAGACTTCCAAAAAGGTTTAAATACCTACTCTGGTATAAACTACTGTTTCCCAGAGAATGCAAGGTCAAATTGACTTTACTAGTCTTTTTAAATTCCAAGAACCAGCACGCAGCATCTTCCAATAGAGTGCTGCAGGGGTTACCTATTATCCCCTCTGTCTAGAAACTCATGTAGCAGTCAAATGCTACCCTTTCCTATCGAACTGGCTGGTGCCAGTGGTTTTACAACGAACTACCATTATTGTTCCCGACCGCGAACCCCGGTAGTTAAAAATCGCAGGAGCCATGTTTTTCAAGATGCCGCCTTAAGCCTCTTTGTTTAAACCTGTCCCGGTCTACTTTTTTTACCATTTTCTTTTGGAAAGGTGCTTCTAGAGTTTGTCTTTGCATGCCAAACTAGGTTTGGTCCCTTTGTTTCCATGCCTTTGTCGGCCTGAAGTTGGAGAATGGGAAAACAAGCTCCCCCCAATCTCATCAAGACCTTGGCCTAGAGGATCACGGCCCAGGCACCCCCACAGGACGATTTCGTCTATCTACCAGATGACAAAATACCCTGGTTCAGGAACATAAGGGTATGCCCACCAGCCTGTCTGACTCAAGCCAACACCTGCGGCATGGATGAGCTCGACTAAGACAACAGCCACAAGTATCCACATCATTAGAGATGCCATAACGACCTAGCCAACTGCCAAGAACACACGTGCCACCATGCACACTGGTCACTCACACACCAACCTACAAGAAGAACATACTCAGTGCTATGAAGTAGGTGACTGACACACCCACTGACGTGCACTGTTGTTATTTTTCACATAGGCCTTTTAATAGTAATGCAGAAACGCAAGACGCCTGAAGAGCTCGTGTATACGCTTGCTGACGCTTCTCCCACCACTCGCCCTGTGACGACACCATGATGCATACCTAACACTGCTTGTGACGCCCTGTCAACCCACGATGTCCATACAATGGATTATGTACCGCCACACATGAACTAGGCCCGAGTAGGCCGCAAGCAAGAGCCTCGCCATGAAAATCCTATCAGAGCAAGAGTACAAGTGCTGATCATGCAGAACGAGCCCCAGCGAGAGCTCACAGCCAAGGCCACGATGTTGCAATTCACATGCTACCAGCCCAGCACCAAGGTTATACCTGTAAAAAAAGCCAAACCCACAGAAACGAAATACAAATCTAATGTGCAGAATTCTGCTCCAGCTACGGTCTCTCCAAGCCGATCAGACAAGGTGCCAGTCCCACGAGACAGAAAGTCGCCTGGGTCCTACGTCTGGGACACAGGTTGCAACAATGAAGCGGCAAGATGGACACCTACGGCGATGGGAACGACCCCCTCACAAGTCTATGAGCAGACCTGTACGTTGCCTGCACAAACACATAGTTGCACATTGTTACTAAAGACAGGTACACCGCGATCTGGGAACGACGATGGTCCCAGGCTTGGGGCTCGCGGGAGAACAAATCAGAACACAGGGGGGCTCATCACTGACGTCAGTAGTATTAGCCAATCACCAGGGGTCCGTTTGTAGCAATTTTCAAGTATCTAATAGTAGGGACAGCCCAAGTAAACCACCTGACTCATCCTTAACCACTAACATCCTTCTCCATATGTACCCCATACTAACCCTACCACTCGGGGAACCAATCCAGAGTGGCAATAGGTTTTTTGCTAACTTTCCCAGGTGACGCAGATAGCGCGTCATACTGCCATAAAAAGGGCCTGCAAGCCCCACTAAGAGTGAGAGTCTGGACGGACGCGTACGATCCGAGACCCATCCCTGCCGTTGTTATAATAAACAGCAGAACTACCTTGCTCCTTGTGTGTGTCTCATACTCCTTTTGGGAAACACGGGAGGAGTTGGGGCCTCCCAACCCGGAGGTCCGCGGATGGCTCTGCCGGCCCCAGGATAATCACCCCGACAGGCCTTTAGGACTGAAGATAGCCTCTGGCGTCTGAGTGTCTGTGGTGGCCAGGAAGTGAGGGAGGTGCCCGAAACTCCCTGTGCTTAGTCTCCTAGGAGACCCAAATGCACTCTGGCGTGATTGGCTGGCTGTCTTGCAAGGACAGCCACCCTGCAGGGTGAGTGGCAGCTAGGCTGGAATGAAAGGGAGAAAACTGTTTAAAAGGCGAGTCTCTTGGACTGGAAAACAGTGTCTACCACTGGAACGAAAGAACCAAAGACAAGCTGGAAGAGGATGGCTGCTGCAACTCCTGGACCGTTGGTTTGTCCGATGAAGCCCTGCTGCAGGTCTGAATTGCCAAGTTCATCTCGACAGAGAAGCCCCTTCAAGGACGACTTCTTCCTTTGGGTTGCTGGGATCAATCAACTCGTAAGCCACCTGGATACCATTCTCGGAGCTGGTTAGGATTAATCAGGGGGAAGGACACCAGCTTGTGTGCTTGATGACAGCTACTCGAACTGAAGTGACTCCATTTTGTTGGCGTTTTTCGACGATCCTATGCAGTGCAGGAGTCCCCTGATGTCCTCCATCTTGTCCCCATGACTGAGGCTCAGGAACAGTGAGATCTGCAGGAACTGCCAGGACCCAACGTCGTCTGCTGCATCTTGTTCTTCATATTAGGGTACTGTGCCAATCTGATTGAGAGAATTTACCTCTCACAGTGAATGCTTGTGGATCTTTCCCAACTTACAGGCCTAATCAGCTTGTGACCCAACATATGATTCTTTTTCGTACAAACTACTTCTGAGAACATTGGCAAAGACTTTACCGTTTACTACAAGAACTGCTCTTTCCTATCCAAGACACTGGTCCATTGACTTTGGCCTAGGCTTATTGAACTGAATCGAGTCCTCTAGCGAACTGAAACTATTTGCACTGCCTGAGAAAGTATTTGTGATCTATTCTATTAACTTGTGCCTTTTTACTCAAATTCAAAGTAAATGAAATTCCATTTTCCTCCTATTTCAGGGGAGCCTAATTTACTCAGAAACGTATTGGTTTGGTATTGAAGTATGTTTGTGTATAATATTAAGTTGCTTCCTTCTAGTGAATTTTTTCTAAATGATTGTTTAATAAATTAATAAGTGTTTTACCAAGAAATGTTGAGTGTAAAGGCCTCATTACGACCTCAGCGGTAGCCATGCCGCTATTGGCGGCATGGCTGCCGCCGAAATCGCATCCGGGTCCCCAGAATGAGGAATTACCGGGCCATTCCGAGTTAGGAGGGCCCGGTAATTCCTCCTTCTAGGAACCCTGACCCAGACCTTCCCCATTCCCATTCAGCCCCCATAGGGCTGAATGGGAATGGGCGAGGGAGCAAACAACGGGCCGATTACGAGCGGCCCATTGTTTGCTCCCTCCTCCCCTCGCGGCACCCGCTCTGCATGTCTGGTGAAACCAGACGTGCAGACCGGGTCCCGCAAGGGGACCTCGCAATCAGGCGGGACGGGGTTGACGGCGCCGGCACCTTTACCGGCGCCATTAACCCCGTCCCGCCTGGGTTATAATGAGTCCTAAGTGTCTACTTGAACCACTGTGATTGTAAGACCTCTGTGTAACATTCCTTCTTGAGATAAGCCTGGTTGCTCAGCTCGCTACCACAAACTGTGTAGTACAGGCTTATACCAAAGGTTGGTTTTTGCTTACACTTGTAGTCCTAATTGTATGTGGTGGTCCCAGAGGGTACTGCATTCAATTCTGCCTAATAGGGAGACTGGCGATTTGGACTATCATTGCGCAGCCAGTCAGGCTGTATAACAATGAGGAGGAGAGGGTGGGGGTTAGTTTCCATTACTGAATTTTGTTTGGCAACGCCCCAAGAGTGTTCTGAGAGCACACAGTACCCTGCAACACAAGCACATAGGTCAACTGGAGCAACTGACAGACACCATTACACAGCAGGTGCTTTCACACGAAATCGAAAACAAACCTTGAATGTGACCACAAAACAGCTGAAGTGAAAAAGTAGAATCATATGCAAAGGATATATGAATACCAGTCATGTACGCAGCAACGGAAAGCGCGCGACAGGCCATGTGACTACCAGTCAGGCTGGGCGCATGCCTCCTGTAGGCAGCACAGGAATCCGGCAGCACACTGGACCTCGTAGAGGAGGCTGATGGCTTGGGCTGGAGATTGGTGATTTAGAGTGGAGGCTGATGGCTTGGACTGGAGACTGATGATTTGGAGAGGAGGCTGAGGGTTTGGACTGGGTATTGGTGATTTAGAGAAGAAGCTGGTGGCTTGGAATGGAGACTGATGAGGAGAGGAGGCTGATGGCTTGGACTGGAGACTGGTGACTTAGAGAGGAGGCCCATATTGTCAAAGAAAATGAACATACTGTGAACTGTTAGAACAGTCCTTTGGGCTTTGACAGTGTGCCTTATGGCTAGGAATGAAGAATGATGATTTGTAGAGGATGCTGATGGCTTGGACTGGAAGTTGGTGATTTAGAGAGGAGGCTGATGGCTTCGACTGGAGACTGATGATTCGGAGAGGAGCCTGATGGCTTGGACTGCAGACTGATCATTTTTGGGATGAGCAGATGGATTGGACTGGAGACTTGTGACTTAGAGAGGAGGCCCATATTGTCAGAGAAAACTAATTGGACTGTTAGAACAGTCATTTGGGATTTGACAAAGTGCCTTATGGCTGGAAAGGAAGACTGATGATTTGGAGAGGAGGCTGATGGCTTGGACTGGAGACTGTTGATTTGGAGAGGAGGCTGATGGCTTGGTCTGGAGATTGGTAATTTAGAAAGGAGGCTAATGGCTTTCACTGGAGACTGATGATTTGGAGAGGAGGCTGATGGCTTGCACTGGAGAGTTGTGACTTAGAGAGGAGGTCCATATTGTCAAAGAAAACGAACACACTCTGGACTGTAAGAACAGTCCTTTGGGCTTTGACAGAGTACCTTATGGCTAGGAATGAAAACTGATGATTTGGAGAGGAGGCTGATGGCTAGAACTGCAGGCTGATGATTTCAGGGAGGCTTAAGTATTGGACTGGAGACTGATGATTTGGAGAGGAGGCTGATGGCTTGGACTCTAGACTGATTATTTGGAGAGGAGGCTGATGGATTGGACTGGAGACTGATGATGTAGAGAGGAGGCGGATGGCTTGAACTGGAGACTGATAATTCGGAGAGGAGGTTGATGGCTTGGGCTGTAAATTGGTGATTCTGAGTGGTGGCTGATGGCTTGCACTGGAGACTGATGATTTGGAGAGGAGGCTAATGGCTTGGACTCTAGACTGATTATTTGGAGAGGAGGCTGATGGATTGGACTGGAGACTGATGATGTAGAGAGGAGGCGGATGGCTTGAACTGGAGACTGATAATTCGGAGAGGAGGTTGATGGCTTGGGCTGTAAATTGGTGATTCTGAGTGGTGGCTGATGGCTTGCACTGGAGACTGATGATTTGGAGAGGAGGCTGATGGCTTGGACTGGGGATTGGTGATTTAGAGTGGAAGCTGGTGGCTTGGACTGGAGACTGATCAGGAGAGGAGGCTCATTGCTTGGACTGGAGACTGATGATTTGGAGAGGAGGCGGATGGTTTGGACTGGAGACTGATGATTTAGAGAGGAGGCTGATGGATTGGACCGGAGATTGGTGATTCTGAGAGGAGGCTGATGGCTTGTGCTGGAGATTGGTAATTTAGAGAGGAGGATGATTACTTCGGCTGGAGATTGGTGATTTTGAGAGGAGGTTGGTGGCTTGGACTGGAGACTGATGAGGAGTGGGGGCTGATGGTTTGAACTGGAGACTGGTGAGGAGAGGAGGCTTATGGATTGGACTGAAGACTTGTGACTTAGAGAGGAGGCCCATATTGTCAAAGAAATGTAACGCACTGTGAGCTGTTAGAACAGTCCTTTGGGCTTTGCCAGGGTGCCTTATGGCTAGCAATGAAGAATGATGATTTGCAGAGGACGCTGATGGCTTGGACTGGAAGTTGGTGATTTAGAGAGGAGGCTGATGGCTTTGACTGGAGATTGTTGATTTGGGGAGGTGGCTGATGGCTTGGTCTCGAGACTGATGATTTGAAGAGGATGTTGATGGCTTGGAGTGGATAATGGTGATTATGAGAGGAGGCTGATGGCTTGGACTGGAAACTGATGATTTGGAGAGGAGCCTGATGGCTTGGACTGGAGACTGATGATTTTGGGAGGAGGCAGATGACTTGGACTGGGTATTAGTTATTTAGAGAGGAGGCTGGTGGCTTGGACTGGAGACTGATGAGGGGAGGAGGCTGATGGCTTGGACTGGAGACTTGTGACTTAGAGAGGGGGCCCATATTGTCAAAGAAAACTAATTGGACTGTTAGAACAGTCATTTGGGCTTTCACAGAGTGGGTTATGGCTGGAAAGGAAGACTGATGATTTGGAGAGGAGGCTGATGGCTTGGACTGGGTATTGGTGATTTAGAGAGGAGGCTGGTGGCTTGGACTGGAGACTGATGAGGGGAGGAGGCTGATGGCTTGGACTGGAGACTTGTGACTTAGAGAGGAGGCCCATATTGTCAAAGAAAACAAACCCACTGTGGACTGTAAAAACAGTCCTTTGGGCTTTGGCAGAGTGCCTTATGGCTGGAAAGGAAGACAGATGATTTGGAGAGGAGGCTGAGGGCTTGGACTGGGTATTGGTGTTTAAGAGAGGAGGCTGGTGCCTTGGACTGAAGACTGATGAGGGCAGGAGGCTGATGGCTTGGACTGGATACTTGTGACTTAGAGAGGAGGCCCATATTGTCAAAGAAAACAAACCGACTGTGGACTGTAAGAACAGTCCTTTGGGCTTTGACAGAGTGCCCTACAGCTAGGAATGAAGACTGATCATTTGGAGAGGAGGCTGATGGCTAGGACTGCAGACTGATGATTTCAGGGAGGCTTAAGTATTGACTGGAGACTGATGATTTGGAGAGGAGGCTGATAGATTGGACTGGATATTGGTGATTTTGAGAGGAGGCTGATGGCTTGGACTGGAGACTGATGATGTAGAGAGGAGGCTGATGGCTTGGACTAGGGATTGATAATTAGGAGACGAGGTTGATGGCTTGGGCTGAAGATTGGAGATTTAGAGAGGAGGCTGATCTCTTGTACTGGATATTGGTGATTTTGAGAGGCAGCTGATGACTTGGACTGGAGACAGATGATTTGTAGAGGAGGCTGATGGTTTGGACAGGACACCGATGATTTGGGGAGGAGGCTGATGGATTGGATTGCAGACTGATGATTTAGAGAGGAGGCTGATGGCTTGGACTGGAGACTGATAATTCGGAGAGGAGGCTGATGGCATGGACTGGAGACTGATGAGGAGAGGAGGCTGATGTCTTGGACTGGAGACTGGTGAGGAGAGGAGGCTGAAGGCTTGGACTGGAGTCTTGTGACCTAGAGTGGTGGCCCATATTGTCACAGAAAATTAACCCACTGTGAACTGTTAGAACAGTCCTTTGGGCTTTGCCAGGATGCCTTATGGCTAGGAATGAAGAATGATGATTTGTAGAGGATGCTGATGGCTTGGACTCGAAGTTGGTGATTCAGAGACGACGCTGATGGCTTGGACTGTAGATTGGTGATTTAGAGAGGAGGGTGATGGCTTGGACTGGAGACTGTTGATTTGGAGAGGAGGCTGATGGTTTGGAAACGAGACTGATGATTTGAAGAGGTGGCTTATGGCTTGGACTGGAGACTGATGATTTGGAGAGGAGCCTGATGGCTTGGACGAGAGACTGATGATTTTGCGAGGAGGCAGATGGCTTGGACTGGAGACTTGTGACTTAGAGAGGAGGCCCATATTGTCAGAGAAAACTAATTGGACTGTTAGAACAGTCATTTGGGCTTTGACAGAGTGCCTTATGGCTGGAAAGGAAGACTGGTGATTTCGAGAGGAGGCTGATGGCTTGGACTTGAGACTGTTGATTTGGAGAGCAGGCTGATGGTTTGGTCTGGACATTGGTGATTTAGAGAGGAGGCTAATGGCTTTGACTGGAGACTGATGGTTTGGAGAGGAGGCTGATGGCTTGGACTGGGTATTGGTGATTTATAGAGGATGCTGGTGGCTTGGACTGGAGACTTGTGACTTAGAGAGAAGGCCCATATTGTCAAATAAAGCAAACCCATTGTGGACTGTAAGAACAGTCCTTTTTGCTTTGACAGAGTGCCCTATGGCTATGAACGAAGACTGATCATTTGGAGAGGTGGGTGATGGCTAGGACTGCAGACTGATGATGTAGAGAGGAGGCTGATGTCTTGGACTGGAGATTGATAATTCGGAGAGGAGGTTGATGGCTTGTGCTCGAGATTGGTGATTTAGAGAGGGAGCTGATGGCTTGTACTGGAGATTGGTGATTTTGAGAGGAGGGTGATGGCTTGGACTGGAGACTGGTGATTTGGAGAGGAGGCTGATGGCTTTGACTGGGGATTGGTGATTTAGAGAGGAGGATGGTGGCTTGGACTGTAGACTGATCAGGAGAGGAGGCTGATGGCTTGGACTGGAGATGGAAGATTTGGAGAGGAGGCTGATGGTTTGGACTGGAGACTGATGATTTGGAGAGGAGGCTGATGGATTGGACCGGAGACTGATGATTTAAAGAGGACGCTGATGGTTTGGACTGGAGACTGATAATTCGGAGAGGAGGCTGATGGCTTGAGCTGGAGATTGGTGATTTAGAGAGGAGGCTGATTACTTCGGCTGGAGATTGGTGATTTTGGGAGGAGGCTGATGGCTTGGACTGGAGATTGGTGATTTGGAGAGGAGGCTGATTGCTTGGACTGGGTATTGGTGATTTAGAGAGGAGGCTGGTGGCTTGGACTGGAGACTGATGAGGAGAGGAGGCTGATGGCTTGGACTGGAGACTTGTTACTTAGAGACGAGGCCCATATTGCCATAGAAAAGTAACCCACTGTGAACTGTTAGAACAGTCATTTGGGCTTTGACAGGGTGCCTTATGGCTAGGAATGAAAAATGATGATTTGTGGAGGACGCTGATGGCTTGGACTGTAGATTGGTGATTTAGAGAGGAGGGTGATGGCTTTGACTGGAGACAGATGATTTGTAGAGGAGGCTGATGGTTTGGACAGGACACCGATGATTTGGGGAGGAGGCCGATGGATTGGATTGCAGACTGATGATTTAGAGAGGAGGCTGATGGCTTGGACTGGAGACTGATAATTCGGAGAGGAGGCTGATGGCATGGACTGGAGACTGATGAGGAGAGGAGGCTGATGTCTTGGACTGGAGACGGGTGAGGAGAGGAGGCTGAAGGCTTGGACTGGAGTCTTGTGACCTAGAGTGGTGGCCCATATTGTCACAGAAAATTAACCCACTGTGAACTGTTAGAACAGTCCTTTGGGCTTTGCCAGGGTGCCTTATGGCTAGGAATGAAGAATGATGAGTTGTAGAGGATGCTGATGGCTTGGACTCGAAGTTGGTGATTTAGAGACGACGCTGATGGCTTGGACTGTAGATTGGTAATTTAGAGAGGAGGGTGATGGCTTGGACTGGAGACTGTTGATTTGGAGAGGACGCTGATGGTTTGGAAACGAGACTGATGATTTGAAGAGGTGGCTTATGGCTTGGACTGGAGACTGATGATTTGGAGAGGAGCCTGATGGCTTGGACGAGAGACTGATGATTTTGCGAGGAGGCAGATGGCTTGGACTGGAGACTTGTGACTTAGAGAGGAGGCCCATATTGTCAGAGAAAACTAATTGGACTGTTAGAACAGTCATTTGGGCTTTGACAGAGTGCCTTATGGCTGGAAAGGAAGACTGGTGATTTGGAGAGGAGGCTGATGGCTTGGACTTGAGACTGTTGATTTGGAGAGCAGGCTGATGGTTTGGTCTGGACATTGGTGATTTAGAGAGGAGGCTAATGGCTTTGACTGGAGACTGATGGTTTGGAGAGGAGGCTGATGGCTTGGACTGGGTATTGGTGATTTATAGAGGATGCTGGTGGCTTGGACTGGAGACTTGTGACTTAGAGAGAAGGCCCATATTGTCAAAGACAGCAAACCCATTGTGGACTGTAAGAACAGTCCTTTTGGCTTTGACAGAGTGCCCTATGGCTAGGAATGAAGATTGATCATTTGGAGAGGAGGGTGATGGCTAGGACTGCAGACTGATGATATAGAGAGGAGGCTGATGTCTTGGACTGGAGATTGATAATACGGAGAGGAGGTTGATGGCTTGTGCTCGAGATTGGTGATTTAGAGAGGGAGCTGATGGCTTGTACTGGAGATTGGTGATTTTGAGAGAAGGGTGATGGCTTGGACTGAAGACTGGTGATTTGGAGAGGAGGCTGATGGCTTTGACTGGGGATTGGTGATTTAGAGAGGAGGATGGTGGCTTTGACTGTAGACTGATCAGGCGAGGAGGCTGATGGCTTGGACTGGAGATGGAAGATTTGGAGAGGAGGCTGATGGTTTGGACTGGAGACTGATGATTTGGAGAGGAGGCTGATGGATTGGACCGGAGACTGATGATTTAAAGAGGACGCTGATGGTTTGGACTGGAGACTGATAATTCGGAGAGGAGGCTGATGGCTTGGGCTGGAGATTGGTGATTTAGAGAGGAGGCTGATTACTTCGGCTGGAGATTGGTGATTTTGGGAGGAGGCTGATGGCTTGGACTGGAGATTGGTGATTTGGAGAGGAGGCTGATTGCTTGGACTGGGTATTGGTGATTTAGAGAGGAGGCTGGTGGCTTGGACTGGAGACTGATGAGGAGAGGAGGCTGATGGCTTGGACTGGAGACTTGTTACTTAGAGACGAGGCCCATATTGTCATAGAAAAGTAACCCACTGTGAACTGTTAGAACAGTCATTTGGGCTTTGACAGGGTGCCTTATGGCTAGGAATGAAAAATGATGATTTGTGGAGGACGCTGATGGCTTGGACTATAGATTGGTGATTTAGAGAGGAGGGTGATGGCTTTGACTGGAGACTCTTGATTTGGAGAGGAGGCTGATGGCTTGGACTTGAGACTGATGATCTGAAGAGGAGGCTGATGGCTTGAACTGGATATTGGTGATTTAGAGAGGAGGCTGATGGTTTGTACTGGAGACCGATGATTTGAAGAGGAGGCTGATGGCTTGGACTGGAGACTTGTTACTTAGAGAGGAGGCCCACATTGTCAAAGAAAACTAACCCACTGTGGACTGTTAGAACAGTCATTCATTTGGGCTTTGACAGAGTGTCATATGGCTAGGAATGAAGACTGATGATTTGGAGAGGAGGCTAATGGCTTGGACTGTAGACTGATGGTTTCAGGGAGGCTTAAGAATTGGACTGGAGACTGATGATTTGGGGGGGAGTGTTAGGGAGAATTCTCATAAATGTGCTAATTCCTCTCTACCTCAGAAACCCCCAGCTCTTTTGCTAACCTTTTGGGCTTTTAACTTTTTAATTCTGTTCCTTTTGTGTGTTTATTTCTTTTGGTTATGGAGTTTTAGACAACTCCATAGGCATTGTCTTTTTTATTTGTGTCGCACAGCACCTTCAGTGCAGTGGCACAGGGATGTCTTTTAGACTTCCAAAAAGGTTTAAATACCTACTCTGGTATAAACTACTGTTTCCCAGAGAATGCAAGGTCAAATTGACTTTACTAGTCTTTTTAAATTCCAAGACCCAGCACGCAGTATCTTCCTATAGAGTGCTGCAGGGGTTACCTAGTATCCCCTCTGTCTAGAAACTCACGTAGCAGTCAAATGCTACCCTTTCCTATCGAACTGGCTGGTTGCAGTGGTTTTACAACAAACTACCATTATTGTTCCCGACCGCGAACACCGGTAGTTAAAAATCGCGGGAGACATGTTTTTCAAGATGCCGCCTTAAGCCCCTTTGTTTAAACCTGTCCCGGTCTACTTTTTTTACCATTTCCTTTTGGAAAGGTGCTTCTAGAGTTTGTCTCTGCATGCCAAATTAGGTTTAGTCCCTTTGTTTCCATGCCTTTGTCGGCCTGAAGTGGGAGAATGGGAAAACAAGCTCCCCCCAATCTCATCAAGACCATGGCCTAGAGGATCACGGCCCAGGCACCCCCCACGGGACGATTTCTTCTATCTACCAGATGACAAAATACCCTGGTTCAGGAACATAAGGGTATGCCCACCATCCTGTCCGACTCAAGCCAACACCTGCGGCATGGATGAGCTCGACTAAGACAACAGCCACAAGTATCCACATCGTTAGAGATGCCATAACGATCTAGCCAACTGCCAAGAACACATGTGCCACCATGCACACTGGTCACTCACACACCAACCTACACGAAGAACATACTCAGTGCTATGAAGTAGGTGACTGACACACCCAATGACGTGCACCGTTGTTATTTTTCACATAGGCCTTTTAATAGTAATGCAGAAACGCAAGACGCCTGAAGAGCTTGTGTATACGCTTGCTGACGCTTCTCCCACCAGTCGCCCTGTGACGACACCATCATGCATACCTAACACTGCTTGTGACGCCCTGTCAACTCACGATCTCCATACAATGGATTATGTACCGCCACACATGAACTAGGCCCGAGTAGGCCGCAATCAAGAGCCTCGCCATGAAAATCCTATCAGAGCAAGAGTCCAAGTGCTGACCATGCAGAACGAGCCCCAGCAAGAGCTCACAGCCAAGGCCACGATGTTGCAATTAACATGCTACCAGGCCAGCACCAAGGTTATACCTGTAAAAAAAGCCAAACCCACAGAAACGAAATACAAAATCTAATGTGCAGAATTCTGCTCCAGCTACGGTCTCTCCACAAGTGACCAAGCCGATCAGACAAGGTGCCAGACCCACGAGATAGAAAGTCGCCTGGATCCCACGTCTGGGACACAGGTTGCAACAACGAAGCGGCAAAATGGACACCTACGGCGATGGGAACGACCCCCTCACAAGTCTATGAGCAGACCTGTACGTTGCCTGCACAAACACATAGTTGCACATTGTTACTAAAGACAGGTACACCGCGATCTGGGAACGACGATGGTCCCAGGCTTGGGGCTCGCGGGAGAACCAATCAGAACAGAGGGGGGCTCATCACTGATGTCAGTAGTATTAGCCAATCACCAGGGGTCCCCTTGTAGCAATTTACAAGTACCTAATAGTAGGAACAGCCCAAGTAAACCACCTGACTCATCCTTAACCACTAACATCCTTCTCCATATGTACCCCATACTAACCCTACCACTCAGGGAACCAATCCAGAGTGGCAATAGGTTTTTTGCTAACTTTCCCAGGTGACGCAGATAGCGCGTCATACTGCTGTAAAAAGGGCCTGTGAGCCCCACTAAGAGTGAGAGTCTGGACGGACGCGTACGATCCGAGACCCATCCCTGCCATTGTTATAATAAACAGCAGAACTACCTTGCTCCTTGTGTGTGTCTCATACTCCTTTTGGGAAACACGGGAGGAGTTGGGGCCTCCCAACCCGGAGGTCCGCGAATGCTCTGCCGGCCCCAGGATAATCACCCCGACAGGCCTTTAGGACTGAAGACAGCCTCTGGCGTCTGAGTGTCTGTGGTGGCCAGGAAGTGAGGGAGGTGCCCGAAAATCCCTGTTCTTAGTCTCCTAGGAGACCCAAATGCACTCTGGCGTGATTGGCTGGCTGTCTTGCAAGGACTGCGACCCTGCAGGTTGAGTGGCAGCTAGGCTGGAATGAAAGGGAGAAAACTGTTTAAAAGGTGAGTCTCTTGGACTGGAAAACAGTGTCGACCACTGGAACGAAAGAACCAAAGACAAGCTGGAAGAGGATGGCTGCTGCAACTCCTGGACCGTTGGTTTGCCCGATGAAGCCCTGCTGCAGGTCCGAATTGCCAAGTTCATCTCAACAGAGAAGCCCCTTCAAGGACGACTTCTTCCTTTGAGTTGCTGGGACCAATCAACTTGTAAGCCACCTGGATACCATTCTCGGAGCTGGTTAGGATTAATCAGGGGGAAGGACACCAGCTTGTGTGCTTGATGACAGCTACTCGAACTGAAGTGACTCCATTTTGTTGGCGTTTTTCGACGATCCTATGCAGTGCAGGAGTCCCCTGATGTCCTCCATCTTGTCCCCATGACTGAGGCTCAGGAACAGTGAGATCTGCAGGAACTGCCAGGACCCAACGTTGTCTGCTGCATCTTGTTCTTCATATTAGATATTAGGGTACTGTGCCAATCTGATTGAGAGAATTTACCTCTCACAGTGAATGCTTGTGGATCTTTCCCAACTTACAGGCCTAATCAGCTTGTGACCCAACATATTCTTTTTCGTACAAACTACTTCTGAGAACATTGGCAAAGACTTTACCGTTTACTACAAAAACTGCTCTTTCCTATCCAAGACACTGGTCCATTGACTTTGGCCTAGGCTTATTGAACTGAATCGAGTCCTCTAGCGAACTGAAACTATTTGCACTGCCTGAGAAAGTATTTGTGATCTATTCTATTAACTTGTGCCTTTTTACTCCCATTCAAAGTAAATGAAATTCCATTTTCCTCCTATTTCAGGGGAGCCTAATTTACTCAGAAACGTATTGGTTTGGTATTGAAGTATGTTTGTGTATAATATTAAGTTGCCTCCTTCTAGTGAATTTTTTCTAAATGATTGTGTAATAAATTAATAAGTGTTTTACCAAGAAATGTTGAGTCTAAAGGCCTCATTACGACCTCAGCGGTAGCCATGTCGCTATTGGCGGCATGGCTGCCGCCAAAATCGCATCCGGGTCCGGGTTCCCAGAATGAGGAATTACCGGGCCATTCCGAGTTAGGAGGGCCCGGTAATTCCTCCTTCTAGGAACCCGGACCCAGACCTTCCCCATTCCCATTTCAGCCCCCTTAGGGCTGAATGGGAATGGGCGAGGGAGCAAACAACGGGCCGATTACGAGCGGCCCATTGTTTGCTCCCTCTTCCCCTCGCGGCACCCGCTCTGCATGTCTGCATGAAACCAGACGTGCAGACCGAGTCCCGCGAGGGGACCTCGCAATCAGGCAGGACGGGGTTGACGGCGCCGGCACTTTTACCGGTGCCATTAACTCCGTCCCGCCTGGGTTATAATGAGTCCTAAGTGTCTGCTTGAACCACTGTGATTGTAAGACCTCTGTGTAACATTCCTTCTTGAGATAAGCCTGGCTGCTCAGCTCGCTACCACAAACTGTGTAGTACAGGCTTATACCAAAGGTTGGTTTTTGCTTACACTTGTAGTCCTAATTGTATGTGGTGGTCCCAGAGGGTACTGCATGCAATTCTGCCTAATAGGGAGACTGGTGATTTGGACTATCAATGAGGAGGAGAGGGTGGGGGTTAGTTTCCATTACTGAATTTTGTTTGGCAACGCCCCAAGAGTGTTCTGAGAGCAAACAGTACCCTGCAACACAATCACATAGGTCAACTGGAACAACTGACAGACACCATTACACAGCAGGTGCTTTCACACGAAACCGAAAAACAAACCTTGAATGTGACCACAAAACAGCTGAAGTGAAAAAGTCGAATCATATGCAAAGGATATATGAATGCCAGTCATGTACGCAGCAACGGAAAGCGCGCGACAGGCCATGTGACTACCAGTCAGGCTGGGCGCATGCCTCCTGCAGGCAGCACAGGAATCCGGCAGCACACTGGACCAGATGTGACAAAAAAACACATTCACTGAGGTCACAAGTTACGCTGTGTGCTTCGCTTTAATCAGCATTCCAATAGTGCTTCTATTTCAGGATGAGCCCAGGGTAATTTCAGAGGACGTTCCCTCTCCTCTAAAGCGAATGGGTTTAAGAGACATACGCAAAATACTGTCTGGCGTTTGCGAATGTTCAATGTCGGATCATACAATGGGGTGTAAATAAGTTAGATTATACACATGGCTGTTCACTGAGTGCGCGTTCGCTGAAATGTGGGGTCTGGACAAAACAATTGCCTTTAATAATGCTTCTTATTAACAGGAATTTAGTGCAAGGACAAGTGCATGGACACCCACAATGATTATAAGTGTCTGAATGCGCAACTGGTTAAAACATTTTCATTACACCAGGAGCTGTTTTATAGTTGCAAATACAACATTGCCTTACAGACCACCTCTTAGAAATAACACAGGCTTTCTCTTAAAGGTACAGAGCTAGCATAACGAGATCCTGGGTGAAGGTTGTTTTTGGACAGGGGGGGCCAGGAAGTAGTTGAAAATGGTCATAGGGACCAGTATGGGCATGGTTGGTCAATGGGTGTGTAAAAAATCAAATAGCCACAGCATGTGTCCTCCCTCACATCCCATCTCTCCCCTAGCTTCACTTCTCATGCCAATAGATCGGCTTATCAGAAGACCTTAAAGCAGCTCCTAATTGCCGAAACATAAACATGACGCAGAATCTTTCCCTAACTCCTTTATCTCAGTACTGTGCTATTTTTTAAACTTATGATTTCTAGAGCTCTCTGGCTCTCTTTTCTTGCCCACCATCCTCAAAATTTGTGCACCAATAATTACCAAAGATATTCACGCAAAAAAGGTCATGCATGAATAAACAATGCTTACAGTTCACCGGATAACACTTATTTAGTGAGGAATGAATACGATGGCCACTTATTACACGTTCACATTCACTCGATAAGCTGTAATGATGGTGTGAAATGGGAACCTCTGGTTTAAAGGTGGTCCTGAGCAATCACATATCAGAACATGTTCTTACACTAAACAAATATGACTGGATCAGCACATTTCAAGGTGGGGAATCTGACTTACATAATAGTTCAATGATATCACATGACTTTACAGCTCTATTAATGACCCCAGGATTGTGTAGTATGAGAAAGTCAGATAAACTGTTGGACTCATCAATGCTTGTTTTAGCAAGGAACAGATATAAAACAAGTGGCTTAAGGCACACTTGGTAAATACATTTTTTTATTAATTAAGGAAATGGGCAGCAGACAGCTTATAAAAAGTACTGGCACTGGCAAAGCAAAGTTTGATGTACTGCTTAAAAAAGATAGGTCAAAGAGATCCCAGAAGAGGTGTTTTGGAGGGAGAGGGCCGGCAAGGGGCAGGTGCTGGGCAGGAATGACCATAGGGATTAGTATAGCCACACGAAGTGAGTCAGTGTGTTTAAATAACCAAACAACACCTACAAGTTTTGGATGCCTCCTCACATGACATCTCCCCCTAGCTGTACTCCAATGCAATAGTTTCACTTATGCTGAAGCACCACCTAATAGCCAAAACTAAAAATACTCAATAGGTAAATGGTAGTCAGCCATGGTAGACCCTTATAGGTTCGTTACGAGTTTGCCATTATTGCGTCAAATTACCTGCGGGATACCGGCAAACTGTAGTACCGTTTCTGCCACTTGGTCTGCCAGAATTAAATCAAAAGTGGTGGAAACGCTGGTTAATCCCCATTCAATGGAGTCCCATAGGCCGGTAATACTGGCTGACTTGCCGGTGGGGTGGCGCTATACCTCCATCTCTTAGCTGGAGGTAAATCCTTCACCCAACCGTCAAACTTATAGTTGGCTGGTCTGGAAAAGTTCTGGTAAAGCATATTACCGGCACTTTATTTCCAGACCAACCAATTTATAATGAGGCCCATGGTCATCAGACTGTGGGGCTGACCTCCCTAGTGCGTCCCGAAGGAAGGACGTCCAAGGTGAAGGGGGCACCAGGCTGTTTAAAATGGGATAACAGGGCTGATTTGAATAGAAAAGATAAGCATTTAGTAGAAAATATAAGTAGTTATATCTTGTGGGTGGGAGGGTCGGGAAAATATTTGTACTCAAGGGGCGCGCAGTAAATGTCATTCACAGAACAAAAATGGTTCTTACGGAGATGTTTTTAAGATGATACAAAATGCAACCGTCTTTACTTTCCTAAAACTGCACAAAGAATATTCGTGGTTACAAAATGTAATATAATAATAATAATAATAATAATAATAATAATAATAATAATAATAATAATAATAATAATAATAATACATATATTCATGTGAATTCATTTATTGAACATTTGTAAGGTACCTATACAGCAAAAAGTGTTTCCAGGTGCCACAAGACAAGAGATGGGAGGGGGGGACAGAGGAGAAATCAACAATAATGGTCCTACTAGGCCTTGTGTTATTCGGCTCGTGCAAGTTCAGTAACAAGAAGTGCAGGGGGGGCAGATCAGGGCAAAGGGATGGTGTAGGGAAAGGAGAAGAGGGAGAATTGCAGGAAGGAGGGGGGCCAGGGAGTTGGGCAAATGCTAAGGGAATCCCAGGAGGGCTAGTGCCAGGGGAAATATTGTTGGGGATCAATAGTGCGAGGACGGGGTGGACCAGACTCAGTAGGCTAGTCAGGGAAGGTTGCCCGAGGGTAAGTGCTGGTGAAGCGTTGCAGCTGAAGACTGGTTGAAGGAGGGCCTGGCCACAGTAGGACTCATAAAGGACACAGGAATCAGTCACAGCAGCAGGTGGAGTTTGCAAGGGAGGGCGAGAGGGAAGGAGGAGGAGAAAAGGAAGGTATTGAGAAGCTTCTGGAATTTAAGGAGATCTGGCTCAAGTCGGAGAGAGCCAGGGAAGCCATTCCAGAGGGAGGCTCCTGCCAAATAAATAGATCTACACCCCAACTCTCTGCTTGTAGAAACGTCTGATCTGCAGAGAGTTTGAGCTACAGGAATGAAGGACTTTTGCAGGGAGGTATTTAGGGAAAGAAAGTTAGATGTAGCAAGGTTCCAGGCCCCAGAAAACCTCGTGGAGGATGCAGAGGGTCTTGAATTGTATCCTTGCAAACACAGGGAGCAAGTGGAGAGATGTTAGGGCTGGAGAGATGTGTCCTTAGGCTTGAGGCCAAGCATACGTCTCACAGTCCTATTCTGGATTAGTTGAAGAGAGCGGAGGGAGGAAAGAGGTAGAATGAAAAAGAGACTGTTGCAATAATCCGGCCTGGTGAGAACCAGAGCTCTGGAGACATTGAGTTTCTGGGGGAGGGGGAGTAAAGGGAGAATGCCTCTGAGGAGGTGAAGCTGAAAGTGGGCCTTCTTGGCAAGTTCAGCAATATGAGGTGAGAAGGAGAGTGAGGAGTTGAAGATGACACCCAGGTTTCTAGCCTCACAAGAGGGTGAGGGGATGGGGCACATGGAGGGCGGCTAGAGAGTAGGAGGCAAGGAGGGGGCAGGAGCCCCAATGAGAATTATCTCAGTCATACTGGCATTAATGCAGAGATCATTAGCAGGACACCATGCCTGAATAGCAATCAGACAGTCAGGAATGAGAGAGGAAGGAGAGGGGGTGGAGGAGGGAAGCTTAAAGGAGAACTGTGTGTCATCAGCATTGTAAAGACTGGTAGGGGGTGTCTGTACCTCTGCTCCCTATATGGTAGAAGAGAGGCACAGAAGACCCCAGCCAAGATTCTCTATTACGGTAGCAATGGACGAGCAATCAAGGCCTAGCTTCTCAGGAGGTGATGCAGGCTGGTTCTTAAGTACAGTGTATTCCCCAAGCCCCCACAAAGGAATGTCCACACACTGTATTACTGAAAACACAGTCTTTATATAATTAATTCAAAGGTTATGTACACTTATCACAATAACGCACCTTGTGCTCAGAAAAATCAATAATGGTAAATATCTACAATTCTAAAGTGGTACCACTAATATTAGACCTCATTAAAGTGCATCCACAATACTGTCAAAATGTCACACAGATCAATAAGAAGGAAACCAGCAATAGAGAGAGGAGAGATAACAGAGGGTTGAAACAATAGGCAGAAGACTGGCCCCTACCACTGGACACAGTTCTGTGTGGAGATCCCCCCACCTGGGCAACCTGTAAAATAAAGAGATCTAACACAAGCCCAGTCCATATGTTGTTCAATAGTCTTATCCTCCCCTACAATGTTTTTACCCCCCCAATGTACCTGGTGGAGTCGAGCTCTTCGAGGAGGCGTCGACGGATCCTTTTTGAGCGACCCCCTTTCAAGCGGGAGTCACGGATCGTCGAGAGGCGTCGAGAAACGTCGAGGAACTCGGGGTTAGGCGACGGGGAATCGACGGCCCTTCTTGAATGCCTTCCCTTTCAGGCAGGAGACACGGGGCGTCGAACGTCCGTCGACAAACAGGGTAGAACGCGTCGATGAGGCGGCAGCTTCGATCCAAGCGGTGCTCGTCGACGACGGAGCGTCGACGTCCTGCAAGCCGGAGGCGTGCGGGGCACCTCGATGACAATTGTTCTGGACTGCAAAGATTGTGCAGACGGAGGCCCAGCAAGGGCGTCGAGTCGTTCGAGTCTTTGTGGTCTTCGGGTGGCGGGAAACCCACCTGCAGGTTTCTCCTCGGCGCGTTGGTCGTCCTCGACTTTCTCCGGCAGGATAAAGCGGTCGACGGTGCGGTCGAGGGAGTCCTTCGATTCAAATGTTCTTAGGCAAGGAGCGGACGGCTCCGGTCGTCGGCGGCACAGCGTCAAGTGGTTCCCATGGCTGGGCAACACAACTTCGACGGGCCTCCAGCGGTTCCACAGACCTGCGAACCCTGGTCGACGGCAATGGACTTCGACGGCGTCGATGTCCGGGTGCTTCACTTCGATCTCCTAGGCGGTCCCGTCTCGGGTCGGCAGCCTTTCGAGGGTCTGACTTCCAGGGCGCTTCGGCGAAGATGTAGCGGTGCTCGATGATCCCTCGGAGCACGGGAAGAGGGCGCCTTACCAGGTCCTCTCTCGGGTCAGTCCTCGACGAATTCGGCAACCTTCAGATCTGTCGAAGCAAATGCAGCAGCAAGTCTTCTTCTTCCAGCTGGACGTCGAGGATCAGCAGTTCCAGTTACTCTTGAGTGGAGACTCAGCTTCTGAACGCTTCTGAACAATTTCCAATGGTGAGAGGTCCTCAGATATACTATTCTGTCTCTCATCCACACTGCTGACACACACACAGCAGCCAATCACACAGAAGGGCATTCATGCAGTCAGTCAGCCAATCAGGCACACAGTGCACTCAGGCCACACTCCTCCCTTTCAGACACTCACAACAAGGAATGTGGATTGGGACAAGTACCCACCCATTCAACACTACACACTGCATTCAGGCCAGTTTCGGGCAGGGCTGTCTCAGTCTTTGTCTCACATGCCAGAAACCAGACAACCACAACAAGGAGTGTATATTGGTCACACACTCCATTCACCCAGGTCCCACCCACAGGAGGTACCCATAACATACAGTCACTGGGAAGGCTCCAGTCAGTCTAGCTGGGCCTTCACAACAACACCATATATGGAACTTCCACCCAACAGCCAGTCAGGGGGAAGGGACAGAGTCAGGGCTTCCCAGGACTTTGGGAAAACAAGATAACAGGCAATAGAAAGCAACAGGCCACAGGGGCCATCTTGTTTCCTATCAGGAATCAACTGATCCCAATGGCAGGGCCGGGGTATCCCAAAATGGAGGACACCCAGAGCACCTGTCAAATTCAGCATGGAGCTGCCACCAGCCCATACCCTGCTCTGTGGGCCACCCACAAGTGCCCAAAAACATACACTAGGGGCACAGGGTTGTACCCCTACCCATGGGTGCCATAAGGGTATCCCATGGGTCTGTTCACCAAACTAAAAGAGAGAGCTGCACTGCCAGGAGTCCCAAATGGACTCCTGGGCAGAAAACATGACAGAACACACGATAAAAGGCAGTAAAGGACAAGGATTCAGAGGCCCTGTCCCTCTGATGCATTTCCAGCATCACAGTCGCCCCCCCCAGACTGAGGTGGAGGGTGTCTAATCTCCCACGGGATAGACACCCTCATCCAGACGGTCAACATACCTTCTGGAAAGGCCATCTGCATTATCGTGACTCTTCCCTGGTCTGTGCTCTATGGTGAAGTCTAGCCCTTGCAGGCTAATGGACCACCTGAGCAATTTCGGATTCTCACCCTTCATCTGCATAAGCCACTTCAGGGGCTTATGATCTGTTTGGACCTTGAAGGTAGACCCCGTAAGGTAGGGCCTAAAACGCCTAAGGCTCCAAACTATGCTAAAACACTCCTTTTCAACAGTAGCCCACCTAAGTTCTCTACCCTTGAGTTGTCTACTGATGAATATGATAGGATGTTCTCTCCCTTTGTCATCTAACTGGGATAAGACAGCTCCAATTCCGGTGTCGCAGGCATCCGTCTGGACGATAAAGGGTCGGCTGTAGTCAGGCGCACACAACACAGGTGCCCTACACAGACTTTCTTTCAAGCCATCAAAGGCCCTCTGACAGTCTTCGGTCCAATTAACCTTCCTAGGCTGTTTGGGTGAAGTTAGAGCTGTCAGGGGTGCAGCTATGGTTCCATAGTCTGCCATGAAATTGCGATAGTACCCAGTGAGGCCCAAAAAAGGCTCTCACCTGGGTTTGAGTAGTGTGAGTCTCCCAGTTCTGTACATCCTGTACTTTACTGGAGAAAGGTTGGATTTGACCCCCTCCTACCTCATGACCAGGATAGGTAACTTTCCCCTGAGCTATCTGGCACTTGGTGGCCTTGATAGTGAGGTTAGCCCTTTTCAAGGCCTGCAACACCTTATCCAGATGTGTCAAATGCTCTTCCCAGGTGGAACTGTAGACGGCAATGTCGTCTAAGTAAGCCACACAAAAGGCTTCCAGCCCACTGAGCGCATGGTTGACCAATCTCTGGAAGGTGGCAGGGGCATTCTTCAACCCAAAAGGCATGACCCTAAACTGGTAGAGTCCCTCGGGTGTTGAGAAGGCCGTCTTTTCCTTGGCATGGTCCGTCAGAGCTATTTGCCAATAGCCTGAGGTAAGGTCAAAGGTGCTCACAAATTTGGCAGCACCTATGGTGTCCACGAGCTCATCAGCCCTGGGCAATGGGTGCGCGTCAGTTTTGGTGACGGCATTGACTCCTCGGTAGTCCACACAGAACCTCCAATCCTTGGTACCTGCCTGGGAACTTGCCTTGGGGACAAGGACCACTGGACTGGACCAGGGACTGGTTGAGGGTTCAATAACACCCAGATCCAACATCTTGGCGACCTCTGCCTGGATGTGGTTTTTGATTGTATCTGACATACGATAGCACCTGCTTTTGACAGGCACACTGTCACCAGTGTCAATTTCGTGCTTACACCACGGTGTAAGGCCCGGTGTCAGTGAAAACAGAGAGGCATACTGCTGGAGCAAAGCCCTGCAGGCCCTCTGCTGCTCTGTTGTCAAATCTGGAGAGAGACCTACTCCCTCCACTGAGCCATCCTGAGGGTTGCTATGCAGCAAATCAGGAAGGGGCTCACTCTCATCCTCTTCTTGCCCTGAAGCTAGCAAGAGACATGAGACCTCTGCTCGCCTGTGGAAAGGCTTGAGCCTGTTGACATGGAATACCTGGGGGGCTACCCCAGAGGCTCCCATGTCAACCAGATAATTGACTTCGCCCATCTTGGAGATGATCCTGAAGGGTCCAGTCCACTTGTCTGCCAAAGCTCTAGGCTTGGTAGGCTCCATCACAAGGATTTCCTGTCCCGGAGTCCAATCCACTTGCGAAGCTTTAAGGTCATGCCAGTACTTATTCAATTCCTTGCTGGCCTTGAGATTTGCTGTTGCCTGACCCATCATTTGTGTCATCCTCCGCCTGAGGCTTAACACATAGTCCCCCACTTGCTTGGCGGGACCTGGAGGGGTGGTTTCCAAGCCTTCCCGGATCAAGGCGAGGGGCCCCGTGAGAGTGTCCAAAGAGTAACTCAAAGGGGCTGAAACCAACACCCTCTTGAGGTACCTCTCTGTAAGCAAACAGCAGGCATGGCAGGAGGAGATCCCATTTCCTCCTTAGGGGTTCTTCCAAAGCCCCTAGCATGCCCTTGAGAGTTTTATTAAATCTCTCAACCAGACCATTGGTCTGGGGGTGGTAAGAGGTGGAGAACTTGTAGGTTACCCCGCACTCTTTCCACATGGTTTTCATGTAACTAGACATGAAGTTGGATCCTCTGTCAGAGACAACCTCCTTGGGGAATCCAACACGGGTGAAAATGCCCAGGAGAGCCCTGGCAACCACCTTGGCAGTAACAGTCCGAAGGGGTATTGCCTCAGGGTACCTGGTGGCATGATCTACCAAGACCAGGATGAACCGATGTCCACCTGAAGTGGGAGGGTCAAGGGGACCGACGATGTCAATGCCCACCCTCTCAAATGGTGTGCCAACCACTGGTAATGGCTGCAGTGGGGCAATGACCCTGCCTCCAGTCTTGCCAGACAACTGACAAGTGGGGCAGGTCCTGCAGTGGGACTCCACCTCTACTCCCATCCGTGGCCAGTAGAAATGGGCAGAGAGCCTCTGCTTAGTCTTCTTAGTCCCAAGATGACCAGCCGAGGGCACCTCATGCGCCAACTGCAGTAGGAAGGGCCTGTAAACCTGGGGTACCACGAACCTCTTGAGGGCACCAGGTTCAGGCTTAGTGGGCTCACTAACAAGGAGCTCACCCTCCCAATAAATCCGGAAGGTCCTAGGCACTTCTCCTTGTGCCTGGGACAGGGCCTGTTTCCTCAGACCCTCGAGAGAGTGGCACTCCCTCTGTCCCCTACAGAAGTCTGCCCGGGAGGGTCCCCCTTCAGCTAGCAAGCATTGAAGGTCGGGATGATCCTCCGGGTTGAGAACCTCTCCCACAGGAGAGTCTTCTGTCTCTTCTCCCACAGGAGTTGAGTTTGGGTGTTCCACTGGACCCAGCCCGTCCGGAGCATGGATCCCAATGGGTGCTGTCGGAACAGCAGGAATAGAAGGTGTTCCCTCCACAGAGGTGGCCTTCTTGGTCTTCCTTCTTCTTGCCTTGGGCCTCGCCTTTGGCTCGGGTACCTGACTCACAGCCAGACCCGGTGTCACCTGTGACCTAGTGACTGCAGCAGCAGTCATGGGAAGACCATCCGAGATCAACCCCAACTCTACTAGATCATTTCCTAACAGAATGGTAGCAGGGACATTGTCCTGAACCAGGACAGGAAGCTTTGCTGTCTTGTCTCCAATCATGAGTGTGACTAAGGCTACAGGCGATAATTTGGGAGGCACAACAGCTAACCTGGTGGTTCTCAGAGGAGCACCTACATAGTCCTCTGGCTTGAGCAGGGTCCTGTCCACCACTGTCATGCTTGCCCCAGTGTCTCTCAAACCAGTAGAAGGCTGGCCATTCAAGAGGACACTTCTTAAAAACCTACGGGTGTTCTGTGGGATAGTCGCCAGTACTTCCGCATACTGGTCCCAGGCCCCAAGGGACACTAAGGAAATCTCTACCGGAGCACCAAATGTGATTCCTGTAGAGGAGGGGAGGACAGTGGCCTCCACCTCAGACATGGGGTAAGGGTAGCTCAGGCTGACAGCCTGTACTCCAAGTGCCTTACCTTTACACCTGGAGTCACCCCTTTTGTGGTCCAGAGCCCCACAATCCCAACAAGTGCCAGGAGTGCGGGGTACGGTACTGGAACCACTGGGAGCCTGCTTTGCAGCAGGTGGACCACTACTCTTATTCCCACCCACAGAGGACTTATCCCCACTAGATTTTTGGGTCTTGGGAGAGGAAGGTTTAGGTTTACCCGACTGTGACTGCTTGTGGGACTCCTCAGCTTTTGGAGAGGCCCCCTTTTCTTTGTCCTTGTCCTTCCCACTGGAGTCCTTAGGGGACACCCGGTGGGAGACCCACTTGTCAGCCAACCTAGCCAGCTTAAGGGGTCCAAAATGTTCTGGTCAGCCAGATACTGACGCAGCTCCGGTGAACAGGCTTCAGAAAAATGCTCAAAAAACAAGAGGTGGGACAACTCAACAAAAGTTCTCACCTTGTAACCATCAATCCACCCCATCATGTTCATGTGCGCAGTACTCACCCAGTCAACCCAAGACACATTCTCTCTTTTCTTAAAATCCCTGAACCTTTTAAGGTATTGGGTAGGTGTCTTGCCAAACTTGGCAATCAAAGCAGCCTTCATACACTCATACTGACCCCTTTCTTCCACACCCAGCTTCAGAATACAGTCATATCCAGTTTGAGGCACTCTGCTTAACAAACACTTAGCCCAATCTCTTTAATCTACATCATGAATTGCACAAGCCATTTCAAACGCTTCAATCCATTGGAGGATATCTGAACCCTCCACAAACACACCAACCAAATCTTTCATAAACTTGGTGGCTGGGGACCTGCCATTCTCAATTGGTCTAGCTGACGTCTCCACTCTAGCTTTCTCTAGCTGGATTCTCTGACATTCAGTGTCCTTGTCTTTGAACGCAAGATCCCTATTCTTGAGTTCCACTTGCTGTGCCAGCTCCTCTTTCTTAAGCTCAGCTTCTATTTCCAACTTGCGATTCAAAGGCCAATTTCATCCTTAATAACTCAAGTTCCATGGAATTGCTGGGGTTTGGAACAGAGGCAGCAGGAAGGGTGGCATTCCCAGAAACTGATTCAGCGACAACCCCAGGGGCAGAGTCCTCATTGGTTGCATCCCCCCTTCATCAAGAGTTTCACCATCAGTCTGGTAGTCCACCAGGGCAGCTATCAGCTCAGCCCTAGACTTATCCACAAAGTCTAGCTCCCTGGCTTCACAAGCACTCTGGAGAGCCTCTAAGCTCATCCGAGTCAATTTACCATTTGCAATGGGCTCCATTGCTTGTAATGCAGTTATTTGGTACACACCCAAACCTTAATCTAATAAAGTGCGGATATTTTGTAAGTGGCACGGTTATACACTGAGTCTTAAAACCATAAGCATCCCACCGCTGCCACCAGCTGTAAAGACTGGTAGGGGGTGTCTGTACCTCTGCTCCCTATATTGTAGAAGAGAGGCACAGAAGACCCCAGCCAAGATTCTCTATTACGGTAGCAATGGACGAGCAATCAAGGCCTAGCTTCTCAGGAGGTGATGCAGGCTGGTTCTTAAGTACAGTGTATTCCCCAAGCCCCCACAAAGGAATGTCCACACACTGTATTACTGAAAACACAGTCTTTATATAATTAATTCAAAGGTTATGAACACGTATCACAATAACGCACCTTGTGCTCAGAAAAATCAATAATGGTAAATATCTACAATTCTAAAGTGGTACCACTAATATTAGACCTCATTAAAGTGCATCCACAATACTGTCAAAATGTCACACAGATCAATAAGAAGGAAACCAGCAATAGAGAGAGGAGAGATAACAGAGGATTGAAACAATAGGCAGAAGACTGGCCCCTACCACTGGACACAGTTCTGTGTGGAGATCCCCCACCTGGGCAACCTGTAAAATAAAGAGATCTAACACAAGCCCAGTCCATATGTTGTTCAATAGTCTTATTCTCCCCTACAATGTTTTTACCCCCCCAATGTACCTGGTGGAGTCGAGCTCTTTGAGGAGGCGTCGACGGATCCTTTTTGAGCGACCCCCTTTCAAGCGGGAGTCACGGATCGTCGAGAGGCGTTGAGAAACGTCGAGGAACTCGGGGTTCGGCGACGGGGAATCCACGGCCCTTCTTGATGCCTTCCCTTTCAGGCGGGAGACACGGGGCGTCGAACGTCCGTCGACAAACAGGGTAGAACGCGTCGATGAGGCGGCAGCTTCGATCCAAGCGGTGCTCGTCGACGACGGAGCGTTGACGTCCTGCAAGGCGCAGGCGTGCGGGGCACCTCGATGACAATTGTTCTGGACCGCAAAGATTGTGCAGACGGAGGTCCAGCAAGGGCGTCGAGTCGTTTGAGTCTTTGTGGTCTTCGGGTGGCGGGAAACCCACCTGCAGGTTTCTCCTCGGCGCGTTGGTCGTCCTCGACTTTCTCCGGCAGGATAAAGCGGTCGACGGTGCGGTCGAGGGAGTCCTTCGATTCAAATGTTCTTAGGCAAGGAGCGGACGGCTCCGGTCGTCGGCGGCACGGCGTCAAGTGGTTCCCACGGCTGGGCAACACAACTTCGACGGGCCTCCAGCGGTTCCACAGACCTGCGAACCCTGGTCGACGGCAATGGACTTTGACGGCGTCGATGTCCGGGTGCTTCACTTCGATCTCCTAGGCGGTCCCGTCTCGGGTCGGCAGCCTTTCGAGGGTCTGACTTCCAGGGCGCTTCGGCGAAGATGTAGCGGTGCTCGATGATCCCTCGGAGCACGGGAAGAGGGTGCCTTACCAGGTCCTCTCTCGGGTCAGTCCTCGACGAATTCGGCAACCTTCAGATCTGTCGAAGCAAATGCAGCAGCAAGTCTTCTTCTTCCAGCTGGACGTCGAGGATCAGCAGTTCCAGTTACTCTTGAGTGGAGACTCAGCTTCTGAACGCTTCTGAACAATTTCCAATGGTGAGAGGTCCCCAGATATACTATTCTGTCTCTCATCCACACTGCTGGCACACACACAGCAGCCAATCACACAGAAGGGCATTCATGCAGTCAGTCAGCCAATCAGGCACACAGTGCACTCAGGCCACACTCCTCCCTTTCAGACACTCACAACAAGGAATGTGGATTGGGACAAGTACCCAGCCATTCAACACTACACACTGCATTCAGGCCAGTTTCGGGCAGGGCTGTCTCAGTCTTTGTCTCACATGCCAGAAACCAGACAACCACAACAAGGAGTGTATATTGGTCACACACTCCATTCACCCAGGTCCCACCCACAGGAGGTACCCATAACATACAGTCACTGGGAAGGCTCCAGTCAGTCTAGCTGGGCCTTCACAACAACACCATATATGGAACTTCCACCCAACAGCCAGTCAGGGGGAAGGGACAGAGTCAGGGCTTCCCAGGACTTTGGGAAAAACAAGATAACAGGCAATAGAAAGCAAGAGGCCACAGGGGCCATCTTGTTTCCTATCAGGAATCAACTGATCCCAATGGCAGGGCCGGGGTATCCCAAAATGGAGGACACCCAGAGCACCTGTCAAATTCAGCATGGAGCTGCCACCAGCCCATACCCTGCTCTGTGGGCCACCCACAGGTGCCCAAAAACATACACTAGGGGCACAGGGTTGTACCCCTACCCATGGGTGCCATAAGGGTATCCCATGGGTCTGTTCACCAAACCAAAAGAGAGAGCTGCACTGCCAGGAGTCCCAAATGGACTCCTGGGCAGAAAACATGACAGAACACACGATAAAAGGCAGTAAAGGACAAGGATTCAGAGGCCCTGTCCCTCTGTTGCATTTCCAGCATCACAAGCATAACACTGGAAATGGGGAGAGAAGATGGAAATCAGGTGGTAAGGAGGCAAGGTAAATGTTGAAAAGCCACAGTGAAAGGATAGAGCCC
Organism: Ambystoma mexicanum; assembly: GCF_040938575.1. Taxonomy (NCBI): domain Eukaryota; kingdom Metazoa; phylum Chordata; class Amphibia; order Caudata; family Ambystomatidae; genus Ambystoma; species Ambystoma mexicanum. The sequence goes on from NC_090933.1 coordinate 1,203,744,060, forward strand.
TGAGGGACACCACAGATAGAGAGTGAGGTAGAGCCGAGAAAATGGCCTGGTTGCACTTGTGAGGCATGTTTCGGATGAAAGGATGACAATAATAACAGTGAAAAAAATGATGATGATAACTTTAAGAATTATAGTCATATTAATAATGATGCTAATACAAATTAAGAACATAATGTGATAATACTGATGTATATCTTTCTCATCAAAAGCCTCAACGTAATTGGATAGAACAAAGTGAATGTCACACTGCATGCCACGCTGGAACTAGCAGAGGAGAGATTCGCCATTCTTGAATATGGGTTCATGGGTATTCACATCTGTCTGTCACCTTTCCATCTTAGCAATGTCTCACAGTCTGCTTTCCTACTTTAGGACTGGACCTGAACTACACATTCATTGGAATTTGGGAGAAACATTGGCTAGTTCATAACCACCCTCCACAATACCTCTTTGTCTTCTTGGCACAATGTTTGCAGAACTGCGGATCACATGTATCCGTGTTAGCTCCTCTACCATCAGGTATCTTCTACAGATCCTACATGCAGTGGTGGTGCAGGTTTCAATAATAATCAAGGCAAGATCCCTTAGCTTTCACCAGCTCACCTGTTGGAAGCGGTTGGAAAGCAGTCATCAACAAGGAGGGGGTTGGAAAGGACAATATAGTGGCTAACATAGTCATAATTTTGACTATCTGGAAGATCTATACAGAGGTATGTGACATATGCTTTCTATCTCTTAAAGGAAGGTACTTTGTTTATGATCAGCAGAAGGCAGTGATAGCTCGCAAAAGTCCAAGGTTTTTAGATGGAAGCATTCATTGTGCACTAACCAATAGACGTGGAGTCATCCCAGAGGTCATAGAGGTTGTAGGTCTTGCTAGCATTTGGTACAATTGTTACCTAAAGGGTTGATGCCCCTAGGAGGAGGATGGGTCACTCTCAGCTTAATCTCAATCCAGATCTACTTTGGAATGCAGGCTATGAACCATAAGTGGTTGGTAATTGTCTTTGAGCATTCAGAGCATTTAAAGAGTGTCAAGGTAGAGTACACATCCAGGATTCTGAGGTAAGGCCAAGACTACATTGTCTCGAACCTCAAGATTAGGTTTCACACAATACCCTTAAGAGAGCCTCTTGTTTGGGATCAGGGTTTTGGAAGTAGATAACATCAGCTGGGTCTGTATGTGTCCCTTTAGAAGAATGGTCACACGCTTAGGTACCCAGTCCGCTAGACTCATAGGCATCCTTTGGAAGTGCTGCCAAGTGCTTGGGTATGGCTAGGGCAGTTATCCTTTGCTGTTCTCTACGGCAGCTATCATGCGATCCACTTAGGTTAGGGTTAGCAACTACAGAGATATGATATGATATAATATGATATGGCATTTATAAGATGATATTGGGGTAAGCTGCCAGTGAGGTATTTCTGATGAGCAACCATGGAGGGACTCAGAAGAGGACATATGAGCTTGGTCTTCTAATGTAGCAGTTCTTGTTAGCAGAGGCACAGCTCCTGTGGGTTAGTGCTACAGATGAACTTCAGCAATGGTAGACAGGTAATGAGACACTACCCACAGTGATCTTTTCGGGTACACGCAGTCTGGAGAAAGCAACTAATTGAAGAAGGATATGTTCTTAAAACATCAAAAATATTACATTTCAGTGACCTGAGGGGAGTATAAACTCATGGAAAAATTAACACAATTTCCTGAATTGTGTACTTTAAAATCACCCAGAACATATTATTGAAATATGGTGTCATAGAGAAAAAAACTAAATCTGAGAAATGTTCCAACAAATTAGAACAATAACTAGAACAATGATAAATAAAGTTAATGGTGTACTGGTCTGCAACCTGAGGAGAACAGACTAAAGGGTCACATTTTCCCTGCAGCTCCACCATGACATTACCCAGCAACCCTCTCACTTGTGGACTACCACCTCCCAGACATCAGTTGGCACCTAGGCATAAACACAAAGCTGGAGGCTTCCCTTTAAACATCATCACTTTTCAAGTTTGGTGTCCTTTGGGTAGCTGACTCGCTCTGCCCCTGTCCTGCAGACCAGCAACTGAAATGTCAGAACTGCTTCAACAGAACTGTTTCGATGGGTGCAAGTGTGTGTCAATTTCATATCTCAAATGTATTGCCCTTTATGTAAGGGGGACATCAGTGCAGATTAAAGTGAAGCATTTGCTCTTTCTTTTCTCTATGCAATAGTCGATAATTGGGAGTTTTCCTGCTCATTTATCTTGTGACCACCATTTGCTGCTTATGCATTTTGTAACATCATCACACAATATTTTCAGTTAGTCCAATAAAATGAATCAAAGCTAGAATGGTGTATGGGTCCCCTCACTTGGGGCTGTGCTGTGGTTCTCTTGGGTTCTCTCAGGGGTACTTTGAATACACACTTTTTGGTTCCTGAAGTGTGCACACGGTTCTCAAGCTCACAATTTGTGAAAATGTTCATGGTGTGCTTGTGACACTGGGAGGAGAAGGGGAATACGGCTGGTAGGGTGGAGGAGGACCTGCATTTCTCTTCACAGGAGGAGGACAGTAGCCCATGATCCATGAGGAGGGGTGGTTCCTCCAGCTCTTTGTGGCCGCTGGTTCGCAGGCCAGGCCACACAGCATTGTAGATCCTCCCAGTTGGTGTGGGAAGCTAAAACAATAGGAGAGGCCTCAGGACCGGGAAAGGGGGCGCGGCCATCAGAGGACACTGTGGTGACAGCAAATAGCACAGAGGTAGGACTTCATGTAGATACCACAGGAGAGGAACGTGAGGCAGTCCAGCATGTGGAAGGTAGGTGAAAGACCGGCCTCTTGTGGACATCTCAACAGAAGGTGGGGCCAGTGGAGAAGCATTAGGGAATGTTCCTTGTGTGCAAGGTGTGGGCATCCATAACAAGTACCCTGGAGGAGGAGAGTGTTATTGCTCCTGTCTGATGTATGTCTTTACTTCCCCGGAATTCACTTCACCATACATTCACTTAGTCACGTGTATTCCTCCACACCTTTACTTCTCCTGCCTTTCACTTTCCCTTCACAAGGGAAGAGCCCCCGTACCCTGTTCCTGTTTGCCTCATAATCTTCCTCCCTGACACCAACCCTAACCTTTAGTTAACTCTAACCACATGCATTGCTACCTTCAAAGTGTGAATATGAAGATGAAGTAAAGGCAGAAAGAAGTAAATGTATGACAAAGTAAATGTCTGTTGAAGTGAGGGCAGACTCATTAGGTGTAGAAGAAGTTTTCTAGACAATGTAAAGGCGGTGTACCCTACTATCTAAATTGGGGCAAAGAGGAGCAAGCAGTTTTTACCCAGGAAGGTGAGGGTGCCGCTGATGGGGATTAGGTCCATCAAGAGGAGACTCAGGGGGAAGACTAACCCGCAGAGGTGCCACAGCAGGTGGTGGAGATTCCAGAGTGGGAGGAGGCGGCACAGGAAGATGAGGAGGAGTTGAAAAGGATCATCTTCTGGCTTCTGCCATGGTGGACGGTGCAAGCCAAGCACAAAACGAACCCCATGGAGCAGTAGTCTCATCCCCATTAAATGGTGGACGATTGTGGGAAGATGGTGAATTGGGAGCAGAATGGAAGGGGTAAGGGCCTCATCCTATGGATGACAGCCCTAAGGAACCATGATCACTGAGCACCTTGTAGAATGGCTGCAGTCTGGAAAAGAGCCAGAGAACATTAGTAGGTGGCTGCACTCTCTGAAGGAGCCTAGGAATCTTAGTTGTTGGCTACACCCAAGGGAAGAACCTGAGAACGTTGGTGGATAGTTGTGCCCTGTGGGAGAACCAGAGAACCTTAGCAGATGACTGCACCCTGTGAAAGAGGCCATGAGCCTTGATGAATAGCTGTGCCCTGTGGGAGAACCCAGGAACCATAGTTGGTAGCTATGCCTGTGAAACAGACTCTGAACATTTGTGTGTGTGTCTGTACCCAGTGGAAGAACCCAGGAATCGTGGTACGTGGTGTGGTCATTAGGCAATGCAAGGCTAGAAAACATCACTTGCACAGTTGCTAATTGCATGTTTAAGCCAGCAATTGATTAGGGCCTGTAATTCACAGTCGCTATTAGTGCTAACCATTTTTCAACCACATGAAAACATACCTGATCCATTTTTCCATGTTTGACATGAACCGGGTAATAAATGATGATCATCGTCTGAGCTGGTCTATTGGCTATGATTAGATGTTGGTCCATAGTATTGTGCAATGAAGTGACTTCTCAATATAAGGTACTGTGAGAGTCTGTGGCTAGAGGCTGAAGCCCTGTACTGCTCAAAACTCTCTCTAACTGCACTCTTGGATATAATATGATAGGTTATTAATAACACGCTTAATACACAGAGGTTTCAAAGGGTGGACCCGGGGATAGAACCTGTGTTGCTCCGTGTTGTCTTGCCTCTAAGGCGAGCACGTTGCCCCTGAGCTATCCTCCCGAGACACTTTCAATGGGAAGCCTTCTGATCCTACATCAATTCGCACGAGTGCTGTTAGATACACAGACCACTTGCTGTATTAATACAGTAATAGGTCATCAGTCCTTCAAATGGATGAAGTGTCCAAAAGAAAGGCATCACACGTCTGTGTCCGCTGTCTACTCCTGTTGATGACCCATCTATATTCAGGATGAGTAGTCACTGGTGAGGGTGTCTCACATATTCCTCTCTAGATAGGACGTACGTTCACTGCCCATACATTTCTCAATAGGTGCCACTGAGTTACTATGTGTTTATGCCTTCAATCGTGACCTTGACATACCCAGTGTACTTGTAAACATTCTGGAAGGTTGGTATTATTCCTGATGCCTGTGTTCGTTGTGTAGTTCATGGTGCATTTCTACAGTGTCTCCTCCTTGTGATGCATACTGTGATTCCTCATTCCCCAAGACATGCAGATGTAAAGTATTCTCTTTTACTTGGTGAAATTAGTCCACAAAGGAAGTCAGGCAGGTACTTTTTAAATCAAAATACCTGAGGTGTCTGCCAATGGCATATTGGGCCTGATTCATGGCACGTTTTCCTATGGGATTGCACAATTATAAAACTCTTCAATGAATAAGACCCACTGGGCCTCATTACGACCCTGGCGGTAAGTAATGTACATTACCGCCATGGCGTAATTAATGTTTCCGTGCTGAATCGAAACCGTAAAATGTGGCACATTACGACCCATCGGGCACGAGCATTGCTCCATTGCGGTAATGCAAACAGCGCCATGGCGTAAATGCCCCCAAAACGGCACCTACCGGCATCGCATGCCGTGTAAGGTGCACTAACGCCATCCTGGCCACCGATCTTAGCACTGACCATAATTAGCGGTCACCGTAATTAGCGGTGACCGCCAGTAAGCGGAACCCGAAGTAGCGTCATCGCGGCGGAACGGGAAAGAGCACGGCGGCCATCTTAAAAAACACAATCCATTGCAATCCTCCACTACCACTGCACATCTGACCCCGAGACCTTGCAGAAAGCTACAGCCACATCCACGCATCCCCACAATGCCAAAAGTTGTCAAGAAAGCCTGCGATCGGCAGCGGCAGGACCACAATGGGTAAGCGCTGTAGGAACCACCGCACGCACCTCAAAACAGTGCCGCAAAAGGTGGGATGACCTCCGGCTCCGAGTAAGGAGCATACTGTCGGCCAACCGCAACATGGCCATGGCAACTGGCGGAGGAGCAGACTCCCCAATTAAGATGCAGCCATGGGAGGAGATATGTGCCTCGACGATCGGCATGGAGAGCATCGAGGGGGTCGGTGGAATGGAGAGAGGAGCCCCGACATCAGGAGACACAGGTAGGTGCCTCTAATTTAGCCATGCGAAACCCCCTGAATTCCACTTACATGTGCATCACAATGTTGCCCTATAGGGTTAACGCAACACATCAGCAGAAGACCTACACCCTGCACACATGCACCCTGCACACTCCACAGCAGGCACCCACATTCCTGCATGTTCAACCCACCCAAAAGGGAGACAACCTGTATGTCACAGCCTACAAAGTGCACCATCTATCCATCAAATTCATGGCAGTCATCACAATGCCTGCTCAATGTCCGCTGACCCATCAATAACACTTTCCCTCCTCTGCTCCACCACAGGCTCCCAATCGGACACCGGCAGGGACGAGAGTGGCACCACACCTGCCAAGAAGGCCAGGCCAGAGGCAAGAGCCCACCAACCCTCCACCTCTGCTGGACCCAAAGACCAACCACAGCAGCCAAAATTGCCTGTCGCAAAACAGCCAGGGCAGCAATGATCCCCGAGGCAAGCAGCATGGCACCATCCACAGGAGACACACAACAACTGCTGCCCACTGAGGGGAATGTGTCTGCGGGGAGTAGTACAATTGGGGAGACTGCTGCCATCGCAGCCTGCTCTGACAGCGATGTGGGGAATGAGGAGGATGACACAGAAGGTCCCCCCACTGCCCACCTTCATTCCCCCCACCTGTCCCTAAGTAGCCCGCACGGAGACCGCACACAGGGGCTATCCCCTGAAGAGTCATGACCAGCCACTCCCAGCCCAGTGGGAGGAGGGGAGGAGGGGAGTAGCCAATTACCCCGGCAATTGCAACATCAAATGCCCCAGATTTCCAACAGTCACTGGACCAAATAATTACGAGGCAACAACAACTGTCCTCACTACTCACGCAGCATATGGCTGATTGTGGAGGTGCCAGTGCACACATGGAAAGATGTGCTGAGATGTCAAGGCAGCCATCCAATCCGCAAGCAAAGACATATGTGCGGAACTAGCCGCGGTGCGGAATGTGCTCGGTGAGCTTGTACAGACAATAAGGGACACGCAGCATACCGAGCAGCCCAGTACCTCCTCCGCTGCAAGTTCTGCCGCAACCAGCCCCGTCCGCAGGTCAGCCAGGAACCTGCAGAATACAGGCAGGGGGGCCCCAGGGGCCGGGAGAGGGGGCTGCAAATAGTGGCCGCCCAGTGGACAAATGGAACATTACTCACTTCATCACGGGCACCGTCACACCTTTGCAGGGAGTTCAGGGGGGAGGGGGAGGGGGGATTGGGTGTGTTGGGGAGTTCAGGGGGAGGGGGAGGGGGGATTGGGTGTGTTGGGGAGTTTAGGGGGGAGGGGGGATTGGGTGTGTTGGGGAGTTCAGGGGAAGGGGGGAGGGGGATTGGGTGTGTCAAACCTATTCACATTGATAATACACTTTTTTCTTTTGCACAAACCAAATGTGTGGACATTGCTCATTTCGTATGTGTGCTTTATTGGTGTACAGTCCACAGTGTGCATGTCCCAGACACACACAGTGCCCCAAGTGCCGTCTCAATGTTACACACACCAGCCGTGTGTGCTAGAAGCATTGGTCAATGATATTTTGACGCATTTCACGGCCCTCCTGTGCATCGCGGCCTCCATGAGGTGCTGCCCCATCCACACCCTTCTCATCCTCATCGTCAGGTGGTTGCAGTTCAGTGTCAGGGGGCAGGGCCACATTGCGTCTGAAGCACATATTGTGTAGCTTGACACATGCCATGACGATCCTTGCCACCTTCTTATGGCGGTACAGGAGTGTCCCACCAGACCTGCTGAGGCAGCGAAACCGTGCCTTCAATAGGCCAAATGCCTGCTCAATCACTACACAGGTACGTGTATGTGCACGGTTGTAGTCCTCCTCGTGCTGGTTCTGTGGGTTCCGGACTAGTGTAAGGAGCCACCTCTTCAGGGGATAGCCTGCATCACCTGTATGTGGGTGAGAATGTATGTGTCAGTCATGACGTCTATTTCAGAACATGACGTGCCACCATGGCTTGCATCCAACTGTTACTTCGGACCTCTTGTAAATGCACTAATTGATTCACACTATGCGACCAGTATATGCTCATGGCTCTTATGGAATGTTGTGCATGCCATCAACCAATGTATGCAGGGGGGCCAAGTGCCTTGTGAGTGCCCATCCACTGTGTTCGTTCATGCCGTTTGTTTTGGTGGCCTGGCACGTGTCCTGTGATGTCAACGCGCAAATCATTGCAACATTGCTGTCAGCCTCATCATGACCCCGGTGAGCAATGCTGATGTTGATAGGGACATTTTGTGGGCCTTGCTGTCTGTGTGATGGTGTGTTGATGTTTCTGTCCGTCATGTGCCTCATTCGTGCGCAGTTATGGGGGACAGGCCTTTCAGTGGATGGTGTCTGACCTGCATGTAGGTGCATTTCGTTGAGGTCAATGTGGTGTGAATTGGTACAATGCACTTGCAGATGGTTGTGTCATGGTTGGGGCACACCTTCATTCACGTGGTGGGGCAGCATACATCGGCCATTAGGTTTACTGGTGTCAGCTGAAGTTTGTGCTGCTTTAGGGTATGATCTGGCTCCGTTGTCTCTACTACTCACAGCCAGGTGGAGTATGCATCACCCCCCCCCTTCCAGCCAGGTGGAGTATGCATCATTCCCCCGCCCCCCCTGGAGTATGCATTGGTACGTCGTTCACCTACCCACTTCACTTTTCCATGGTCATGACATGTGACTCACCGAGTAGCCAGGATCTTGGCCCTGCATGTCGCTCCATGTAGCGTGGTATTGTGGAGTTCCGAAGGACCATTGAATCATGGGTTGCTCCGGGGAATCGGGCACAGCAATGTGTGATGATCCTGTTGGAGTCACAGACCATTTGCACGTTGATTGAGTGAAATAGTTTACGGTTGCGGTACGGTACCTCCATGGCATGTGGCACCACCAATTCTACATGGGTGCAGTCGATGGCACCAATGCAACCAGGTATGCTGGCTTGTGCATGAAAACCCACCTTGGTGTTTGCAATCTCCTGGGCAGACCGTGGTAATGAGATGTAGTCGTCTGTGTGCTTGAGGAGGGCATCAAGCACTTGGATCAGTGTACGTGAGAATAATGGTTGAGAAATGCCATGCAAGTGCCCCACTGTGTGCTGGTAGGTGCCTGTGGCCAGGAAGTGGAGTACAGACACTACCTTCAGTATGGGTGGGATGGCGTTTGGTGTTTCTATCATGCTGACGATGTCGTTGTGTATCATGTCTACAATGGCGTTGATGGTGTCCCGGTCCAAACGGTACAGGGTGTGCATCTGCTCAGCGGTGAGGTTGAATGGACTGGCTCTGATGCGTGGGATTGTGGGCTGCCTGCGTGGTGCAACTGGCTGTGCTGGTGGGGCTTGCTGGCCCTGCCTTGCCCTCCTCCTCCTCCTGCGTCTCCTCTGTGCAGCCTGTTGTTGTTGCTGTTGTTGTTGTTGTTGTTGTTGTAGTTGAAGTTGTAGCACTTGCATTGCTATCAGGTCCTCCAAGCCCAACATTGCTAGTCCTATTGGAATCATTGTGGAGTGTGACTGGGTGTGGGAAGGGGTTGGGTGTGCTCTTTTTGTACTTCCTGAGTCTGTATTGCCTCCACCTGTGCTGATTCTGTGCCCCTGTGGCAGCTGGATTCACTGCACAAGGCCCTTTACGGTTGGTTCGCGATGGCGTAATTAGCACCATGGCAGTAAGGTACTTAACGGGCTGGGTGATGGCGTTAGGTGCATGTCCGCTTGGGTCGTCATTCGCGTAGCTTTGCGCCATGCCGGTATTTACGGCGTGGCGGGTTGCGTGCGCGCGTCCTTGGTGCAGTTAGCAGCAGCGTTAACTACGATGCCGCTAATGGCATCGTAGTTAACGATCACGGGTCATGATCGGACCTAGCGGAAAACGATGCCGGTAATCATTTGCCGCCATCGTTTTTCGCTTACCGCCAGGGTCGTAATGAGGCCCATTGTCTCATCCATTCACTTAAAGTGATGCATACGGCCTAGTGTGTCACAACATCCCCCCCCCAACAAATCTTTTCTACGTCCTCCCATATAAATAAGGTGAACATGGTCCTCTCAAAAGCTGCCCTCATACATTCCCAGCTCTTTTGCACTCCTCCTCCTAGGTCTCATCAAATAGCACATGTCTCAAAGGCACAAATCAAACAACGGACACTGACTGGTGTGACACCAGCCCCCTCAATCTCTGCAGCTCCCTCAGAAAAATCACGGAAGTGTGACTCTCCCAGATGCTGCCATGAAGGATCCCAGCTCCTCTTGCTCCTACTCCCAGGTGACACCTTATGGCATGGATCTTGTCGACTCATTAAAAGAGATGGACACTGAGTAGTGTGTCACCCACTTCCCAAAATCTCTAGGGATGACACTTGTGTTGTTTCACCACTAAACATCAGAAATTAATCTCACATTGCTACGTTACTTAGTACCTTTCCTTAAACTTTCTTTCTTTCCCTGGTAACATGGGCAGTACTTTCCCCCCAATCAACAGAGCCACACAAATAGACCTTGATATTCTATCTAGCCCTATCTGCGACTCATCGAGAACCAGTGAATGCCTTGTCTTTTAGCAATGTTAAGTCAGGAATCAGGCCAGTGTATAGAAAGAATATATTCATTATTATGGTAAATCTAATATTTACACTACTTCACATGACACGCCACATTCTCTGTGGCACCAAAACAAAGATTCAATACAAATCATTAACCTTTTGGGGATAAATAATAACAAAAGATCTGATATTACACCACGTGTGAGTTTTCACTTTTTGGTGTCATGTAAATAGAAGGATATGGGTTGATTGACCAAAAAAATGACCTACTACCGAATTTTCCCATTTATTTTGGTCAACTTATTTTTGACCTAACCCCTCCTAATGTGGGTGGATACTCCCACCCCTTGATTGCCCTTCCACCCTAACATACTCCCTTACCCCACCCCACATCTATTTTTTTATTGAAATGTACCAATTGATCTACCAAATTCAACAAAGAAATAAGGACAAATCAGAGTAGATCAATTTGGCATTACGTCAAATTGGGCAATACCAAATAGAACACAAGTCAAATAAAAAGTTCAAACCTTCTATCACACACACAAATCCCTTAATGCCAACTACGATGCAGCACGTGCTTGGCATTACACTGCTATGAAATTAGGTTTAAATAAAATGCAAAGTTTTTCGTATTTGTGAAAAACAATTTCACACGTGCAGTGCTCTTTACTTATAATCTCCCTGTGCGCATGTCAATGCTAGCAATGGGAAAGCACAAAAGCAGTTTTAATACATCACTTCTTATATGCATAGAATCCTTCTTCCTTCGCCCCAATGCAATGTAGCAATTCTCTTCTATCAGGAGTCACTGTCCCACTTTTAGTAGGGTAACATGCTTTTCAATTAGGATCTTCACTTTATTTAATTTAGGCCAAACACTTTTCTGCCGAGCACAAATACCAAGCCAGTTAACATCAGCACACCGCTGCTTAAAGGCACGTTCTGAGGAATGATGAACAGTTAGGAATTTTGCTTTTAACGCGCCCCTCCCTTTAGGAAATTTTTGGGTTAGCCAAAATAAATAGGAATACCCAATACATTTATAGACTATGTTTCTATCAACACTGGAACAATGTTGTTGTTTTCGAATTTCAGCACAATTACCCCATGTAATTTGGTTATATGGAAATTGATTACATTATTGTTTAATAATATGCTACGGGTCTGTGCAGTTTTCCCCCACCCACTAATTAAGGGGAAGGTATTAACTCAAACAGATACCCAACATACTTGGTTCTGTTGGACAAACTACTTACATAGAATGTCTCAATTTTTGGTGCTCAGGAAATACTTCAGCTTTTCTGGACCCTCTCTTGGGGAAAAACAGGGGTCTGGTCAGGCACCCCACACGCTTAAGTGCCAGGCTGTTATGCAGGTCTATGCAAAAAGGACGAGCATACTAGCCCTTGGCACTTAAGGGGTTAATATGGACCCAGCAAGTGGGGGTGTGTCTCGATAAATATAAGATTGATTTTCTGTCTTTCCTCATATAACATTTGTGTGACTGTAACTAGTGCCTAGATATCTCGGGGCGTTGTGCGATGCTATAAATGTAAATGTAAATAAATATAATAAATATATTCCTGTCTCCCAGACAATATTAATTCTGCAGCAATTTTTCAACAGTGACACCTCAGTGATTTTAGGCAGCACTTCCTGATTCCCATTGTGCGACCTATTATATTGACTTTATTACTCCTCCAAATTATTACAATTTGACGGTGCCAGCTTGTTGGTCATTGATTTTGATTGGACACCTATAGTCCTCTCCTGCCCCCAAGGCCTAGCCTCTCTCTGTGGATAGGCTCTTGGAACAATGAGGTTTAGATTTGCTGGAAATATCAATCCACCCACTGGGATTCACATTTTTATACATGTCAGTTTTTGCAGTGGAAAAGTCCTACATGACAACTTTCTTACATTTACAAATACACCTAATAACGTATACATATTTACATTACTCTCATCATGCCACACTTGATAAAATGACTCCTGTTTTGGACAATTTGCAATTTTTGTAAAGATGATAAACCTCAGTATCACCAAAGTTTAAATCTAGTTACATTCAATACGCTACTACCTCCACGAATGTCAGTGTTGTGACATTGGGCCTCAATACGAGCATGGCGGTAGCCGTGCCTGTATGGCATCTCCATGTCTATCTCCAGGCTCTCTCCCGGTGCCGCCTCCTGTGATTGGACAATAACCGGCCCATTACGAGATGAGTGTGCCCCGTAATTGCCCAATCGCGGGTGGCGCTAATGCCAGGCTCACGATCCCTATTCTGTCCCATAGGACAGAATGGGGGTGGGGAGCATGGTTGCACAGGCACGTTGATAACGGTGCCGGTGCAATCACGAGTTCTGCTCCCACGTGCCGCGCAGTCTGCCAGGTAAGACCTGACGGGCTGTCAGGAACCCGCGAGCAGAATTCATAATGTGGCGGCCCGGTATGAACGGTGCTGGTGCCTTACCGGCACCATTCATACGTGGCCGACACTATTGTAATGAGGCCCATTGTCTCTGGGGGATAGCTCAGGGGCATTGTATTTTTATTTGGTTTATTTGTATTGCGCACCTGGCCCGAAGGCATTTGGGCTCATATCTTCAAGGTATACATGGTTACAAAAAGCAGGCAGTACAGAATAATGCAAGGTGGCAGGTGCCACCCTGTAAGGCAACAGAAAATATACAAAATATATAGGAAGCAGAGTACAAGAAGGAGATTACATACAGTACAATTCCATAAAATGATATACAAAGCAGGGTGCTTATGGAACAGTGGATAGTAGGTGAAGAGAGTTAGGCATGTGTGGGGGCATGATCCTGGGCAGAGAGCAATATTTTGGCGTTACTCTTGAATGAATGGAAAGAAGGTTTGGCTCTGAGTGTGTTAGGAAGTGGGTTCCAGAGTTTGGCCATGAGGACTGGGAAACTGGACCCACCTGATTTTTGCCTCTTGAATCTGGGCATGGATAAGGTGTAGGCATGAGCTGATTTTAGTGGGCGCGATGAGGAGTGAGAGGTAAAGCGGTTAGATAAGAATGCAGGGGCCAACTTGGACTGGCACTTACGGGTCAGTGCAAGAGCTTTAAGGGATATTCTGTGAGTGACAGGTAGCCAGTGTAAGCTATGCCTGGTGTCGGAAATGTGGACTCTCCTTGGAATGTTAAGAGTAGCTCTTATCACATTATTCTGCATTACCTGCAACTTGTTGATGTTCCTTTGGCTAGTCCCAAGATATAGGGCATTGCAGTAGTCAATTTTGGCCATAATAAGCGTTCTAGCCACGATACTACAGTTAGCAGTAGTCAAGAAGGGCCTGCATACAGTAATGAGTTTGCATGTATATGCAGATGCTGAGAGCACAGCATTGGTTTGTCTCATGAGGGATAAGGTGGAGTCAAGACAGATACCTAAGGTTTTTGTATGTTTGGAAACCTTGATGGTATTGCCGTCAATGATGAATGATTTGAAAGCAGGGTCCAATTTGTTGAGTCTGTAGTGGGAGCCAAGGATGAGTAACTCAGTTTTTTCATCATTTAGGCAAAGCCCATGATGCACCATCCAGGACTGGATAACTGAATAAAAGTCATTCAGTGCTTTCTAGTCAGTCGCATAGTCACCAGTGATAGGGATGAGTATCTGGGTGTCATCGGTGTAATTGGTATAGGTAACACCCTGATAGTCAAGGATATGAAAGAGTGGCTTTGTGAAGACATTGTATAGTGCGGGCAAGACACAAGAACCTTGTGGGATACCACACAGACTGGAGAGGGTTTGGCCGAAGCAGTTGGGGAGAAGACCCGCATAGTTCTGTTTGCCAAAAGGGAGCTGATCCAGGATGTAGCTTCATTTGAAAAGTGAGCAGCATTTTGAGGTGGTGGCAGAGAATTTGGTGGTTGACTAAATCAAATGCTGCTAATAGGTCTAAAAATAGTAGGACAGCCAGTTTACTGTTGTCGTTTAGTTCCTTGATTTGTGATTTTAGGTCAATGAGGGCAGTTTCCGTTCCGTGTCTTGGTCAGAAAACAGATTGCCCGAGGCCCAAAAGTTTATTGTTTTCGAGGTATTCCTGAATTTGTAGGTAAGCAGCACGGTCCAGGATTTTTGATAAAAAGGGAATCGTAGTGATGGGTCTGTAATTACTGGGGTTGCTTGGGTCTAGAGTAGGCTTTTTTATAAGTGGGATGACCCAGGCATTCTTGCAATGTGCTTGCCTTGGAAACAAGACGACACAGTGCGCCACAGGTTCAATCCCCGGGTCCGTGCTTAGAAACCATATCATTTTCTGGGGAGCTAGAAACCCATTTTAAGTTGTCGCTTAAATTCCCAAAGTTGAATTTTGATGAGATGTAAATCAACAAAACAGCCTCAGAGGGGCGTGGCTAGCAGTGAGATGAGGTAGACGTGTGTCTGCTTGGCTCCCGCAGCCGCACTGAACATCCTGGAAAAAAAAGCCTGATTTTCTAATGTTTCAGGAGCTGAAACTCCTTCGTATGTAGGCAAACATCCTTGGGCACACTTGATCCGAAGATCGGGAAAAACCGCGGCCGGAGCCGCTGGAGACGTCCGAGCGAAGTTTGATGGCGAGCGGAGCCCGGCCTGCCTTCAAGATGGCCGCGGGCGGGCTTGATCGGACGCTTTGAGCCAGTGCACCACGGTTGTGCTGGGACGGTATCCGGCCCGCGGCAGCCCAGCTGATTGTGGCGGAGAGTGGGCGCGGACCCGGCTGGGTCCCAGCAGAGTCCTGATTGGCAGGCACGCATTTCGCCTGCCGACACGAGCGGGAGAGCGGAGAGGGAATCCACCAGGAGGCGGAGACCGGGTCCCCCTGCACCTGCACCTACCTTCTGAAGCCCAGAGGGAGCAGCGGTCCAGAACGTCGCCGGCCGGGAAGCCAGCTGGGCTGGCCGGGGCGAGGAGGGCTGCACTCCCCGTACAGGCCCTGCCCCCTGATTTCGGTGACGGGCGAAGTGACCCAGAGAGGAGCTGGGGCCGTGGGGGAGCCGCAGCAACGTCGCGGCTCTCTGCCTGTCCGGTCCCGCGGGCGCTGCTGGCCCAGTGACACACGAGCAGACCCGGGGGCTGGTGCGGGTGCCTGCATACGAGCGGAGGAGACACCCCGACCCAGAGACGTACTGCGGCCCTGCAGCGGGCGGCTGCAGGGTGCGGTAGAAGGCCTCCTGAAAGTGTGGAGTGTTGCAATATGAACGGGAGGTGAGATCTTGTCACGGAGCCCTAGAACAGAACACCACAAGGGGCCTGGCACGTCGGAGAGGTACGGGGGACAAGAGACACACAGGGAGGCATTGCGCCAAGGCAAATACGCCGGCCCACACTGCGCAAGTGACATTTGGAGCGGGGTAACATGCAACAGCCTTGGTCAGCTAGCTGTCCCGAAGTGGAGCGGTGTTAGGGGCGGCATCAGCGAGACTGGACACTGTGCGCATCAGCAGGCCCCCCCCCCCGACATCAGGATATCCTGGCCTGCCATTGGTGGGTAGATTGGACCCGGTGCATACTACGTCGTGGTCTCCGCCGCAAACCCCCCCGCAAACCCCCCCGCATGGAAAGCACATAGTGAAACATCCACTACAGAGGGGCCAACGCAACAAAACACTAAGCACCCAACGTGGCATCATGTGGAAGGATAAACCGAGGAAGATTCCCACACAGAGCAGAATGGACCAGTATACCATTCCCCCACCCCAGCCCACTGACCACCACCTGCCACCCGCGGAGGAGATGGGATCAGACCAGGGTATCTCGCTGAAGGATATCATGGCTGCCATAGCGGACTCTCGCACATCCATGGAGCAAAAAATGGGTGGCATAAGTATGGATGTTTCCCTCCTTCGGCATGACCTCCAAAAACTAACGGCACGCACTGGAGAAGCTGAACAGCGCATATCCACCACGGAGGACAGGATGAACAATATGCAACAGCAACTCCACAACGCGACATCCAAACTGAAGGTATTGGAGGACAGAATGGAGGAGGGAGAGGGTAGGTCCAGACGCAATAATGTGCGCATCCTTGGCATACCCGAAAAGGCGGAGGGCGCCTGCATGGAACTTTTTTTAGAGCAATGGCTTTCTGATCTATATGAGCCCGATGCCTTCTCTAAGTTCATCTCCATAGAGAGGGCGCACAGAGTACCCACGACCAGTCCACCACCTGGAGCCCCCCCACGAACTGTAATAGCGAGATTCCTAAATTACAGGGATCACGATGCCCTACTGCAACATGCGCGTGCCAAGGGAACTGTCACATTCAATGGCTCCAAAATCACCTTTTTCCCAGACTACACACGGGAAGTGCAAAGGACAAGGCAGCTCTTCGACCCTCTGAAAAGGCAATTGCACACGATGGGAGTCAAATATGGGCTGCTCTTCCCTGCACAACTCAAGATCTACCACAAAGGTACAACAGTCCATTTTAATGACCCCAGGGATGCTTGCCCCTGGGCTGAGCAGAAAATAGAAGGAGACTGGTCGGCACCTCGCGAAAATAGGGGGAGAAATCGAAGACCCCTGCCAGAACAACCGTGAGAACCCCGACGACCACCTGCTCAGGACCCTCCGGAAGATGTGGGGGGTTGTACCCCCTTCTGACGCCACCCCCCTCCGCAAAGTGCCTAGCAACACCCTATGGCCACGCTGCGACAACCAAAGCAAGCAATAGACCCCCCCCTTTTATTACAGTTTTACAGCACACACACATATGCAACGACAGGCAACATATACCCACCTGTAGCTGTCGCGGTAAGCCCCGAGCCCTACAGTAAAAGGAGAAAATCCCCTCCTCCCCCGGGAAGCAAGTCAATCCCACGTGTAGCGCACGGGTAGTTTCCCCCGGGGACCAGCCCTTGGGGAATAGCAACCTCCCCCCTTGGGTTTAATCCAGGGGAAAGTCATTCTCACCTGAAATCAAGTTTAGTGCATGTTAAGTGTCCGGTTGACACCATAGAATTGTTGTTCGGGCGACCAATGCTTCTAGTTGGGAGGATTATGGGGTGGGGTGTTAGGGGTTTGTTAAGGACAGCTTCAGTAGAGCCCAATCAAACTCATAAGGGTATGTGGCTAAAATGGATGTCGGGACCCCACGGGCAGGGCTCCAATGGGCGTATACGGCCGCCGGAGACAATGAGGGTGAATACCAATAAATGCTCACATGGCAGAGGATAACAGTAAGGCGGACGCCCTCAGAACACTAAGGCTCATGTCTTGGAATGTAAATGGCCTGGGCAATACCATCAAGCGTCTTTTGGTGCGTCAATTCCTGAATAGACGAGGGGCTGATATAGTGTTCCTATCCGAGACACATCTCGCAGGCACAGAATGTACCCTATTCAGATGAACTAAATATAAGTTAACATTCCACTCCGGCCTCACGATGGGCGCAAGAGGCGTCAAGATCCTGATACAAAAAAATCTCCCTTTCTACCTCCACTCGTTGACCCATGATACAGGCGGTCGATACATATATGTGACGGGCGAGCTGTGGGGACAATCCGTGGCACTAATAGCAATTTACGCACCACCAACCCTTCTAGAGCCACTACTCACCGACATCACCCCGCTAATCGCCAACGACACCTTCAACTACATGATATTAGGTGGTGACTTTAATGAAGTTATGAATGTAACCCTGGACAGATCACATATACGCAACAGGAACCCTAACGTCCCCACCAGGCTGGCCACATTCACCAATGCACTCGGCCTTTGCGATGTGTGGAGAGAACTCCACCCAGACATTAGAGCGTACTCCTTCCACTGGGGGGCACATGCCTCGCTCTCCAGGTTGGATTATTTTTTCACTCCCGCAACCGACCTATACAGGGCGCAAGAAATAAAAATATTGCCTAGAGGCATCTCTGACCACTCCCCTGAACAGCTATCACTTGGGAGACCCTGAGCTGGTTGACAGACTTCAGGAAACTACTAATACCTACTTCGAGCTAAACACACAGGCGGGAACGAACCCTGAAATGCTGTGGGAGCTTATAAAACGGTCCTAAGAGGCGAGGTAATATCGTGGACGACGGCCAAAAAGAGGCAGCATATGAGCAAGATCCTAGAAGCAGAGACACAGGTCAAACAGGCAGAGGAGGAGCACATAAAGGAAAGTACGCCAGCCTCTAATCGGGCGTTGCTACTAGCCCAAAAAAGACTGCAAAGCATTGCAATGGATAACGCTAGGCAGGCACATACTGCAGTGAGAGCAAGGATCTACGAAACAGGCGATAAGGCCGACAAGATGCTGGCATGGCTGGAAAGAAAGGAGCAGGGACGCAGCCATGTCCAAAGACTTGAAGTAAGAGGCGCAAATGCAGGAGTAACAGATCAGGAAGTAACACAAAGCTTCGCAGAATACTATGCTGAGTTGTACGGTGAACCCACAGCTCTGATGGACGCTACGATCATGGACCACATTGAAATTCCTGCCCTAAACGAGGCGCAACGGCAGCAATTGGAGCAGGAGATCACGTGGATGAGATCTTAAGTGCCATCTCTAGTCTCCAGTCGGGTAAGACTCCTGGCCCAAATGGCTTCCCGGTGGAGATATGGCGTAGGGTAGGCACCAACGTGATAGCCCCCCAGTTGTGGAAAATGTACCTCCATGCACGAGAAAAGGTCACACTCCCTCCAGATCTACGAGAAGCAACGATAGTAGTGATACCCAAGCCAGACAAGCCCCTAGAAAGATGCAGCTCATACAGGCCCATCTCACTCATTAACTCTGAGACTAAAATACTTGCAAAGCTGCTGGCGGACCGGCTACAGAAGGTAATTCCTGCCCTGATACACCCGGACCAATGCGGCTTTATGCCACAAAGATCAACTTGCATGAACCTCCGCAGGCTGTTTTCAGTGTTGGAAAGGGCCGACAGCATACAGGGACCACTAGCCCTGTTAGCAATCGACTTTGAAAAGGCTTTCGATTCAGTGAGATGGGAAGCTGTCTGGACCATAATGCGCCGCATGGGCTTTGGTGATACCTTCATGAGCTGGGTGCGTCTGCTGTATGAATCCCTGGTTGCTAGGACCAGGGTCAATGGCTGGAGATCTGAGCTGTTCAAGCTGGGAAGAGGTACGAGGCAGGGCTGCCCACTATCAGCCATGATCTTCGCCATTGCCATCGAACCTCTGGCGATCTTGCTGTGAAACACCCAAACCTGGGAGGGCTTCTGGTGGTCTGAGACCTGGGAAGATAGAATATCTCTGTATGCGGAGGATTTACTCATCTACCTAAAGCACCCAAACTCTTCTTGCCCCAAGGTTGTGCAACTACTGAGGCAATATGAGGTATTCTGTGGGCTACGTGTGAACTGGTCCAAATCTATCCTTTTCCCTATAGGAGGTACCTCGGTGGCGGACCTAGCATCGGGCCCCTACCAGATCGAGAAGGGCGGTTTAAATATCTGGGAATACATGTCACAGCGCAACCTACGGAATATACAACACTGAACTTCTCCCCCCTGACCACAAGATTTGCAGAAGACACCCGACACTGGATCGCCTTGCCACTGAAGCTGCTGGGCAGGGCAGCTCTGTTCAAAATGATTGCCCTTCCCAAATTTCTATACATTCTGCAAAACGCGCCTTTTTACATCCACCAGCAGGTCTTCCACAAAATTGAATGCATTCTTCGGAAATTGCTTTGGAAAGGGGGACACCCAAGAATTGCGCTTGCCACTCTTCAGAGGCCCATCTGGGAGGGGGGGATCGGGTTGCCCAGGCTGCAATCATACTATTGGGCTGCTCAGATGGAGGTGGTGAATGATATGCTCCACGGTGACAGGAACCTGCCACACATCAAGGGTCTCCACTGTAACACCACGGCGAAACCAGTCGAGCTCCTCTACAGTGATCCGAACCGACCTCCGAGACCAGACATGGCATCTCATATAATGAGAATTTGGAAGGAAGCGTTTCGATACTTAGGCTGGGGAGGGAAAACAACTTTGGCCCAGCCGCTATGGAACAACTGCAACCTGCCCGAAATACGAAAGCTGCCAAGATGGCCCGAGTGGACCCAACGCGGAATCTCCAGTGTCGGAGTTGTCGTACATGAGGATAATCTGGCGACATTCGAGATGCTGCAGGGGAAATTCTCCCTGCCGGATACAGAAAGATTCCACCATATGAAACTGGTGCATACTTGGACGGCCCATCGACAGCCCATGCAGGAACTACCGGAAAGCTCCCCATTGGAGCGTAATATAGTCCAAGACCGGGTGGAGCGGAAGGTTACCTCCACAATATACAACGTAATAACCTCATTTGCGACACCGGAGCTATCCAGTCTTAAAGCAAAATGGGAACGCGACATAGGCCAGCTTCTGCCAGAGGACTGGGTGGAGGCCCTGATGTACCCGCGAGAAACAACTATCTCCTCAAGGCTCCGACTGGTCCAGCTGAAGATACTACATCGCACCTACTACCCAAGAGTGGCCCTCTTTCGCTGGGGTAGGGCCTCGGATGCAAGATATCTGCACTGCAAGCGTGAGGAAGGTACCTTTTTTCATATACTGTGGGATTGTGGTAATATCCAGCAGCTATGGCAGAAATGCTATGAGAAACTGCTATGGTCCACTGCGATGGCGGTTCTCAGGCGGAACATTGCTCAGTTGTGGGGATCAGAGCGCACACCCAGTTACGACCAATGGGTCACGGATGTGGACAAATGTGCAGTAATGGAGCACTGTGTGTACAAAGCAAGGGACTGCCCGCAAAAAGCTGAGAAAATATGGGAAAGGTGGGAGGAGGATGACTGAGGACCATGGGCAAGTACTGTAACCACTGAGAACGTGGAGGCCCACCGAAGGGGGAAATATTGACTGTTAAGCACACCCTGGGTCACGAGGACACCCGATGCAGATTCGGATGGACTGTCGTACCATGGTCCCTGAAGCTGAGTTGTTAATGTTATTGTTTTTTCTTGTCTACATCGCTCCCCCCCTACTATCCCTTCTCCCTCCTTGGCGAGAGTGAAGATCCCTGCGGGACACCACAAAAGAGAGCAGGGAGAAGAAAGAAAAGGGGGCATGGCCAGAGTTTGGGTGCGATCTGAAAGAAAAGAAGTAAACCAAGCGAGAACTTGGCCAGATATCCCGATCTGAGCCAAACTTGAAAGCAGAATTGGATGGTCAAATCTTTCTTTGAAAACCGCATTTTGATGTTGCAGTTGAAAATGATATGCTTCATTTTCAGTTTGGCAGTCATGTCTGTGTGTTTTTGATGCTCTGCATTTTAGGCCCAATGTAGCCAAATGCAGTTTCCTTTTGGCTTGGGCTGAAAATACCCCATACTACTTCCTACAACTACTCTATCTCCGTTCTAGTTGATTAGACCCTACCGAAAAATTACCAAGCCTGCCTCCTGCCCCTCTGAAAGCTGCCTGAGACTGAATAAGAGCTCCAACTATGTGTGCCCCTCTAATCCATGTGGCCGAACTTCAGACAAACTTAACAAAATGTTTGCTCTTGACGAATCACCTAAAATGTGTGATTCGAGTTTGTGTGGGAAAGTGGATACAAGCACTTGTGTCAGAATCCAACATGGCAAAGGTGAAGCATTACAATAGCCTTTAGTATCAGTATTGTTTATATCAGCACCTTAGCCACTCCTGCAGAAAGTCAGCATTCTGTATGGTAAATATCTATGACTGGCAGCAGTTCAAAGATTTGTGGCAGACCCACGTTAGGGTTTATGTGCGTATCTCAGAATGACTTTGGTACTCTGTTACCCTTATCGGATGTGCAAAGCTTTGCACAGGTGCACTTTGGAAGATGCTTAGGAAATTGCTGAGGTGCCTAAGAACAAATGAAATTTGTTTAGATCATTTCAGGCTCGTCTCAGTGTTAAGACCACTCTAATGCCATTCAGATGCATAAACTGCTTCTAAGTTCACAAATACCTTTAGTGCGTGCCAGAAGCTCTTTTCCATATTTGCCTGAACATCCCCCTCATTCAAATGCACAGAATCCCCCATTTCAAATGCACCTGCTGCCCTTAGGAGAATGTAAAGGAACCCCCAGGAAAATGCTCATATTCCCCTCAAAGTTTTGCAAAATCACTGGACTGTAATTTACAACAAGTACAATGTTCGCTCTCTCCTGTAACATTATCCTTCTGGTATCCGGTTAATGTGACTCTTGAGGTGACTTGAGCGTAGCATGAATCTTTCTCCTGGTGTCTGAAAATACATTGGGCCTTTTTTTACAAATATGTCAGTGCTGGAAGAAATCAGCAGTAATTCTGTTACCACCACTTTTCTGCACCACCAAATTATAATTCATGGTGGATTTACCACTGGCAGAATTACCGCACTGTAGATTTTCAGATGGAAAGTGACAATTCACCTCCAGCTTATTGCTGGATGTAAATCCTCCGCTTTTCCTCCAAAAATCACAGACGTACCACACTGTACTGGACCAAATGGCGGTAACAGTAATTGAGTTTGGCGGTAATTCGGCAGATTTACTGCCCAACTTGTAAAGCGGCCCAATTGTACTTTGCAGAGGGCAATTTCAGAGTATGAGTCTGTTGGACCTTACACCGCCAACAGCTCTGTATGTGGCAACAGCCTTTACTGCATGCACAGTTTGGAGTGAAACCCCCTGATCATGAGCGCACTGAGGGGATTTCAGTAGGATCCAGAAACTCTGCATCCTGTCCATGGGAGTATGATTGCTACCGCTTTCGACTTTTCCAAACACTATCCAGACTATCACTGCATGCGGGAAATAAAATGGAAATGCTTTTTTATCCACCTTCGCCTCCCACATTTGCCTTTGGGAGAATGGTGGCCAGGGTGGCTGACCATATCCCTTTATAAGCTAAATTTAGCGCCCTGTTGCTCTCTTCTCTTTTCTTTTAGGTCGATGGCTTCCTCTTGACTTGAAATGTTCTAAAGGGCGGCACATGAAAGAGAGCATCAGCAAATCCCCCAGCCCCAGATCAAAGACCAAGCAAACGATGGGCACAGCAGATGAACCCAGCAGACATGGAGCGTCTGAGGGCAGGATTGCAGGAAGAGCCGACTCAGTATTCCTACAATCTCTCATCGTCTGTTGCTAAACGGAGGATCCGCCCGAGGCCACAGAAGCTCTCTCAGTCGGAAAATCCCTCTAAGCCGCCTTTGTTCCTCTTTGTTTCTTGCTGGCCTCAAACCAACAGCGTTAGTCTGACACTAATCGCCTGATATTGTACTTGTATATGTAAGGATCTAGATGCACCGAGTTATCAGCTTTCAATGGATCATATTTGTCAAGAGTGGATCAACTGAAAAGCGAAACAGACAGATAACAGATGAATTGTGTAACTTTACTTAGTGTAATTGTGGGGTATAAACTGTATGATGCAGACTGTTAATAATATGTATACCGTTTTTGCAAACCAAACGTTTCAATAAAAAAAAAGTATGCAGATTGCCAATAATATGTATAAACGTCTCTATAAAGCAAACATACAGGAATTAAAAAAATGGCATGAGAAAACTTGTAATTAATATATAGAAACGTTTCTATGAACCAAACATGCAAACTGTTATTAATATGTATTAATTTTTGTTTAACCCATATGTACATTAATTACAAACATGACAATAAAGGAGCTTTCAATTTAAAAAGAAAAAAACTTTTTTGAAATTTGGGAATTGCATAAAATATTCTGCGGACAGATTAGAAAATACATTTTCAGGATTGTTTGTTAATTGAGGTTTATTCAACAGTCCATAAGAGATCACAATATGATTAGGCCTTCTATGCTTTGAAGAGAGGTATTTTTAACTTAAAGTCAAATCTGATTCAATTTTGGAATCATTTTGAACTTGAAACCTAGTGTGTTGAATTTTTCAACAGTTGGAAACCCATTTTCGGACACCTCAGGCCTGATATGCCAAAGCATTCTACAATGGCACAATCCAATTGAAACATGTTTTGGAAATCAGGCGCCATATAATTAAATAGTGATCCTGACTACCTGGAGGTGCGCTTCACGAACGAAGCATTTCCTTTTTGGATTGCAGCCCATTCCGACCCCAGCAGCACTGCGAGCCGAGCTCTTGCTGCTCCCCTGCTTCCTGGAGGAGGCGGGGCCTATTGCGCTCACGTGAGCGATCACGTGACTTGAGCCCAGCATTTACTGCCGGCATATCCGCCCGAGTGGCGTGTGTTCCTGACTACCTGGAGGTGCGCTTCACGAACGAAGCATTTCCTTTTTGGATTGCAGCCCATTCCGACCCCAGCAGCACTGCGAGCCGAGCTCTTGCTGCTCCCCTGCTTCCTGGAGGAGGCGGGGCCTATTGCGCTCACGTGAGCGATCACGTGACTTGAGCCCAGCATTTACTGCCGGCATATCCGCCCGAGTGGCGTGTGTTCCTGACTACCTGGAGGTGCGCTTCACGAACGAATCATTTCCTTTTTGGATTGCAGCCCATTCCGACCCCAGCAGCACTGCGAGCCGAGCTCTTGCTGCTCCCCTGCTTCCTGGAGGAGGCGGGGCCTATTGCGCTCACGTGAGCGATCACGTGACTTGAGCCCAGCATTTACTGCCGGCATATCCGCCCGAGTGGCTGTGTTCCTGACTACCTGGAGGTGCGCTTCACGAACGAAGCATTTCCTTTTTGGATTGCAGCCCATTCCGACCCCAGCAGCACTGCGAGCCGAGCTCTTGCTGCTCCCCTGCTTCCTGGAGGAGGCGGGGCCTATTGCGCTCACGTGAGCGATCACGTGACTTGAGCCCAGCATTTACTGCCGGCATATCCACCCTTGTGGCGTTAAGCCCTGGAGGCAGTAAGGGCTGGAGACGCTGTTTTGCTGTTCGGCTGTGACCTGTGAGTAACCTGAACTCGGATCTTGCTGCACAGTACATATCACTTTATCAGCTCTAAGGGTCTGGGGTGGAGAGTCGGACTCTGGCAGCTCCACAAGCTGTCGGGCGTTCCCTACCCTGAGACTGAGCGCTCCTCTTAGATCCTCAGACAATTGTGGTTTCTGCAAAAATTAATATCTTTTGATTACGTATGGACTAAGATCATTTATCCTTAGTTCACAATACACCTGTTTTTATTATTCTGTTTTGGGGTGGAGGGGGCTGCATAGATCCATTTCTTTCTGTATTTTTAATCTAAGAGTGTTTTTGGGACAATTGTTATTATTATTTTTTTCTTTTTTGTTGGCTGAGGTTGCCTTGGTCTTCAGTGCAACATTTATTAGATTGCTGTGCTCATATCTTTATCGACTGTGGTGTATAAAATAGGTATCATTGCAATTTCAATCCACTTTTAGCTCAACCTTTCGCTGTTATATTCTTAAGTCTCCTGTTTCTAACTACTGGTCTCTGGTTCTCTCTGAATGACACGCAAGGGACTGCGAAGTCAGACAGCTATGGAGGCCTCACTGGCCTCGACTCCGTCTGCTACCGGTAATTTACCCTCTGTCTCATCAGTTACTACTGTCAGTCCCTCCCCGGTTACAATGGGGAATTTACAGCATGTTCCACCAGATGCCCCTTATAACCCTTTACTCCTTAAAACCCTAGCCCGGGCTCAAATCCATGTCAGCGATAGGTCCGAGGTACTTAATGCTATGGGTAGTTTTCCCCGCAATGCAGTCTACAATAGCTGCATTTTTAATGGAACTCATGATATCTCGATGGACACACAGGAAGAACGCCTAGCAGCTACCTTAGCCTCTAATCTTGCGAAAGGGGCTACCCCTCAAAAAGATAAGGGCCATCTGGATTACTCCAATAACAATGTGGTTAATTCTGTTCTTTCAACATCTGCCAACTCCGACTCCAGGTTGCCTATCCTATCTGTTAGGGCGGCTGACTCTGTAGCTACTGCCTCTGCACTACCAAGGATAACGGTTAATGGGAACTCTGCTCTTCCTTCCACTGAACCTCCACTCGAGGTTAACTCTGCAATTAGGGCCATTAATCATACTTCGACTATACATGTTAATCTGTCTACTAATGTGGCTGGTACTCCATATACGCCTAAAGGGAAATCGACACCTACCATGTTCAAAACTCCATTTAACAAATCCCATAATCCCTCCCTTAAAACAAAATCCAATCTGGGCACCCAAGGGAAACCAATTCAAGGGAAAAACATTTCACACTTCTTTGGAAAGAGGTCTACATCTAGTACCCTTGTTAAATCTTTACACTCACTTCCTACAGTTTCTTCATTTGATCATACTAACCTATTTGATGTAGTTAAGAAATTGGTGATTGAAGATCCTTTAGCTCAGGATATTGACGATATCAGCATCATAGAATGTGCAGACAGGGCAATTGCTGACAGTCACCAGGCCCCTAATTGCAATAATACTAATAATGTCACCCAGCAAATTTGTGATGATTCTTTTGCAGGCTCTCCTTCTGATCTCATCAATTTTATTGATGAGTACACAGAGAAACAAAATTGGTTGAAAGAAAGGGGTTTACTCCCAGACTCAAAAAAGGATCAGGGTAGCGAATCGATCTTACATCACACTCTTAAGGAGGCAGATGAAAGAATTAAACTTTCCCAACCCACTATTTCGGCTCTGAATATGGTTCTGAGTTCCTTTGTGAGTCTGTATGACAATATATGGTCTGAGGTCAGATCGCACTCTCTCCTCTTATCTGAAATTTATTCTAGGTTAGAGGGCCTTGACAGATTTGAAGAGCTAGTTAAAATTATAAAGGAAGAACATCCACTTTTGCCTACACACGGTCATGACCCTACTCCTCTTAATCAACTACCCTCTGCAGCCCATACCGTACATAAAGGACTTACCGTGATCACGCCAAGTATGCAGGAGGTAGTTTTAGTTCAGGGCCAGAGTCCTACGGTCCCTCAAGGTCCAGTTTTGAACTCTTGTACCCAACCCGCTAAGATGTCGATAACTACCTCTGAGGGTCGGCGAAAGTTCACTGGATCGAAGCCACTACTAACTACCCCTCATACCAAACTTACGATGGTATCAATGGAGGAGAAAGTCCAAGAGGAAGCGGCTGGTCCGCTTCCTAATCCTATTGTTCAAGGTCTTCCCCTTATGGGAGGGTCTTTAGAATTGGCAGATCTCTCCAAGGGTCCCCCTATCGCCTCCTCCCTGGAGTTCATATCTATTTCGACCTCAGAGAATTCATCTATTTCCATTGAACCCATCAAAGAAATCCTACATCAAAAAGTTGTGCCCTGTATAGGAAGGAAAAGGAAAATCACTCAGCAAATGAAGAAAACTAAAAATCAGAAAAACGTGAAACATCTAAATTCTTATACGAATCAATTTTTTAAAAATCTCTTCTTGGCGAATACTGTGGCTTCCTCATCTACTACTCTCGTTCCGAAGGGGACTGGGAACCATGCTGACTCAGTGGCTTCTAGGACCCCTATTCCGACTAGGGTGGCTAATGCAGCCACAGCTGACCTACTTCCCACTACAGTAGTTCTATCTCCCTTACCGGATGGTGTGGTTGATGGTCTCTCGACTAACAACATTCCTTCCCTAGTAGTGGGACCCAATATCGAGGGGGTTGTGGACTCTGTGGCTTCTGGTACCCTGACAACAACCCCAACTTTACCAAAGCCGACCTCCGTTAATGCCTTGACTGTGCCTACTACTTATGCTACTGTTAAAGCAAAGGATTTCTCCACTGATGCAGTATCCCCGACTATCTTATCTAACTGTATATCAGGGTCAGTTCAGAGTCACTCAGAGACTACTCGGCCAATGACTACAGCAAACCTGGTTAACATTGATATGGTCAAACATCTCTTCCGGGAGATACTGGCTCCTAAAACTGTATGTGGGGCAGTGCCTAAATCTAATGTATGCCTGTCCCTAGATGGGGCTTCTTCTACCCCGCCCCTATCTCTGGAGCCAACGCTCACTGCTGTCACTGAGGGTTTCCCTGTGACTACTGAGCTTATAACGAGGGACGGGGATATGGGAGCTTTACTAGAGAGGGATTCCCCTGCCCCTCTCCCTTCTAACCCAGCTTTTCTAAGTCTACCTATTGCTGCCCTGATTATGGACCGTGAAGGTGCTCCCTCTGGGCTCGATTCTGTTCGCTACAATACTTCTCTCAATTTCTGTGAAAGACTCCCTGTGGGTCCCAATGCTATTCGAAATAGGACTATACTAAGAGGTGCTAGGGGTCCCGACTTGGCGGTTGATTCTTTATCTCAATTTACCAAAAAGATCTCTGACTCCCTTCCTAATATGTCAGAATCAAAAGTTCCTCGGGATATTATACAACTTACCAGCCTCTGGGGCCAAGATACGCCAATCTGCTTAAACCGTGGAAATATTTTAAAGATCTTCCATCAACTTCCCTCGCTCTCACTCATCTCTAGCTATGACTTGGATAGCATTATCTTCCCCATTCATGACCGGGTAGATGTAAGTAATATCATTCTTAAATCAAGAGTGGTTTTGGATTTGATCATGGGACATAAGGAAGGGTTAAAGCAACTTGGCTTTGAAGCAAATTTACTGAAATCCACCCAGCCCTCCACTAACAATGAAGGGGATGCAAAATATAGGGATAATCTCACTATGGTATATTATCCGGAAAGAACCCCACAGCCCCATGGGAGGCAATTCATGCCCAAATCAAATGGACACTTTCGCAATTGGGCACAGGTCACTGCAGGTCTGTGGAAATGAGTCCCTCCTGATTAATCCAGAACTACCTACAGATGCTCTTCCTGTGAATTCCTTTGGGTTTCTCTCCTGGAATTCTAGAGGTAACTCTCACCTCTTTACGAACTTAGACACTGTTACTGTGATCAGGGCCTCACATTGCTTCTTTCTTCAAGAAACCTGGATGCTCTCAACTCCCATTCTAGATGGGTTTAATATCTTTTCTCAAAATGCTAGACCCAGCCTGGGAGGGAGGCCATCGGGGGGTCTTCTCATGGGATTAAGAACTTCTTTGGGTTATAGGTCTAAGGTGCTTTTGGATACGCCTTTTGGTATCCTGGCCCTGGAGGTGTTCTCTCTTGATCTTACGGTTACTCTACTTCTGGTTAATGTATACTGGCACAAGGGAATCTCTCCTCTTGAGCCGTTTCTGCAAAAGTTAACGGATATGCTTCTTTCTTGGAGATCTGTGCATCCCAGGGGTAAACTGATCCTGGCAGGTGATCTTAATTCGGATTGTTCTATCTCTTCCGAATCCAAATATGACGACTTGGGACTAGCAATGGAGGACGACTCCCGCCTAGGCATGAAATTTGCACGTGGTCGTTGTTGCAATTTCGCCATGGATTCAGTGGGTCTTACTTGTCTCAATGGTTACTACGATGCTACCAATCTATCTCGACCCACATGGCATAGATCTTCATTAACATCTACCTTAGACTACGTGTTTGTAGATCACTCTCTCACTCCTTTCTCGTCTAATGTCGAGGTTTCCTTCAATTCATGGAGTGACCATGGTATTCTTCGGGTCTCATTTCTTTGTCTCCTTCCAACTAAGTCTTTGCCCGTGGGGGGACCTACCCATCTCCAAACTGTGGGACAAGGGACAGGGGTTCGTTGGACTCCTCTCAATATCAGCCTACTGAATCGTAAACTGATCTCTTCTTTTAACCATAGCTCTTTTTGTTGGAAATTGGCAGTCTTCAATACAGTTCATTTCGATAGCTTTCTCACTGCCTTACAGTGCAGTATTCACGGCCAGCTTAGGAAAGGTGTTATTAAAATATCTCACCCTCATAGATTTGATCAAGAATTGGCTAACGAAAAGGGTCTCACTAAGAAACTCATTAGAGATGTACAAGCCCTAGACATGGAATGGGCCGACAAAAATAAAAAAATTAAAACCATCCGCCAAAAATATAAAAACTATTGTAAGTTTAGAAAAGCTTCTATGCTACAAAATGATGCAGATCATATGCTTGCAGTGCTTATAAAACGAGATCTGAGGGCATTTTGGGTTACAGTAGCTAGCCTAGATAATGCGGCGGTCGCCGACCAGCTAAATGCCATTCCTGAGGTTCAATGGGTTGAGCACTACACCAAACTCTTTGACATTGGGGGTGAGGGATCAGTTTCCTGTCTTCTGGGGAACAACCCCTCTAAGGACTCATGGAAACCTCCGACTGACTCCGAGACAATACTTGGACTCATCTCCAAAGCCAAGAAATCTAGGGCTCCTGGGCCTAACGGCCTTACTAACAACACATTCAAAGCTGAGCCAGTTCTCTGGGCTAACCTCCTTTCTCTGCTCTTTGAAGATGTCGTTAACTCCAGGAAGGTACCCACTAGTTGGCAAACTGCTCACATTGTCCCAATCTTCAAAAGAGGCCTGCGTAACGAGGTCAAAAATTATAGACCTATCTCGCTTATAGATGCGGATTGTAAGCTTTTTGCCTCCTTGTTGCTCTCGCACCTTAATGTTTGGATCAGGGAAAATAATATTCTCCCCAAACTACAAACAGGCTTTAGGGCAGGCCACTCAACTAATCTCAATGGTCTTATTCTCAGTGCCCTACAGACCTCTTCTTGGGGTAAATATGATGGACCTCTCTATGTTGCATCTATTGACCTGTCAAATGCTTTTGACCTGGTTATCAGGTCAAGACTATGGGGAAAACTAACCAAATGGGGCATTCCGGCAGGGCTTTTATCTCTTATCATGGCCATGTATGAAAATTCAGGGGTCCATATCAGGCTCGACTTGGCAGGAACCCTCTCCAGAAGGATTAGGACACGTATTGGGGTGAGACAAGGTTGCTCGTTAGCTCCCTGTCTCTTTATCCTTTATATGGCTGATGTGGATGACTTCCTGAGAAATGCAGGTATGGTGAGTGCTAAACTAGGGGATCTGAGGCTTTCATGGTTGGCTTATGCCGACGACTTTCTTCTTTTTGACAAAACTAAAGTGGGCCTGCAGAGACTCATATGTAAATTTGAAGAATATGGTATTCTTAATGGCCTTAAGATTAACCCGAGCAAAACCCGTACTATGGTCTTTTCAAAGGGGAGAATGGGAAATAACAAAATATGGAAAATAGGTGGCGAAAATATAATTAGAGCAAACAAAATCGTCTATCTTGGTTATTTGATTTTGGCTAGACCCTCGGCGATCGAATTTAGATGATTTCTCAGACACAAATTGCTCCCTCTCATCTCCCAATCCCTCAAACTAGATAATAAATATGGTATGTTCTCCCTTAAGCCTGTAGTAGATTTTTTTAAGGGTAAGGTTACTCCCAAACTTTTGTATGGAAAGGAATTTCACTACTTGGCACTTTTGACTTTCTGGGACTCTCTTGAGGGTATCTATTGGAGGAAAATTCTAAAACTGCCAAATTCCATTCCAATAGCGGCTATTAGGTATGATTTAGGGTTAGTCTCATTTCGAGCCAGGATTCTCTGGAGGATTCTCTCACTTTTTTCAGCCTTGCTTTCTCCTAAACCTGACACTCTTTATGCTGATGTGGGCCACATGATTTCTTCTCAGGGACATTTAGTCAAGAATCTATATCTCAACGCTTTTAGTGATCTCTGTGACAGGACCCTGTTGGATATTTCCTCCGATAGGGACACCCTACTAACGAATCCGAATAAGGTCAAGGAGAGTCTCTTTTCTCATGACTGGAGTAATACTATTGAAAAATTACACTCGTACCCCTCTCTGAGAGATTTACAATTTGATCATAAAAAAAGAGGCCTGTTGTCTTTTATTTTGAACCAATTCCCCAACAGATATTGTCGCTCCCTTCTCATTAAACTCAGATGGAATCTCCTCCCTACTTGGGAAGTTCTACATAAAAGGAAGGAGTTCTCTGATTTAGATCCTAGTTGCCGTTTCTGTAAAACTTTGGGGGTGATTGAAACCGCTCGGCATCTCTTTTTAGACTGTACTGCTTTGACAGCTTTAAGGGACAAATATCTAGGACGTTTTAATGTAATGGGGCAAATGGGGGAGGCCCATTTGATCTGGTCTCAGTGTCTCACTATTTCAAACACTAAGGATGGACTTGCTGTGGCTGGATTTATCAAAGCTTTAGATTTATACGCCCCGCTGTTATGATTATGCTTGTTATGACTATGCCTGACTCTATGAAATTTCTCTTTATTCTCTGCAGGTTTATTTTCTATTTTAGAATTTTGTAAATTTTAAAGTTTAGTGTCGGTATAATTTTAATGCTGCAGTGTATTTTTGCACTGAACTCTTTAAATTTAAATTTAAATTTGTCCCTTATTCTCTGGAAATCTTAACTGGAAATTGGATCTATGTTTTAACGCTTGTTTGTATAGTTGAAATTTAAATGTAATGAATGTTTTTCTACCTTTTAAAGACAATTTTTTTGTAAAGGTTTCTTGTAAACCATATACAATAAAAAAAAAAAAAAAAAAAAAAAAAGAAAGATTTTCCCAGTTACAAAATGTTCTAAAAGCACATACATTAAACTTTTCTAGCAGATTTTGAATTTGGTGTTTAGCGAAGAGAATGTGAAAATGTTTAGAGATTCATCAATATGGACAGTGCAACATCCTAAAAGGTGAGCACCACCACCCCCACAGGTGATTGTGAATAAAAAAAAGTGATCAAGTCTTCAGTGTTTCTTTGTTTATTACTTTGTGAGCCTCTGTGTAGTTGCAGGGTTCGACATTGTCAATTCCATGTTTCCACTGTTCTAGCTTCATCACGCGTGTGTACTGCAATGTTCACGATAGACTGCTGCTTGCTTTTTTCGATATTATCAGCACTTTTGTAACACGTTCCGTTCTCTATATTTCCCTTTTCTTTTCCAAGAACCCGTGGCTTTTTAGAATGCTTTGTGGCTTGTTCCATGTGGCTGAGCTAGTGCTTTCACTCATGATTCACTTGGAGTTGTTAGCGGTTGCGTTCTTGCTCTACTTAAATGCAGTAGAGGTCTTAAGTTCAACTCTCGTCGTCTTTCTTGGTTTGTCTATTCCTAGTTCTCTTAGCTCTCCTGACTTGGTCAGTGCTCTTACACTTGACTGACTTGACTTGCTCTGTCCTTGCACTCTTGATTCCCTTCAATGGTTTACCACTCTCTCAGCATCACTGCACATTCCTCAATTCTTCCATGATCCTGAATTGCCAGTACTATTTTACTCCTTAGAGTGCCCTTAGAGTGCTGGAAGCACTCATTCTATGTCTGTTAATCAGGAAAGTAGGGCCCTAAATGGTGGGAAGAGTGCATCTTTCTACAAAGGCTGCCCACAAGGGAGGACCATCTCGAGGGTAAATGCAACAAAAACCAAAACTCCTACCAAAAACCCAATTAATCTGACTAGTCCATCAATGCTAAGTGTGGCCAATGTTGGAATGCACGTTCAGGCCACCACCCCTCCCAGACAATTTAGATTTGCGAAAAATGTATTAAAATATGGAAATGAGTATTGGCCGGAACAAGGGTCGGGGGACGTGTCTCGGGTGGGGACAACTGGCAGGAGTGGGAAATCATATAGGAGGAGCATAAATAGTGTTGTAATTTAATTATGTAGGATGTAGTATGCATATACACACGACAGTCACCACCTGAAGTAACATTGTGTTTATGAGTAGGCCTGAATCCTCGCTGGCTGTGTTTTCATCAAGACACAGACCAACGACATCCCTTGCCACACCATTACATCCCGATTCCCAGGCACAGCAAAAGGAACACGCACATGCTCCCTCAACAGTCAGGCCTTTGAACTAATTAGGAAGGAACTGATATAGGGGAAGCAGAGCACGACATGATCTATGTTTTGTGCCAAGGAGAGATAAGAATGATACCCATACAGTGGGGAGTGCATAGTAGGGGTGCGAACGTGACTGGGATGAGAAAAAGGCTGCTTTGTTCGCAAGGACCAGACTGACCTCGAAGATACCCACTGAGCTCACATTGATAACCAGGTGTATGTCACGTGACAAGGATTGAAGGTAGGGTGGTGCTAGTTGATGTTAATCAATTGCCTTTTAGCATCTTAAGACATCACCCATGTGTGGTGAGGATGAGCAAGAAGACAGCGGAACCAATTGGAGGATGGGTTATATGCAATCATTCGCATGTAAATAGGCGGCAGCCAATGAGGGTGGGGAATGAACACTGTATATCAAATGAGTCATGAATGCAGATGTCTCTGCTTATAATGTTATGTTCACTTTGATGAAGGCAGAGAGCGTCGCGGCAGTGGAATAATAATACCCTGTTGCCATTTCCTTTTTGGATACAAAATAAAAGCTCTTGTCTTTCTCAAAAAAGGGTGCACCTACCCTTTTCCCCTAGTGGGTTGTATTTTCTTGGTCTGAGCATTGGGAGTTGCCCCACACCTACCAGGGGTTGGGGTGGGATTACATCACGGTTATTTGAGGGGTGAAGCTTCCATTCACAGGACATTAATCTCAAGTCAGCACTCCCCTTTAATATTTTTTTTAAACTTTCCTTTTTCATATTTTTTTTTAATTCAACATTCTGAGGTACAAACTATCTCATTAATGCTAATCCCCCACCACCTCCCCCACCCCAACTGTTGCGTCGAGACAGCACAGGGCAACAGAGCAAGTCATACATATAAAGTAGATATGGCAGGCAGGCAGTGTCACATCTTATACGTGAAATGCATCCTGTATCCAATTGAGTAGAGGTCCTACTATACACAATACTACGTGATCGCTAGGGGGGAATTTAAGTCGTATCCATACAATCTTTCCTCATATCATTCCTAAACGGGGTCCAGTAGTCTAGTGGTCTGCAGCCTTCTGGCAGGCTCATAGCATATTGAGATTTCCTCCTCTCGCACATGCTCATGCTGTTTATCCATTCCTGCAAACAGGGAGCCCTTCGTTTCCCCCCAAGTTCATGCTATTATGGATCTTGCAACTATAGATGCCATCACCGTCAACTTCATTACAACTTTTGATTCCTGCTGGACTAAGGCTAGCAAACATAGTTCAGGGGTATATTGCATTTGAGTACCCTGCATCTGAGACATAGCCTTCTCTATATTATCCCAGAAAGGAGGTATCAGTGGGCAGCTCCATGAGACGTGGAGAAGATCAACTGGGTCGCATCCACATCTAATACATTGGGGGGGCTGGTCTATCTGGGTAGAACCTGTGCAGGCGGGTTGGAGAGTAGAACATCTGGTGTATGAATTGAAATGTATCAATCAGAGATGATTTTGTTCATGGATATGTTTCGTGTTTGAGTACCAATATTCCTCCATTGTTCCTCTGACAGTTCTCGTCCCAGTGCCGTTTCACATTTAACCTTGTCATTATAGACGTGGGTTACTTTCTGTGATCTGATACATTTATATATGGATGACACCAGCTTTTTAGTGGTTGCGGGTTGTGATATATTGAAGTATTATGTCTTAAGTACCCTGCGCAGTCGAAAGTATAGCAGCATAGTAACTGCCGTCCATTCCCCTCTATCCTTCAAGTCTTCCCATGTGATAAAGCTTCCATCCATAAGAAGATCGCCCAGTGTGTGGATCCCCAGTCTCTCGGAATGTTGTCGAAAGATTGTCTTGTGAGTGAGGGGGACACCGCTAACCTTGTATAGAGCAAGTTTTGGGGAGAAGCAGCCTTCTTGACCGGTTACTGGACGTAGCTGGTCCCAGGCTCTGCAGGTGATAGCCACAGGTTGTACTTCAGTCTTTTCCTCCCTAGCCATGGAGCCCTAGAGCAAGCCTTTCATGGTATTTGTGTGTGAAGTTACCTTTTCAAGTAGGGTATGTGGGAGTTCGGCCGTAGGGGACCACCACCAGACAGAGTATTGAATCTGAGCCACTAAAAAATAAGCATGCAGATCTGGGTATTCTAGGCCCCTGTGTTCATACGGCAAGGTCAGGGTTTGTTTGGGGTGTTTCACATACAGCATCATTTAATCTGCATAAAGGTAGATTATGGAGCAATGGGAATACACTTTGACCCCTCTATGAACATGATATTCCCGCAGGGCGCAGGCCAGCGGTTCAATCGCCAATGCAAAAAGGATGGTATATAGGGGGCAACCTTGGCGGGTACCACGGGTCGGATGGATATAATCGGATAACATGCGGTTGGTGTATATTTTCGCTTTAGGTGCCATACACAGGAGCTGTACCCATTGAAGAAAGGCGATTCCAATCCCCATTTGCTGAAGGACGTTGAACAGGAATGGCCATTCCACAGAGTCGAAGGCCTTCTCGGCTTCTAATGCAGCTACAGCAATTGGAATGTATGGGTTCACGTTGTGCATGAGTATGAATAAACAGCACAGGTTCTTCTGGGTGGAGCAACCTGGGATGCAGCCGGCTTGGTCGGGGAGGAGCAGCATGGGCATATATGGTCGGAGGCTGTTAGCTAGTATCTTTGCTAGGATGCTATTGTCTGTGTTGACTAAAGATAGTGGTCTATATGAAGTGCATTTGAGAGGGTCTTTGGAGGGTTTTAACAATACAGTTACATGGCAGTCCTAGTGGATTCAGGAAACACACCCCGACGATCTGGCTGGCTCATACATATCACGTAGATGGGGAATCAGAAGATCAGCGTATGCTGCTTTATACAGTTCTTCCGTAATCCCATCTAAACCTGATGCCTTTCCATTACGGAGAGAGTGGATCACTCTATGGAACTCCTCGTTGGTAGGGGGTCGTTTAGGGTCATGCCTAGGGCTGGGTCCAAACAACCCAGAGCTATTTTCTCCAGGTATTGAACTATAGAGTCGTGTCCAGCTGATGTCTGGGAAGTATATTGTCTCTCATAGTAGTAGTGGAACAAGTTATTGATTCTCACACAATCTTTAGTAGGGGTTTCCTCCATATCTTCAATTTCCATTATAGTGTCCAAGTGACATTCGTGTTTGATCGCCCAAGCCAATGTCCGGCTCGGGTTGTCCCCCTCGGCATATGAGGCAGCCACAATGGGGTCGCTTATATACTGTTCTTTTCTAGGTGTCAGCAGTGTCATTTACTCCCTGGCTGCTCAAAGCTGGGACTGTACCTACCAGGAATCCACAAGGCCCTGTTGTAACTCTAGGTTTTTAATCTCCTGCTCAAGGATAGACATGGATCTGCATATGGATTTCAGGACAATTCCCTCCTTTGCGATATACACCTTAAAGGCTTCCCATATAAACCTGTGGTCTGGTACTGAGCCCACATTCACTTCGAAAAACGTTTGAATGTGCTGCCCAATTTCATCACAGACAACTGCATCTTCTAGGGCGTGGGCTCTGAAACACCATCATAAGTGTCATGGGGGCGGATTGGGCCTAGTAAACCTACTAATACTGGAGAGTGAACGGAAAGGGTTCGGGGAGGTATCTGAGAATTCATAATATCTCGAACTAAATCAGGTGATACCATAATATAATCAATCCTTGAGTAGCTACTGTGTACCCCTGAGTAGTACGAGTATTCCCTGAACGTGGGGTAAAACAGTTGCCAGGAGTCATGGAGATCATGCTATCCATCTTGGCTGCCGATTTCTGGGCTGCTCTCGGAAGGGCGAGCTGGGTAGTAGAGGATCTGTCCAAATCCAGGGAAATAGCAACATTAAAGTGTCCCGCCTACATGACCTCATACTCTGGGAATGTACACAAATGGGCGGCGCAGCACTTAAAAAAGTCTGGATTGTCATTATTTGGAGCATGTATGTTCATGATGAGAACCCACCATCCCGCGATCTCTCCTGCAAGGAGTAGGTATCGTCCCTCCTCATCCCCAATTTGGCTGTGGAGCTTAAATTTTAGTGATTGATAGGTGTAGGTAGCAAATCCCCGGGAATGTGTCGAATAGGAGGAGCAGTATCTGTGGACCCCCCACTCTGCCAGGTTGGAGAGCCTGCTGTCTCGTGCTAGGTGTGTTTCTTGTAGGCAAAAGATATTTTCCCTGTGATCTTTAGCATAGTTCGAGATCAAACGTACTTTCTTACTGTTGGTAAAATCACATATGTACCAGGTTAACAATGTTATGTTCATGTTAGACCCTTGTGTTTTGTCAGAGGTTCCCATACTGTGAATTATCATGGGTCTTCTGCTGCTGTTTATACAATACCCCCGGATCTCGTAGGGATATAATTAAATGGGTGAGATCTTTTGCTGCACAGTATTCGCATGCTCTGTCAATTGACACATCATATTGCCCAACCTGAGAAAAAAACAGATTCAACAAATATGAATCCCGATCAAAGCCCCCCTCCTCCCATGCCAGAAACAGCACCTTACCGGCCCCTTAGTCCCCACCTCACCCTGGTCAGCCCCCCAAAATAAGCACAATCAGTGAGTTCTATGCTTCCGGGCATGGGGAGCTAGAGGCGGCTGGAATTGCTCCATGTGGCAGAAGGCCAGGTAATGTATCTGTTGCTTTATTACCACTTGTTGGCGGGTATCATGTACCATAGTGCTGATGACTAAAATCATATGTATACCCCTGGACAGGGTACCAGATGATAAGGACTTTACAGGATTTTCCCAATGGGGTAGGCCACTATGGTGACCTTTGGGGTCAGCCCCTCAGGTCTGGGATGTCCTAGCAAAATGTTCTGTGGCCTCTGGGGATGTAAAAAAGGTTACTCTTCTGTTGTGTACCGACCCAAACTTGGGTGGGAACAGCATGGAGCAGCGAACTTCCTGTCTTCTTAGAATATTTTTCACTGCTTGAAATGTTTTTCTTTGGTCCTGCATTTGCGTGCTAAATTCAGGAAAGAGACGAATGGTCACTGACCCCCATCCTAGTTCTTTCTTTCTTTTCTCTGGCGGCGCGGAGTAGGTTATCTCTGTCTCAGTAGCTAAACATTCTAGCTATGATTGCTCCCTCGGTTGCCCCTGGGGAGGTTTAGCCGCCAGGGACCTGTGTGCTCACTCCACCATAAACATGCTTGTGATTGGTGGACTATCAAGAACCTCCATGAGTAGTTTCTCAACAAATGCTTCCATATTGTCTACCGGGGTGGACTCATCCACGCCAGTAATGCGAATATTGTTCCTCCTGGATCTTCCTTTGAGGTCATCATTCTTGGCCACCATCTTGATGGCTTGTTGTAGGGTAGCCACCTCACATTGAAGGATCTCCACTTTGTCTCCCCCATCGCCAATCTTCTGCTCTGCTTCTATCATTAGGTTGCATTTGGACTGCAGAGCCATCCACTTTGCAGGTCAGAGCGTCTATTTTAGCCCCAAGATTGTCAGTGCTGTTTTTCAAGGCTAGTAGTGTTTGGTTCAGGGTGGAGACGTCCAGTTGGGATGGGCCCGGCATCTCAGCAGGGGGAGGAGGTGCCTGGGTCGACTT
This sequence comes from Ambystoma mexicanum, assembly GCF_040938575.1. Lineage (NCBI taxonomy): Eukaryota > Metazoa > Chordata > Amphibia > Caudata > Ambystomatidae > Ambystoma > Ambystoma mexicanum. The sequence continues at coordinate 1,203,783,690 of NC_090933.1, forward strand.
GTCAAATTGTTCAATATTTGCTTGTCTTTTAGGGTTGCCCATAGCAGGGCATCCAGCTGCAATGTTTCTTATGAGTTCCCCACCAGATTCTTGTGCCAAAATATATTGTTCTCTGAGGGGGCCTCACAGTAGTCCACCATGAAATGTGTATTAGCTGAGGAGTGTACCCGGAGGCCCGGGAGGAAGCATAACCCTATCTCTCCTACATATGTGGGGCCGTGTGTTGGTCTGGGTGAGCCCGTTATCTGCAGTGTCCCAGGGGGTCTGTGTGCTCCACCACACAAGACAGTCAAGCGGTGAGGGGGCACGAGGGTACATACATTGTTTAAGAAGGGTGTCTGGTGTTATGGATACGTGTTCCCTCCCTCCAGGTAATCACTGGTGGTTTAGTGGGGCTCCTTGATCCACTGGCTTGGTCGTACCTCGACGCTGGGGTATTTCTCCTGCCAGGGGAGTGGGTGATGGGACTGGAGCTCGTTTTGCATCGGGAGTGGAAGGAGCTCGTTTTGCATCGGGAGTGGAAAGCCCAAGAACCCACATACAAGGTAGAAGGAGAGGATGCAGGTCGCATGGACTTCCAGGTAGCCAGAGCCGCCCGGGGCCCAGGGGAGCTCAGTGCGGCATAGCTCGGTGGGTTCCTCCTTCTACCCGTAGTTGTCGGATGATCCTTGTCCCAGGTGGCCTGTGTGCTCCACCACACAGGATAGTAGATCTGTGAGGTGGGTAGGGGGAACACACATTGTTTAAGAGGGGTGTCCGGTGTTATGGATATGCACTCCCTTACCCCATGTACTCACTGGTGATCCAGTGGCGCTCCTTGAACTTCATGCTCGATCAGACTTCCCGGCTGGAGGATCTCTCCTGCCCGGGGGAGCGGGCTGTGGGACTAGAGCTTAGCCTGCACCGGGAGTCGAGAGCACAAGAATCCACGAACAAGGCAGTAGGAGAGGATGCAGGCCACCTGGGCAGTTGAATCATCAGAGCCAGCCAGGGCAGGGCACAGGGAGGCTCAGTGCAGCACGGCTCGACGGGGGTCCTCCTCCTACCCGGAGCTGTTGGATAATGCGGCCCATGTATGAGGCAGAAGGAGAGGGTGTAGGGAGCATGAGCCGTTGGTCGTTGGAGCTGGTTCGGGCACAGGGAGGCTCAGAGAGGCATGGCACTGCGGGCACCTCCTCCCACCCGAAGCAGTCGGATGATGCAGTCACCTGGAAGCTGTGATAAAAAGTCACAGGTGGGCATACATACTGCAGTGAACAAAGCCGGGTCTGTCCGGATGCAGCAGACTCACATGCCTGGCTCAGGGAATCCTGCGGTCGTGCTTCAAAAAGGATCTGGTCCTGTGCTTGCAGTGGCAAGGTCGTGGGGGTACCAGGACCTCACAGGTTGTGGTTCCACATCTGCAGATGTTCAGCTGTTCAGCTGTTCAGCCCACCGTGGCAAAGTTGTAGGTAAGGACGTAAAGCAGGATACTTGTCAGGATTTGTACGGCCTCTGTCGAGGGCTTCAAAGGCAGCGGCCATTTTCCAAGTCTTCAAGACTTCTCTCTGTATTGCAAGCAGGCTTTAAGATCTAGCAGTATGGGGAGACTACCGGGAGGGTTGGCTATGTACATAGTGAATATGCTGGGGTGGAGTATTAAACAAATGAAAGTTTCTAACCCGAATCTGCTTTTTTTAAAGAGAATATTAATGGAGTTAAACAACTGAGTGTCATTAAGCTCTACAACGCGAATGGTTCTAATTCAAAACAATTATCCCACCTGACTACAGTGGCCACAGATTAGAATAAGTATTTTCTTATTGTATAAGCGCCTAACAAGCAAACAATAAAATAAATACATTTCATCATTATCATCATTTTCACCAGAGCGGATTTTATTTCAGAACTGGTTCAGGTGAAAAGCTCCTTCTATTCTCTGTCCCAAGGCGTAGTGCTATTATTACCAATATAGTACTATTGCTGTGATATAACATGATTGAATCATCCGGTCAATGGGAGGTTTCAATCTCCATCCGCTGTGTAATTTCACCTTTAATGATGGGCGCTTCAAAAGCATCATCGATCATATTCTGATACCTATATCCAGCTGGAATCATATTAAAGGCTTTGATATCCTTGATCATTGTGACGGTAATCATTATCCATTGTCCTTGACTTTGCTCTGGGCCACCAATAGGACCCCCTGACGTTTCTCGTTGAATTGCAAAGATAAGCACAGGGGTGTGTTCTGCGCTGGAGACTGAACCTAGCAGCATATTACTTGAAGGAAGCTGTGAAATCTAAGATGGATAATTGAATGATCTGTCTAAGCTCCAACACACCCCAAATGATTTTTGGTGCTTTTTCTTCTTTTATTGCATCGTATGGTGATTTATTCAGAATGGAAAAGAGTACAAATACCCATCAGATGGGGAAATATAAGTCTTAGCTTTCAGCTGAGTGTAAAAGGAAAAGGATACCTTCACTAGGGGCACTGAAGGAAAACTGGCTAAACTTGGTGACAATTAGACAGAGACAAACAGAATACAAAAAGGAATCAGCCACGCGGAAGCGGGAGATTGCTAGATGACACTGGGAGGATTGTGTGAGGGTGCCAGTAGAAATGACAGCAGGAGCTTCTGGAGGATCATCACTCACAATTCAAATAGTCTATACTTGGAATCCCACTATGTATCAGAAACACATATTAAGGCACAAGACAAGGTACATTACTATACTACACTATATACTGTTGGTAGTGGTGGCAACAATGCCATCTACATGAACTCTGATGGCACTATTATAGAACCCTTTTCCAATAAGGAAGTGAAAATGGTTATTGGCCATGGAGTTCCCAATGATCTTTTCCGCTCCTGTATTCGGCCCTGGACAAGTTTTCTCATTCAAGCGTGTAATACTACGCTGATCACTGGTTGCTTTCCAGAGAGCTGGAAAGCGAGAAATATTGTCCCTTTCTTTAAAAAAGGGAATAAATCAACTACGACCTCCTACCACCCAATTACCCTCTTGGATGGAACAACCAAATTATTCTCTGGTATCATAACGAGGAGATTAGAGGAATGGGCTCTCAATAATAACATTCTCTCTGACATGCAGCTAGCATTTAGACCTGGATAGGGGATGTTTAACCAGTGTGTCAACCTTTGCCTAATAATATCTTATGTTAGTATACTGAAGATACCTATCTACATGGCCTTTATTGATCTGAGTTCTGCTTCTGACCATCTGGATAGGTGTCTGCTTTGGAGGTCTCTGCATGAAATGGGTATTCCCAGACCATTGTTGCAAGTCTTAGTATCTCTTCATGCGGACACTAGAGTCCGAATTTGCTATGGTTGCAATGGTGAGTTCAGTGATAGCATATCTGTCAATAAGGTTGTCTGTCAAGGCTATGTAGTGGCCTCTTTGCTCTTTAAGCTGTATGTGAATCATCTTACACTGTGTCTGGACAATTGGGTGCAGATGTTCCGCACTGTGATGGGAGAAAGCTGCCAGTCTTGAGTTGTGCAGACGATGCCGCTCTTTTAGCCAGAACACCTAAGTCCCTGCATATTTTAGTAGATGGTTAAGTGAACTGTATGAATCATTTGGGACTTAAAGTTAACAAAGAAAAATGTTATGTTATTTGCTTCTCATCTGGTAGGCAGCATACTACGGATCTATCTGCAAACCCATAAATGGTCCTTTTGTAAGAATTTAGAATACCATGAGCCAGGTTACATGGAAGGACAAAATACATGCAAGGAGACTAAAAATGAAACAGGCTATAGGATGCCTCTCCAGATTCGCGAAATGTTTGCGCAATTCCTCAATGTCACACATGCTTACGGCCTACAAAGGGAAGGGGCTGGGGTTTGGCTGCTACGTCAGTGAACTCTGGGGCATGGGGAACAATACCGGGCTTCAATCAGAGGAAAATGATTTCCTTTCTCGTCTACTGAAGGTGCCCCTAACAGCTGCGACTTACATTACATTCCTTGAGACTTGACAGGAATTTACTACTGATCTCTTGCAGCTGAAACCAGTTTTGTTCTGGCAGTCTTTGTGGTGTTCGGATGCTGACAGTCTCTGTTAGGCAGAATCATATGCAGTACCTTTTGGGAACACCACGCACAATTAAGACTACAAGCGACAGTACAAATTCACCTTTGGTAAAAACCTGTACTACACAGTAAAGTGGTAGCGATGGCTGAGCAGCCAGACTTATCTCAAGAGTAAAGTGAGCAGTGTCAATAGTTACACAAAGGACAGCAATTTACTATGGTTCAATCAAACACTGACTCAATGTTTCTGAGTAAAAGAATATACATTTATTTACAGATCATTTATAAAACAATTCTCTAAAGTATAGTATCAGAATATCACATTCTTAATATACTACACACCACCCAATAGATTCTGGACAAGTTAGGCTCAAAATGAAGTGTGAGCAAAATGGCACTCCAGTAATTTAAAAGGGAGGGAAAGACAAGGTTAGACAAACATTAAGCAGCACCAACAAGTAAGTAAGCAGGGCAATCTAGAAAAGGCAACTACGGTGAGGAAATCAAATCAAGGGGCCTGAGCCAAAGTCAATGGACCAGCGTCTTTGCAGAGTTCAGAGTAGTTCACGGTTAAGTCTTTGCCAAGAGTTCGAAAGAAGTTGGTCTGACGAAAAGTTACTTTAAAGAATGGAGAAGGACAAGCCCTTGGATTGGTGAAAGCTTTCAAACACTTTCACTGCGGTCGTACGGAACAAACAACCGGGTTAGCACACCACCTTTAGAGCAGAAGAATGCTGTAGCTGAGGCAGACGTTCCTGGCAGACAATGCAGGCTCACGGTTCCTTAAGTGACTGTCGGACTGACAAGAAGGAGGAGGACTGGAGGTTCCTGGACTGCCCAGGGAAGAAATCAGCGGTGCGCTCCTTAAAACCCAAGCAGGGTCCGATCCTCCTGGCTATCCGGTTCACTATAGCTGTGCACAGCAAATTCGACCAGAGGAGGGAGGCCTGGCTTGCAGTTTGGCGAACTGGTTGGTCCCACCAACTCAAGGGGAGAAGATTCCTTGCAGATCTGCCCTGTGGTCGAAGTTTGGAGATTCGGACCTGAAGCAGGGCTTCACCGGGAGGTTCAGTCGTGGTAGTGGTCATTCTTCCAATTTCTCTTTGGTTCTCTCGATCCTGTGGCGACTCTGCCTTCTCAGTCCAAGAGACCTGCTTTCTATGCAGTTTACCCCCATGCACACAGCCTGGCTGTCAATCACACAGCAGGGTGACTGTCCTGGCAGGACAGTCACCACAGCCAATCATACAGAGTGCGACATGGGTCTCCAAGGAGACCCTGTGCAGGGAGTCTCAAACCCCTCCCTCACATCCTGTCCCCCTCAGACATTCAGGCGCCTAAGGAAGGCTTCTGTGCAGAAGCCCGCCAAAGGATGGCGAACAAAGGAACCAAACCTGGTTTGGTGCGCATTGTAAAACACGAGTAAGACCTTAGCCAGAACTGAAATAAAATAAAAGGGGTCCAGCGGTTTTATAGTCTGACGCTACTAACTTAGCCTAAAACAGTACCAAGGCTATTTACATAGACCGCGGTAGGAAAAATAGGGTAGATACCACTGCCCCCAGCCACATTTTAAAGAAAGGGAAACAAAATAATGTTCCGCAAGTAACAGACAAAAAGGGATAACTATTAACTCTTTCCAGAACTCTATGTAAGATAGTTTGTACTGGGTCTATGAATTTAAAAAGACTAATAAAGTCAATGGCAACTTTACATGTTCTGGGAGACAGTAGTCAGTCCCAGAAAATTGAGTTTGAGTGGTAAATCTGAAAAAGACAACCCTGTGTCACTGCACTAAAGGTGCTGTGTGACACACAATAAAACGATGATGCCTATGGAGTAGGTGAGGCCCCACAGTCCATGAACACATAAAAAATGTACAACACATAGCCAAAAACACATGTAAGAGTGGGAGAAAAAGGCTCACACTCTTACCAGGTGAAAAAATAAATCCTAGAAATCCAGCAAAGCTGCTGAGGGACTCAGTAGGTAAGGGAAATTAGCCATTCTGGAGAATTCTCCCTAACACTCACCCCCCAGACTAAGGGACAGGAGGATCTAATCCACTCCTGGATGAATCTCCTGTTGCAAGTCAGTTATATGGCCTGCTGAGTACACCGGCAACCTTTTGTAACCCTTGCTAGGAAATGTTTTCCCAATGTTTTTTATTTGCAGACTATATGACTTGCAAACCTGTTGTGATACATCTCTCTTTTTAAATGTATAGGGGATCTGTTCTAACAGTCCCTCAGAAGTTGTAACAAACCCTGAACCTACAATATGCTTTTTCAAGGGGTCCTTGAAAAGGGATCCCTTAGATCTAGAGGGGCCTCCATGGTTCCTCACCACCTCTCTCTCAAGAGCAGGTTGGGTCTCAAGTATCTTTGTTGGAGGGGCTGTGGTCAAGCAATGTACATGCTGCCACTTCCTCTGAGATCTGACCTTACCTATTTTAGAAGTTTCCCTCCTAATACTAGGATTTACATTGGAGTCTTCGGTAGAAGCTCCAATAGTCTTAATGTGTTTAGCCTTAGACCTATTTTTCCTGGTTTTCCACCAGCTTTGAGAATTTGTTCTCACAGGTCTAGACAGGGGTCCAATGTGTCTATCCACCTCTTCCCCAGAAGCAGGGGGAGTCGAAGACTTTACAATTGGATGGGCAATGATAGAGCTTGGTTGGGGCTCCCATTTCCCTACTATACTAGCCTCAGATTTGCATGGGTTAGAGGTCAATTTACTAACACCAGGGCTTGTAGTGAGGTTCTCTGTAGAGGTTCCCACAGGCTCAGAGTGGTTTCTTAAGGTTGCCTCTCTAGCCAATTTGGTTTGGTAAAACTTTCTCTCACTGGGAGGCCTGGGTGTACTGGATACTACTCCTAGAGCCTTTAAATCATTCCCCAACAGGACTCTCCCAGGCACCTCATTCTGGGCACTGACAGGGATCCTCACTGTCATATTATTACACTGAATGAGAGCTGGCAGAATTGGAACCAACTGGACAGGGCCTCCAGAAAATTTAGTGGGACCTTTGGGTGCCTTAGCAACATCCTCAGGCCTGACAAAGCTTTCATCCACTACTAGTCTGCTGGCCCCAGTGTCTCTCCTGGCAGGAGTATCCTGGCCATTGACAAGAACACTGTCCATCTAAAACCCTCTAGAGTTTTCTGGAATGGAGTTGTACACATCCATATTCTGTTTCTTACCCAGACCCATGGACTCTAAGGATACAGTTGCCTGAAGACCCAAGGGTGCTTCAGCAAATAGTTGAAAGTGGGCACTAGCCATTTGTACTTCTTCCTCTGGGGAGAAAGCTAAGGAGGCAGTGCTGATCCCTGCAGGTTTACCCTTGCATCTGGAATCTCCTTTGACATGGTCAGTTGACCCACAAACATAGCATTTACCAAATGCTCTCTGGAATGGGGGTTTCTGCTGACCTCCCTCTGGTGGGACACCAGAGGATTCACTAGCCCTATTGGTTTCCCATGTGACTTACCCTGGTTATGTTTGGGATCCACTTCTGGATTGGAGGTATTAGAATTCTCCTTGTTATCTTTCTTTGGCTGCTTTCCCTCATCCTTCTTCTAAGCTGCCCCAGAATCCTTGTGAGTAGCCCTGTTGGCAACCCACAAGTCAGCAGCCTTAGCTAACTTCTTTGGATCTATCTCCTTAGAATCAGCCAAGTGTTGTCTTAGCTCAGGAGAGCAGGCATCATAAATTGACTCCAACATAACAAGATTTCTCATGCCTTCATAAGTGTTTACTCTGTAACCCTTAACCCAACCATCTACGTTTTTCAAACATTCACATACCCAGGTAGCCGAAGGGGTACCATCATGCTTTTTGAGGGTCCTAAACCTCTTAAGGTACTGGGAAGGGGTCTTCCCAAATCTAGCCATTAAAGCTAGCTTCACACACTCATAATCCATCCTATCCAGCTCTCCCAACTCCATCACAACATCAGATGCAACAGTGGGTAGCCTAGGGAAGAGACAAGGAAGAAACGGATTCCCTGTAATGTCTTGAATCCCATGGTTATATTCAAACATTGCCAACCAATCCAAAATATCAAGCTTAGGCTCATACATACCAACATTTCCTTTAGGCATATGGGGTCTCTTAGGACTGGAAGACCTAGAAGACTCTGGGAGAGAAGCATTTTCCAAAGACAGCGTTTTCCTTTTTAAGGCATGATTCAGCTCCATTTCTCTGAGCTTAAGTTCTTGATGCTTTTGTTCAGTTTGAGCATGTATATGTTTAAATTCCAATTCAAGCCTCATCTTTTCTAGAGCAATGAATTCAGGACTGAGTGTAGGACCTGGTGGGGTCCCCGTGGACACAGGTTGAGGTTGCTGAACAGGCAGAGGAGCAGTGAGGCCTACATTGTGAGACACATCTGCCTCATCTAACTCATCCATAATAACTGACACATTATCATCCTCATCATTTTCCACATTTGCTGAGGGGTTAGGTATTTCAGACCCACCCTCCAGACTTTGTTTCTCTAACAACCTTTCAATTAATTCTGACTTTTTGCCTTTGACAGAGAGATTCCTATCTCTACACAGATTTTTCAGATAATCCACAGTGTAACTAAGGAAGGTCTCCTGACTGTAGCTTTCCATATCAGAAATGATTAAAATTGCTTTTTAGTGATGTTTAGCCTGGTGGTTAGTTGATCCAAGGTAATAGGAGCACTCTAAGTGTAATCACTATACTTGATCCTCATGGCTGTACACCAGTGTTAAGCAGAATCATATGCAGTACCTTTTGGGAACACCACACACAATTAAGACTACAAGTGACAGTACAAATTCACCTTTGGTACAAGCCCTTACTACACAGTAAAGTGGTAGCGATGGTTGAGCAGCCAGACTTATCTCAAGAGTAAAGTGAGCAGTATCAATAGTTACACAAAGGACAACAATTTACTATGTTTCAAGCAAACACTGACTCAAGGTTTCTAAGTAAAAGAATATACATTTATTTACACATAATTTATAAAACAATTCACTAAAGTAAAGTATCAGAAAATCACACTCTTAACATACTACACACCACCCAATAGATTCAGGACAGGTTAGGCTCAAAATAAAGTGTGAACAAAATGTCACTCCAGTAATTTAAAAGGGAGGGAAGACAAGGTCAGACAAAAACTAAGCAGCACCAACAAGTAAGTAAGCAGGGCAATCTAGAAAATACAACTACGGTGAGGAAATCAAATCAAGGGGCCTGAGCCAAAGTCAATGGACCAGAGTTTTTGCAGAGGATCACACAGTTCAGAGTAGTTTGCGGTTAAGTCTTTGCCAAGAGTTCGAAACAAAGTTAGTTGGACGAAAAGTTACTTTAAGGAATGGAGAAAGACAAGCCCTCGGATTGGCGAAACAGTTCAAACACTTTCAGCGCGGTCGGACAGAACGAACAAACGGGTTAGCACAGTACCTTTAGAGCAGAACAATGCTGTAGCTGAGGCAGATTTCCTGGCAGATCCTGCAGGCTCACGGTTCCTGAAGCGACTGTCGGACTGACAAGAAGAAGGAAGACTGGAGGGTCCTGCACTGCCCAGGGAAAAAAACAGCGCCGGAGCAAAGCGACGAATAAAAGGTGCGCTCCTTAAAACCCAAGCAGGGTCCAATCCTCCTGGCTATCCGGTCCACTGTTGCTGTGCACAACAAATTCGACCAGAGGAGGGAGGCCTTGCTTGCAGTTTGGCAAACTGGTTGGTACCACCAGCTCAAGGGGAGAAGATTCCTTGCAGATCTTCCCTGTTGTTGAAGTTTGGAGATTCGGATTCGCAGCACGGCTTCACCGGGAGGTTCAGTCGTGGTAGTGGTCCTCTTCTTCCATCTTCTCTTCGGTTCTTTCGATCCATCGTACGACTCGGCCTTCTCAGTCCCAGAGACCTACTTTTTATATGCAGTTTTCCCCCATTCACATAGCCTGACTGTCAATCACACAGGAGGGTGGCTGTCCTGGTGGGACAGTCACCACAGCCAATCATACAGAGTGTGACAGGAGTCCCTGTGCAGGGAGTCTCAAACCCCTCCCTCACATCCTGTCCCCTTCAGACATTCAGGTGCCTAAGGAGGATAACGGTAGGAAAAATAGGGTACGGACCACTGCCACCAGCCACATTTTAAAGAAAGGGGAACCAAATAATGTTCCACGAGAAACAGACAAAAAGGGATAACTATTAACCCTTTCCAGAACTCTATGTAAGATAGTTTGTACTGTGTCTATGAATTTAAAAAGACTAATAAAGTCAATGGCAACTTTACACATTCTGGGAGACAGTAGTCAGTCCCAGAAAATGGAGTTTGAGTGGTAAGTCTGAAAAAGACAACCCTGTGTCACTGCACTAAAGGTGCAGTGTGACACACAATAAAATAATGATGCCTATGGAGTAGGTGAGGCCCCACAGTCCATGAACACATACAAAATTTACAACATAGCCAAAAACACATGTAAGAGTGAGAAAAAAAGGCTCACACTCTTACTCTTACTGAAGCATATATGAACCCTTGGTAACTGCCAAAGGATTGTGTGCTTGCAATATATTAAAAACACCCTTGGGTCTGTGGGCTAAGGCTCTGATTTGAATGATCTCACAAGTATTACTATGGTTCCCATTTCAGTACTAAAACCATTGCTCCTGGCGCACAGGGCTAGTAACGGTAAGGCCGGTAAGAGCACCGGTACCAGTAATCCCTTACTGCCCTATTACGAGTTCCCTTTGCGGGTCCTCCCTTAACGCCTGGTTTTACCAGATGTTAAGGGTAGGACCCGCAAAGGGAATTTGGTGCTGATAACGGTACCGCAATTTGCGGTACCGTTATTAGTGCCTTCCCCATTCCCATTTGAGCCCTATGGGGGATCAAATGGGAATGGGGAAGGGCCCTGGTGAATGGGGAATTACCGCCCCCGCCAACCTTGGAATGGGGCGGTAATAGCTCCATTCACCAGGGCGTCGTCAGTAAGGATTTGGAGGCAGCCATGGCGCTAATAGCGCCATGGTTACCTCCAAACTCCTAATGAGGCCCATAGTCAATGTTCTGTTCTGCCATTAGTGCGTCATTATGAGAATAAAGTTTTCCTAAAATGACCTATGGCATTGAAATTATGCAGCCCTGAGTACTTGCAAAGCTTGAAAGTTATAAAGCTTTGATTTAGAGAAAAACATTATATTTACCTAATTGCACACCTATGGCTTTTATTAGGTACAAGATGGGACTTCTTTCCTTTTCTATTAAAGTTAAGTGGAAAAATTTGAGTTTGATATATGCATTTCTCTCACCTCCTAAAAATTCCCTATGTGAAGATATGGGAAGCCTAATAGAAAGTGGCAAGACTCAAGCAATGCTGCAATATATTAAATTATGTACAAATATTGTTGAGAGTTTGGGCTTCACATTCAGGGACTTGCCATACATGTTGGTTAGAATTAGAAAAGCTATGTGTGAGAATGACTGAAGCCAAAAAATTAAAACCATGTATACCTATAGCTAGTTCCCGTAACCATCTTTATTATAAAAATAAAAAGTTGGGATTTTTGCTGAAATATCTGCAACTTTTTCAAAGAAAGAAAGAACATGAGATCTATATGAGATTTTGCTTAACTATTCACCCTGCACATGAAGTGATGGTTAGAAAGAATATTCTGTCAAGTGACCGTATTATATGCGAATATTGTAAAGAAATTAATAGTACTGAAATGGTTAATCACATTGTGGTTATATGTCCAACTTTGCGATATAAACAGATGTTATATTTTAGACAATTTGTATATAGGTATGATTTTATTCATTATGATGCCCTAAGAACCTATTTACTAAATGATCAATCTAATCAAGTAATATACTCTCTTTTAAATGTTATGAATTCTAAACCTGAACTTTGTTTTGATAAATGTTTGGGGATATTGGAATTTTAGATAAATTAAACGATGATTGTATGTCTATTGTGTAACTGTGTTGTGATCACCATGGATGATTCAATAATGATATTTGTTGGTTTGATAAGCCTTTTTGGATAGGAGATTTCTTCTTTTTAGGATGAATTTGAATTTTTTAAGATGAAGAAATCTATATAAATAGTTTTTAGTGAAGGTTTTTGCTCTGTGTGATATACCTATGTATGCTATATGTTGTTCATTTCATTTATAACATGTACAAAAAAAAAATCCATACTATTCCCATGCCAGGTTCAATGTTATACATGTTAAGGCAGTAACCAACAGATGGTCTTCTTATCAGTGCACTCTGCCTCTGCATTGATGCCAATACGTTGGCTCATCTGGTGATTTTCTGCCCCTTGTACCATGACTTATACAAACATTTCCTTCTCGACATCTTGAAGGACTCTGACTTTATGCCGTGGAACTTTGATATGTTTGTTAATGGTTCACAGAAATAAGAGTTGGGCTGCATGTGGGAGTCTCACTGAATGTCTTACACACTTAATCATCCCATCTATCAAATGATAATATTTCAAAAATGTCTAATGCATAATAATGCAATAGCACCTCTAAGCACAACACTAAATTCTATGACAACAACTCTCTTTGATAAAATCACAGATTAAAACCTTTCTTTTCTCCAATATTAAAAGCAACTATTTGTATCAGAGAAAAGTTGAAGTTGCATAGAAAAATATATATCAGTGTCAACACATTTAAATGAATTGTCCCTCCCGTGTGGATGTGGGGTTGTGGTTTTCAAGCACATGCATGGACATACATTATACTCTTTGTATCCACCCAAGAGTATGGCTTTCTAAAAGGACAACAACTATTCCCCGTAATCCCCTTGACTTATTTTGGTGTATTTAGCTATGAGTCCCTTCACATCATTGACGCCGCTCTCCTAGTATCTGTGTTGCGCCATGATGCCTTTGGTGATAGTGCGCATTATAAATACCTGATTGATTGATCGCTTGAACGCTAGATTATTGGTGACAATTTAATGTTAATTTGGAACTGCATCTTTTCTGTAGAAATGAAATGCTAAACTTCCGTCCATCACAATCTGTCTTTTTATTTACTTGCACATGAATACTATTGGGTTCCAGTTTAAATGAATCTACTCTTGGATTTAAAGCAGAGTAAACTTCACTATAGAGAATTATAAAATTATATTCTTATTCTTATTCAGCTGGGTCTGTAGCTCAGTGGATTAATGCATCCACTACAGGGGCCTGTGTCTGACCCCCGAATCCCGGCAGGTCCACTCAGCCCTTCATCCTTCCGAGGTCAATAAAATGAGCACCATTAACTTGGGTAACAATAAAAATCTGTTATTAGTGCCACGAACGTGCGCTTTACAAATACACCTGTTACAAATACGCATGTTATTCTGTTAGTAATAATAGTTAGCCCATGGACTTTGTGCACAGAAAAATGTGTGGTTGTATACAAGAATCAAATCTCACTTGATTTTAAATATAGTAAGGAAGCGCTGCTGTATTTCACAAGAAATGTCACAATATTCGATTTGGAATGAGCCCACCTAATGGAAATGATGTCCCCAGTCATTCCACTCCTAGGACTGAGCAGAGAAATGGTCCTAGAGGGTCTACATCAAATTACATTTGGGAGTTCTCATCCTCTCTGTTGTATAATTATTTAAGACACTGTGCCTGGATGGCCCCTCAAACGTTTTCAAAGAAACTCACTGTCAGCAATCCTTCTTCTGACCTTTTTCTCCCAGGAACAAGTTTCCTCATGGGATATTCCCAGTTCTCCAGGTAATATCCAAGCTCAACTCTCCTCCATTCGTTCCTTCCTCAATGAGGCCTTTCATTCCAGAGTTCACTCTAGTGCCTGTGTGTTTTTATTTTTATAAAGGTACTTTTTCGCCACGCTATGTCATCATTACCTTGCACTTTTTGATTGTCCAAGTCTTTCCATTGGCCTGCATATCAGGCAGACACTGGTAGAGCATACATCCTTAATTCTCATAGGTTGATCATATTTATAATACATGTGAACATTTAGAAGCTGCCGGGCTGCCTGCTCTGGATACTTTTAAATTCATTTGGATGAACCCTCAAGAGTTTTCAAAGAAACTCACTGTCAGCCATGCCTCTTCTCTGGTCTCTTTTCCCTTCATCTTAGAAAGTAGGTCTGGCCCATGTACGCATTTCTTCATGGTATAAGACCCAATCCTCCAGCTAATATCCAAACTCAGCTCACATCCATTTTGGACAGGTGAATTCTTTCAATGAAGACATTAATTCCAGTGTTTTCTCTATTCCCAATGTGTTTCTACCTTTTTAATGGTACTTTGTCCCTTACCATGTCATCATTACCTCACACCTTTGGTTTGTACAGTCGTTCCAATAGGCAGACAGATCTGCAGCATACATCCTTACTTGTTATAGGTTGATGACATTTACAATACATGTGAAATGTTAGGAGCTGCCGGGCAAGCCTGCTCAGGATACTTTCAAATTCAAAATCATTTGTATTACATATTTCATCTTATCAGTAAGAAACATAGATGACATATGAATTTCTCGATTTCCCTTGTTCAGCAGAATGCAGAGATACCTGCCATGAATTTATGTTATGACATATGAATTATGTATTAATATTTCTGGTTTTATCAATTATTACTAATCCTATAAATGTTTAATCTAGAGTCATTTGATAGTGAAGAATCTCACGGCATGTGATTGTGGATTTACATCAAAACTATTTTAAAATTAATTTCTGAAATTACATTTGTTTTATTCTTTGGATTTTGATACCCTTGTGCTAGAATTGTGAGTCATGTAAACAGCTCTCAGAGGCCCCATTGTTTCATTTTCCATTACTGGGCATTACTGGGCATGTGGTCAGCTTTATTGCCCTAAATGATGTCAAAGGTGACACTTTAAGTTTATTCTGACTCATTGAAGCAAGGAGTTTGGAAAACAGGGCTCTCACTCTGTGGATTACTATTACACTAGGACCTTTTAAAGATGTATCTTTTTTGTGTGAACCCTAATGAGTTTGTGGGATGAGAGATAAACAAGTCTGTTTTTCTCTAGCTAGCCCCAGAGTCATTAGCATTCCAATCTTCTCCCGATTTGATCATGTATGGAGGGCTAAAATAGAAGAAATAAGCTTGTTACAAGTTTTACTGGAAAGCTAACAAAAACAAGCATTGTCAAAACCATGTTAGAAAACCAATGATTTCCTATACATTTAAACAGTGATATATTCCTTTTTTGCATGTAAAATTCATTGTGTGATCACAATAGACTTCTACATGCATTTATAAAGCCATCACTTTTACATTTCAGGCATATTTTCTTGAAAGCGGAGTCTGGTGGATTTTTAATGCTGTTGGAAAAAGAAACATAGGATGTTGTGCATGAAATGACAATTGAATACATTAGGCTCTGTTGACAAATATATCTGAGGGATGTAGGAAGTGCCACCTGTACGTTTGCTTTCATTATATTGTTCCACTATAGTAAGATACCTTTTTAGTTGACTGTGCAACATTGTAATGCACCCAACAGCTTTCAGAAATCCTTGCTGTTAGTTTAATGGTCACACATCAAATGCCAGGAGCTGTCTTTCAAGTGAGCAGATAACTACTTGCATCCCACAAGTGTACCCTTTTGATGGTAGTTGATGAAATGCACCAGTCATGAATGACATGTGGTATTATTTTGGTGCTTCTCATTTTTGATTCAGGCAGTCTCAATTTCTCTTTAGTCTCTCCTACAAAAGCCCTTTCTAATTTCCTATTGGTCAGTGAAGAAGGAAGAAAGAGAATAGAGGCTGGAGGGACCACGATGTTAAAGAGATTAAGTGATCAGAGGGAGAGGAATCAATGGAGAGGTCAAAGGAGGACAGCAACATAGAAAGATAAGGTCAAGAGGACTCCCACTACAGTGGGTAGGCTGGTCATGGAGGTTGTAGTTAGAGTGGTCAGATGCAAAGGAGTTAGGTTAAAGGTGGGTGGCTTCGGAAGGTTAAAGTCACTCAGCAAGAAGACGGCGTGGCTTTATGAAGTGACTCAGGGAGAAGGTTCAGGTCAGTGAAGACCAAGTTGGGAGGACCAGGGGCTCAATACAGAGCCAGAATAGTGGAAGGAGCATGAGAGAGGAGTTAAACAGTTGCATATTTAGAAGGAAATAGGTGATGTCATAGGCATCAGGGGGAACAGAGGTGAGGGCCTTATTTAAATGAAACCCCACTCCACCACCCTACCACAATTCCCAAAAAGTCAGGGAGGGTGGGAGAAGGTTGCAGCATCTGTGTGTAGAGCCGCTAGTGCAACAGAGCTATGGGGAGCGATCCAGGTTCTCTGATTCTAAGCCAACCAAGGTCAGGCTATTAAAAGTTGAATTGGTCAGTATGGCTGTAAGACTTATTGTGCAGACCAGCTGAAAGAGTGATAGGAGGTGCTGGGAGGAGCAGCCATTCTACGTTAAGCGAGAGGGACAGATGGGTTTGGAAATCCTGGGAGAATGTGAGCATCTGGTGTGAGAGGTGTGGGTTGATGGGAAACACGCGATGGTGATGGGGGAGTGAACAGTAGAAGTTAGCCTGAGAAATTTGCCTAGAGGCTATGAGAAAAGGGGAGAAGAATAGTGAGTACAATAAGAAATAGAACAAAGTCAAATTGAATGATGTAGTGTAGAAGAAATCTGCAGGTAAAGGCAGTGAAGGAAGGATGAAGACCAAGAGGGAGAGGGATGGTGGGTGAGCAGAAAGGGAAAGGGGATGCATTGGGTGGGAAGTAGCAGTTTCTGAGTTGGACTGGAATGTAGCTATAGCAAACTAAAAGGCCTTTAACAGGCACAACATTTTTATGATTATGATTGGTTATTTATAATGCGCTTAGTAACGAAGACGTTTCTAATCGCGCATCCAGGATTCAAACCTGTGTTGCTCTACGTCGACTTGCTTCCAAGACGAGGACGTTGCCACTGAGCTATACTACCCGTACTAAACAGAGGTGTTCCTTGGTAACAGCCACTCAGCAGTCAATGAATATTCAATGGGACAATATATCCCTAAATTTGGAAGCAGGCGTCAGGTGGAGGCCGGATACAGACAGGTCCTGGCAGGAACTGTTCTTGTCTGTGCTGTTCCAGCCCTTACAGGACCAAACATAGAGTTGGCTTTTGCTACTTGTGACCCTTACCTGCAAACGCCAGGCCAGACGCCCAGAAGAGATTCAATAACTAGGGAGCCAGTGTGGTATATGACCCTCAGGTAGACAATCAGAGTGATCACAAGAGCATACTACATCCAGTCTGGATGCAGTCAGGGTACTGGCTGTTGTAGGTCTAGAGAGCTTAGTTCTTGAGGCAGGACAACCTGTTGATGCACTTGGTTCTTTATTCTTTTTTCAGTTGGGCAATGGCTACAGAAATTTGTTTGGATGAGGCAAGCAAGCTGCCCTAGATTGAGACGCAGCTAGAGTACGAAGTTGACGGTGGATCATCATAAGATTCCATAACATAACTTTCGCTATGTAGCTAGGTGAGAATGAATCCTCCAATGCCACCCATAGGTCACGATTAACCCATGAGACCAATTTTCTACATACAGCCGCATTGCAGTGTGCATATCTATCGGATTGTACTAAAGACGTAAGGGGTGTGATGGAAAAGCTCTTAAAATTCAGATTCAATGCGGCCTTCAGAATACGATGGTCGCCTATATGGGGATTCACCGTACTGACAGGTTCAAGATGACCAGACAAAAAAGTGCGAGGCAGCGATGTAGTCAATATGGGAACAAGCGCTACCTCTCTGCCATGTTACCTTTGTAGAGTGCGCAGCAAGGGGAACAGTGTACATGTCCCATTCCTTCACGAATTGCACCCAAACCCTGCCACGTGAGATGGCTTGCATAGTGTAAGCAGACAGAACATTCATAGCTTGAGGAATAAGGACCTTAGCTAGGCTGGAGTTAAAATCTCCGCCTATTATAATCTCGTAATTAGAATTGTGTAGCATAGAATTGGAAAGTGCTGAATTTAGAGTATCAGGAATACTATCTAAAGGTGCAACCTGTGGATTCCAGTAAAGTGAGACCAGCAGAAGATCTGTACCTGGGAATACCTCTAGTTTCACTTCAATAATGAGAAAGGAGTCAAAGGCCTCTACACATTTAGCATCAAATGTAAGGCTGCTCTGATTCAAAATCACTAACCCACCGATAGGTCGCCCGCGACACCACGCTTAGCATGACAGCAGAAGGAAGAGAAACCATCTATATGGAAATCTGTCTTGGACATGGTTTCTTGAAGAAAAATGATTTCAGGTAGTACAGCTTGAGATAAAGAGTTATTCCATGAATAGAAATGTTTTAGTCCACAACAGTTCGACAAGCAAATAGTAATAGGCCTCAATTATGAGGTCTTTGATGCCTCACTACCATTTGCTGCCGCTTTGATAAGAGGTTCAAGCCAAGATCGGCCTTTAAGCACAGTGGCAAAGGATGCTAATTGAGCTAAAATTTGGTTATTGGTGACAGATGCAGTATTCAGAGACGGGCCAGAAGGGCCGCGCTCTTGCAGAGAGGGTGTGACAAATTCAAGAAAGGCCCATGCATCATCCATAGATGGAAAGGCCTGAATTTGCAGGCCTAATAGCGCCATATCGGCTCTATGGTCCCAAATTATTTTGGTAATTAATTGGGTTTGTAATCTACATGACATTCGGTTGTTATTATGATTACATAATTTAACCCAATCCACATCATTGTTGACCAGATTACGGAGTGGCAGAATTTTATAAAAGGCATTCATAAGATAAGAACGATTGATGCGAGCGGCCTCATTAATTAAGGGGTCGCACGACCAGCCAAGAATGAACTTCATGTCTCCAGAGATTTCGAAAAATGTGGAGGATGCTATTTCGGTACCAATAGGAGGAGGCACAACAGAGATGTTTAAAGAATTTGAAGTGTTGGGTGTGCTTACTTTCGCAGTGCTCAATCTGGAATCAAGACCAGAAATGGGTCTCTCACACTTTTTAGAAGACGTAGTAGCAATAAGTTTGGTAGGGGATCCAGTCCTTGTCCCAACAATAGACAATTCTGTATTAGATTCCGTACGAACAGAAGGGGTGACCGAAGGGACAGATGCGTCATTGTGAGCTGCTTTTTTATTTAGAGAAGGTGGAAAAAAGTTGCAGAGTTGTGACTGCATAAGCGTGGTAGCCTGATCATTACTTCGTGATACAGCTGTTGTGTGATGAGGCAATTGACTCTGCTTATGAAGTAATAGAGACGTTGGTGTGATTGAACGTTTCAATGAGGAGTTCGAATCAGAGGAAATGTGCTATTGATCCTTGTTTCCCTTAAGTTGCAATACTCTTTTGCTCTCCTCATTGAGTCGGGCAAGGTGCAGGGTTGCTTCCTCAGGATTCGAGGTGCTAACTGTTTTGTTATTAGTGAAAACACTTTTGTTTTTGACCACAGTTACATTTTTAGTTTCCGTAATGGGAGCATTTTTGGAGTTCCTAAGTGACGAATTGTCCTTCACAATAACTAGTCTTTTCTGTGCTCTTAGATAGGATTTCTTTGCTTTACGAGACATGAAATATTGTGCTGGCTTTTCCGCTTTTTCAGAAATTATCTGCTGGGGGGGTTGATCATTTGTAAGGGGGGTCTGAAGTTGTTGATCTAAGATTTGCATAAGCGCAGAAGGCATGTCAGGAGTCTGAATTGACTCAACTATGCTCTCATTATTTCCACAAATGGATTCAGTAACTATTTGATCCTGGGAGATAAGCTCATCCTTATGGAGAATGTGTTCAATTTTCAGTAATCTGTCATGCTGCAACTTCACCACTTCCATTAAATCAATCTGATCACTTTCTTTAGTATCGTTAGTCAAAGGGTGAATTCCCTGAAGCCCATGTATATAGGCTCTAGATGTTGTAATGATTAAATTAGTGTTGTCATGCGTTTGTGTGTACTGAGAAGATGTTTTAGATGCATTGTGCTGATTTTGCAATATCGCTTGACATGCCATGAGCGTTCTTTCTGCGCATGATGCATGGGAGTTATGGCGTGACTCTTGAGCAAGTATAAAGCCTTCTATTTTGCCTAGTTTGGCCGTAATATTAGAGAGTGATTCTTTGAATTCTCTAAGAGCATAATGTGTAAATTCATGTCCTTTGTCCAAAAGGTTAAGAATTCTAATCAGTACTGGAAAATTCTGAAGATCCTGTGCATGCAGATCAATGAGTGAATCATCGGGAGTGGAAGAAGGCATTAAAGGTGGTGTAGGATGGTGATGAACCAGAGGTTCCTTCAAATAGGGTTCAGTGGGTGAGGAAAAGGTATTGCGTGGAAAGGGACAGTCAGCATTTTGAATAGACATTTCTGTAGTATGGGCATTCTCAGTATTAGGAACCGAGGGGGGCAAGGTGAATAAAGAATCAGAAGCGGAAAGAGAAAAGCCAGAATACAGGGGCAGGACAACTTTGTGGAAATGTACCTGTTTGCGATGTTTGGATGACTTTGAGACAGGGGTAGATGGTACAAGTGACAGGCGAACACGCTTGCCAAGTTCATTCATAATGGCAGGGGCAACCATTCAAGTATCAGAAATAGGCACAAAGCAATTTAGTGCCTCCGTGTCGATACCGCCAAGCTCTGTTGGCACATAGTCACCAACGACAGGCATAACATCACCAATATTCACCTCTTTGATTGAAAAGGTATGGGGACAAGTTACAGGACATACAGCCTTGGTCGATCTGCCGGCTTTACAGAATAACCATTTACTTAATAGGTCATCAAAAAAATGCAGTTAAGCACCTTTTGAACCCATCACAGTGAGACATTCGCTTATGTCTAGGTCATTTGTCTCATTATGTCATGGAACCCTTGTCAGTTGTATGGACATATAGGTAGTGAGTTGGACATTCTATGCGTATTATTAACATTTTTGTATTCTATCTCTCCCTCTGCACACACTTCTATGACGTATAAGAGTGTGGGATGACTGCTTTATTGCTCTTGTACGGGCTCCATTTTGTAAAGCACGGCACACGGGAACTCTATAAAGAATAGCGTGCTATGCTATAAGTAGCTGGAGTCACAAAATGGGGGGAAAAACTACTCTGCAAATAGGTCCCCTAAGAGCACAGGGCATTTCCCACCGGACCCGAAAGGCGGCCTGAAATGACATAGGAAATGATCTTTGACGTTTTTAAGAAATGCACTTTTTTTAGTTTTCTTTTACAGGGGCCAAGTGGAATGGCCTGCCCAATAAAGCGGAGGGTGGGGGGGGCACAGACAGGTTCAAAAAGGACCTCTCTGCAGGAAACGCAGCACGTTTGGCATCTGACAATTACCCAAGTTTCCTGAGGCAGCCGACTAAAACACTACCTTATGGTCGGTGACCTTTTAACCCAAAAGTCATTATCTTGACGCCTGATAATTGCAGTTTTTGTACAAGTGAAATTAATATTCCTGAGCACACTAAGGAGTGTATTTGAGCAAGGCACTTGAGGTGTAAGGTGTTGGAGGGCGTGAGTGTGTGCCAGATATTTAAACCTGTTTATGGAGAGCCCTTAACGACTCACAGTGGATGGTGGGGTTCCTGTGGTGAAAATGGTTGGGGATATTCAGGCTCTGGGTGACTGGCGGGAGTGGGTTGCTGTGCAAGGATTCAAAGTGCACCATTGATAAGAAAATCCCTGTGCATATTGTCGAAGTGTAAACTCATGAAGTGGTGCAGCTTCTGATTGTCTTCTGGTTGGACTTGTGTTGCTCAGCTGCTGTTTCCAGTCTGTAGCCAGACACTTGGCAGGCATTGGATGTCTGCGTTTTGAGGTTTAGGCCTCTTCGAGATTCTCTAAATCTTTATAGTTTAGCCCAGGTGATGTACAATAGTTCAGGTTGTTGTGTTGGACGTCTGCTTGTATTCACAGTCATTTGGTAATATGGGCCTGTACACACTGATATTAACGCTATATATAGTGATCCAATCTTGTGGTACATGTATATTTTATTGCAATGATGTTGTAACCATATTTTCATATTGTACTGAGGAACAATGCTATGTGATGCCACTTCCTGTTTTGTCAAGGGTTGAAAGGTAGTGTACCATCACTTCCTGAGATGTCACTTGGGGGCACGGTCAAATGGCATCACTTCCTGTGATGTCATCAAAGATCAAGGGTTCGTGTGATGTCACTTCCGCCACCCCTGGCATTTTGGTGAAATGACACGTCCCTGGACTTAGGGTTCCATGTTTACAGGAGCACTGTTCGCTTCTGTGGACCTGATTTTAAGCGCAGTGTTGGGTTGAAAGGTGTGACTATTCTAGTCAAAGGAAGGTGCAACGTACTAGTAAATTTGAATTATTTTGTGAAAATGTTTGGTGTAAATCAATAAGCAGCGACAACTACGCTGCTCTGCTTAGTTGCGTGGCCAGCATACACAATGGAAATAGCAACCGGCAATGCCGACTTATTTTGCCAAGTCAGGTTTGAATTTGATATTTAGGATGAAATGAGTCGCGAACGTGTGGAATTTTTGGGCAGGTATGAGTCTTAGCAATGGCCGTAGGTCCAACCATGCCACAACCCTTTCTGGAGCAGCTATTAAACATCACTACGACCCTCCACTGCATCTGCTGTGCAGTAGCTGATTGTGGCAGACACTGAATTCCTGAAATACTGTTAATCCCTGGGGCTTGCTCTGTGCTCAGCTTAGCCTGCTGATGCGGGGCCCTTGGTAATGGGCAGCTGGGAGGCAGCCGGGAGACTGGAGGAGTTAGGACCCCACAAGGGGACCAGGTCGCAGGAGGCTGGGCCAACTGCGATCAGGGGCACAGCAATAAATCGGGGGACACACTTTCAGTCGTGGTTTTGGCGGCTTGCACCCATACGCGCAGTCCACGTCCTTTACTGCCCATGCTGACATTGCCTCGTGTCACTGCATGATGTCATGGTTGTGTGCAGTGAGGTGCATGTGTTGACATGCAGCGCTCCACGCACGTGTATGCTTTGCACATCACCACACCCCTTCCCACCTTGACGAACATTTCACAGATGCCCATGGGTTATCGTTCTCACCCCATTACAAAGTCCTTGCCTTGATCAGGAATCTAGTGGCTCTTCCCTCAGGGTAGGACTTTTCTCACAGTTGTTCATGGTCAGGTAGTAGACTTGTGCTCTGTACCCAGCCTCCAATCCACTGTGAGTTCATCCTCACCTTTTTCTGCTGTTGGTGTTCTTCTTCCCTCAAGTGATTGGCCTTCCATTGTATGCACCGGGTCCCTTGTAATGCTATGGCACTCTCCCACCGTCTTGTTTGAAGTACAAGGAGGTACTTGTGATGGACAGGTGCCTGTGGTTCCTTCTTTTGTGTTCACCAAGAGCAGTTAAGGCTCAAATGTGAGGTGGAATTTGCTTTGCGGGCATGACTCCTTCACCGGAACTGAGTCTGTGATTCAATTCAGGCTCCTGGGTTTCTCTGCATTTACTTCCTGTCATGTTGTGCTCGATTCTTCATGCTGCTGAGTCTAAAGTGGCAGCTTCCATCTGAAGTCATCAGGATGTTGGTCCTGGGAGATCTTACTAGAGACTGGCTGGTGCAACTCCCATTGCCCTGTGTGGTGTTGATCAGTATTCCTGTAGGAATTGGAAGGTAAGTCTCTCCAGGTTTTCTCGACGGTCCACCAATATTCAGAGTGTTTTGTTCCGGTGTGCATAAAGCCTTCTGCATCTCCATTCGGTGCTAGACTCCATGGTCATTCAGAAATGTTCTTATCACTCTTCCTTGAAACAGGGTTTCTCTCATCTGAGCATTGACCAGAGGGGGGCTTGTGGAGAACATTCACGATTGCTTGGCAGGGTATGCATCTCGATTTGAGGTCTTCTACGGTGGACTGGAGACTGGGTAAGCATACTTTCTCACACATGCGTGCCTTACTTTTGCAGATGACTTTGTGTACAGCAGGTGCAAGTTGGATCCCGCTATTAGTCAGAGAGGCTGGGATCATGATTTGTGAGTCCAATAGGAGTAGACCCTCTTTGGATACAAAATTCTTAGGACCTCCTAAGTCACATTTGGTTGGATGTGGTGCGATGCTGCTCTGCTTTTAGGAACCCAGCCCATTTTTGGTCAACTGCCAGGCACCCTGGAGACTGGACGGTTAGGGCCCCACAAAGGGACGAGGTAGCAAGATTCCAAGCCTAATGTGATTAGGGGCTGATAGTGAGCCAACGATCAAAGCAATACATCAGGCAACACACTGCCTGTTTTGGTGCCAGTGGTTCTGTGACCGTGCACTGACTAGCGCCACTGTGTGATGATGCGGGTGCATGCGGGTTGGTGCCAGAGCAGTCACGCTGCAACCCTCCCGCAGGTATGCTTTGCACGTCACCACGGGGCTACCCTTGGATAAGATACAGATAACTCTCAGCATTATTGCAGGTAGGATTTTTCATTATTTTTCTAGTACTTACCCGGTACCTCAGTGTAACATTAGTCTCTGACTATACAGAGATCCACAAACGGAAGGAGGGTATGACTTCAGGGAAGCCTTCATGAAAATCATTGCGAAATTGGGGAGGCAAATATCCTGCTGGCACCAGCTCTGAAATAGTGCTTGAAATGAGCACACACATGGAGGAAAACTGCCACCTTTCTGCAGGTGTTTTCAGTTGCTTACATTGGACTAATCCTGCCCACAAGACCAGGTGCTGTGGGAGACCACTACACAGTGAAATTGACACAAACCGTATTTGTACGATGCTGTGCACCTGCCTGCACTAATCTCAAAGTGAGGGCCTAATACTCTATTTGGGCTGGTCCTTTTTGCACCTGTGTGATTCTGCTATATTGCTCTGCCATTAAACTGGCCTACACAGGATGGATTCCATTTCGAGAAATAGCCGATTTTCCGATGAGACAATACGACCCAGGCTACTGAATAGTAACCGGATAGGTTGAGCAGGAAATTCCCCGCCTCAGCAGAGATTATAGTGTCTCTGAGCATCTTTCAGCACCCTGATCCCCCATCCGACCATAGAAGACTCCCTCCTGACCTCTCCCTTACAACATTAATCCCATCACTCAACCCCCTCAGTCGCCTCCCAGCTTCCACACCCTTTTCCACTCCTCAAAACAGGGACCCCATCACACTGCCCTCTCACCCCCCCCACCTCTCACCTTCATACCCGCCAACTCCCTAAGGCCTCACGTGCCCTCTTCCCACAGACATCTAGAATACACCCAACATCCATCACGACTTCCCGGAACAAAGACATTAGACCCTCCCATTTGTGACTTTCATTTCCCAACAACTACCACACTCCACACCACCCTACCCCCCAAATCCTCCTCCACTTCATACCTCCTTCCCCCATGGTAACCCTTCCCCCCAAGGTGATCTCAGCGTTCTCTCTCACCAACCCACTCACCCACCCCTCCTCTGTACACCTTATGTGTGGCCCGCCACCACTGCCCCCGTCCTCCCTTTAAGCCTCCTCCCCTTACAGCAAATACCCATCCTAGCATCAGACTATCATGCATCCTAATTAATACCAGATCTATCAATATATCCCCACAACATATGCAACTGAATATCCTCTAAAGGCCTCATACATCCTGTTCATCACAGAAACCTGGTTCTCCCAGGACTTCTGACCCATTGCTCATGAGGCCTCTTACCCAGGCTACACCTTTATCATGCAGAATGGAACCAGCAGCGCAAGTGGATTGGCCATCCTCTGCAAATCTTGCCTCACCATTTCACACTCCATAGATCTAGCCTGCAACCCAGACGGCAAATCTCTCCTAGTGAAATTTCTCATCACCCCCCACTCTTACTCACAGCTTCTTACTCATATGCAGACCCCAAGGCTACAACAGATATTTTGCCGAAACCCTGAGAGACTGCTTAGTAGCCGTCCTGGTTACCCATCCCTGCCTCACCATGCTAGGGGATGTCGATATATGGTTCAATGTCTGGCATAACCCCATGACACAACCTATTCTGGACACCCAGGAAGCCCTCCACCTGACTCAACTGGTATCAGGTCCACACACTCCTCAGGCCACACCTTGGATGCAATCTTCAGTTCTTCGGAACGGATCTCCACGCTCGCCCGACTTCTAATCTGGACAGACCGCGCTGCCATCTTCTTCACGCTCTCGACAGAAGAACCTCCTTCCCCCCGAACTAAGCCAGGACTGTCTGCCCACTTCCCACTATGTAACAAGGTCAAAATAACTCTGGACCTGGCTAACTCCCTGGTTGCCTCCCTACACTCCCTCCCACTCCAGGAGGGTCGGCTCTTGGCCAGTAGCTCTCCAAAGCTCCTAGACCTCTCACCTCTATCAGATCAGATCCTCCTCCATCAGACAAGGTCCCTCATCCAGATGATTCTCTCCTTACCTCAAATCCTTCAAAACCCCAAACCACATCCTGAGATGCAGGTGGCAGGCTTACCATTCACCTCAATATAGAGCTGTGTACGCCCAACAGTTCAAAACCTACAGAGCAGAAATTCTGAAGGCCAAAACCTCCTTCTACTGGAACAGAATCTCCAACACCGCTAACACCAGCAGGGAACTCCACAAGATCATCTCAGAATTCAAGGTCCCTCTTTGCACATCCTTCCCCATCCCTGTACCTAAGAACTCTGTGACAACCTCTCTGAGCACTTCCACAACATAACCATGGAAAGAACCTGCCCTATTTGCTCTAAATTAGCAGTGTCCCCTTGCACGCATGCCTGGGCTCACTGACCCACTCTCCCGCTCTTCTCTCCCTAGTCTCCTATCCTGAATTCCATGAGCTACTAGCCAGCAGCTGTCCCTCAGGATTCCCTGGAGATCCCTGCCTGCCTTCTCTCCTAAAAGATATCCTTTCTTGAACCTTTCCCGGCAGCATTGCAAGATACATCGTTAACACATCCCTCATGGCAGGCACATTCCCAGCAGTTTTCAAGACATCCCATATCAAAGTCCTGCTCTCAACACACCCTCTCTTGGCCCCCTTCTACCAGCCAACTACAGACGTAACTCAAATAACCATTGCATAGCCAAACTAATTGACCGAATAGCCTACTCCCAGCAGTGCCTTTTCACTAAATCTAATCTCCTCCTTGACCCCGCCCAATCGGGCTTCAGACCCCTACGAGGAAATTAATAATCCCTAGTCTCAATCTGGGATGATCTCAAAAGAACCTCAAACTCGGAAGGTTGTGCTGCACTCATCCTTCTCAACCTCTTGGCGGCCTTTGACATCATTGCGCACCCTCACAGAGAGACTCCACGCACTCAGCATCAGGGATGCAGCATTGAAGTGGATATCCCCCTTCCTCTCTAACACATCCCAAAAAACACACATGCCTCCCTTATACCTGATCCTGAGCCCTTTCACCAACAGAGTACCACAGGACACTTCTCTGTTTCCCCTGCTCTTTAACCTCTACCTGAGCCCCCTCTCTGCTCTTATGCATTCACATGGCCTGTCTTGCTACATCTACGCAGATGTCACCCAAATCATCTTTACGATCCCAAAGGATACCTCCAACCACTCCCCAACCTTGATACATGCCTCAAAGGTATCGATCAATGGATGACAGACAACCATCTCCTTATCAATCCTGGAAAAAATGACATCATGATCTGCAGGAAAGCTGCCTTTTTCCCACACCCCACCCTTTGGCCTTCCTTCCTCAGCCCTCCTATCTCAAAAACAGTAAAGAACCTTGGATGCACCATGGACGGAAATCTGACACAAACACATCAACTCTTTGTCAAAACCATGCTACGTATACCTACGCATTCCCCGACGCATCTTCCCCTAGCTCACCTACCCTCACAGAGTTGCTGCAATCATGACTATCGTCCTCTCTCAACTATACTTTGCCAATTCCCAATACCTGGGCTCCCCTGCATCGCATCTCGGAACACTTCAACAGGTCCAAACCACTGCAGCCATGGTCCTCCTGGCCCTAGGCCCTAGAGAGCACATCACACGTGCCCTCTGTGTGCTCCTCTGGCTCCCCATTAGGCGACGGCCCACCTTCAAGGCTATGTGCATCACAGACTGTGCTCTGCACAACACAGGCCCAGAATACCTTCAACAAGAGCTCATCCCCTACAGACCCAACAGAAACCTGAGATCAGGCACAGCCCTCCTCCTTGTCATCCCTTCCACCAGTTCAACCTGAATAGGGGGATCCTTCTTCTCCCTCCAAACCCCCACAATATGGAACTCTATCCCTTTCAGCATCCGCTGCATAGAGGGTCACCTCTCCTTCCAGAAGGCACTCAAGACCTGGCTCTTCCCTCCTGCGTCTTGACTGACCTAATCCACCTCTCGGGTGAACCTCACAGCTAGACCGATGGGCGGAAGCATCAATGAGTGACATGAGGAGACTCCAAGAAAGTACAGAGGATGCCCAGAAAGAATTCATGTAGACCTGCATGACAGGACCTGCACTCTGTCAACGAAGTAAGTAATCTTTCATAACTCATGGGTACGTATCGCACTCCATCCGGATGCAAGATAGCTGTATCTCTCCGAAGGCCTGGACCTCCACTCCCACACAGCTAAAATCATTCCACATCACATCTGTCACTTAATGCAGCTAAGTCCCACAATAAAAATGGATCAAGCTGAACACATAATCAGTCTTGACTCGCATACTCTCCCGACAGCCTTCACAGCACGCATCCACAAGCCAGATGTACATCAGTGGCTAGCAGGGACCTAGCCACCCATACCTTCCTTTGTACTGGCTAAAATGCACACACACATTCTAAATCTCTCATACTTCAGCCTTCAGTCCTACAAGGGCATTCACCTGCAGCGCTTTGAGGCCATACCAATGGCACTAGATGCTATACAAATGCCATATTACATTACATTACTAGGTACCTCTTTGCAGGGGGCGCAATCACCTCTGCTTCCCACAGCTGGACAGGTGATGGTAGCAGCTTCTCATCCTGGGGAGCTGATTTTTTAGCCTCAATCTCTAGTTGAGGACCTAAAGGAGTCCCTAGCGGAAGTGCAGCAAGAGATCTACACCTCCGTTGCTGAGGGTTGAGGGTTCGAGCTATCAATGCTCCTGAATATACCCAAGTCACCTGTTTTCATCAGCATTGGAAATGTAAGCCTTTTTCATGGAAATAATGATCTTAATAGTTAATACCAGCATCCAACTGTTAACCGCTGCAGTTAGGATATTTTAGCACATGTTGTAGGGTTCTTGTTAGTCCCTATGGCGGTAATTAACTCATGCAATAATTCCACCTCGACCATTATGCAATTACGAGTGGGGGTAAGGTTTCATCTCCCATGCAGGTGGTTTTTTGATGCATGGATTGCAAAACACAAAGGGGCTGATTCATGGAATGTTTTCCTATGGGATTGCGCCATTATAAAACACTTGAATCAGGCCCAAAATCAGGAAAAGCTGTACAAGAGGCACTCTTTCCAAATACTGCATGTTTTACCATGACATGACCTCCGAAGTTGCGGGCGAGTTATGTTTTTGGGTGGCCGAATATGTGCAGTTACAAGGATGTGCATGGAATAGAAATCAATTCAAATGTGTTCATTTTCTTTTTAATGTCCCCCAGAGTCAAAGCTCCAGCTGTAGACACTAAAAGAAATATGTCCTGCATGGCTTGTGGCAGAACAGCGCCAAGCTTCATTCTTCTCCCACCAAATGTACCATTCCTCAGTAAGTTGAGTTACGGTATGTCCTAATTCTTAATGTCATACCGCTGCCTTAGTTTCACAAAGCAGAAAATAGCTGGTTCAACCACGTTAAACACTCAAAAATGAAAAAGGAAGACTTGCGCTTGTGTGCTCCACTGACATTTTGTAAAACTCCTTCACACGCTTAGTGTGCTCTCATGAAACCATCATGTATTCCCTTAGCAATTTGCACATCATAGCCTCAGAACTTAGGTAGCATGAATAAACAGTTGCACCTCTCTTATTCTTATAAATAAATAAATATATATATATATTCACTGAATAAACTTTATTTAAAATGTAG
The DNA here is from genome assembly GCF_040938575.1 of Ambystoma mexicanum. Lineage (NCBI taxonomy): Eukaryota > Metazoa > Chordata > Amphibia > Caudata > Ambystomatidae > Ambystoma > Ambystoma mexicanum. Next base: position 1,203,813,731 of record NC_090933.1, read on the forward strand.
TTGAGCAGATATAACGCAACAAAACCCTTGAAATTCAGTGCATGTGGGAAGTCATGACCAGCTTAATTCAGCTCGTTCCATTGAAAAGCCCTTGAGCACATACATATTATAAGAGAAGGGAATCACCATAACATACCAAATGGCATTATGGGGGACATAGCATTATATGAACATAAACAGGAACGCCCCTATGTTTCTTTTGGGCACACTAACCGTGGCCTTTGGGCATGGCCGGAGGCCACAGCCTTTCACCATGGCCCTTTGACATGTTGCCCACTAGGTGCCGTGTCCACAGTAGATGTTGCCCGAATATTTTTCTTTCAGACCGATTGGTGGCCATGCGATACAGCCATGGCCTCTATACATGTCTTTCGAGCCCACGAGCCAGGGTATTCTGCTGTGCTCACTTTATCTTTTGAAACACTACCTTTCTTTACCACTCACTAGCCATGGCCTTCGCCCATGACCATTGGCCCTGGCCCTTGGCCATGTCCCCTTTTCATGCTGCCCAAATAGATTTCTTCCGGTCCAACTAGTCCTGGCCTTTGGCCATGCCCATTGCCCACAGACTTCGGCCGTGGCCACTCCACATATTGCTCCATAGGTTTCCTAAACGGGTACACTAGCCACGCCGGTGGCGAGAGGCCCAGGTCTTTGGCCATGGCCACACCACTACGTTTCTTTTGGGTACACTAACCATGGCCTTTGTTCATGACCAGTGGATAGAACATTTCACCATGGCCCCTGACATGTTGTCCACTAGGTGTCGTGTCCACTGTGCATGTTGCTCCAATATCATGACCACCTATACATGTTTTCGGGCCCACTAGACAGGGTCTATCTTTTAAAACACATTCTTTCTTTCCCACTCACGAGCCATGGTCTTCACTCATGAACATTGGCCCCAGCCGTTGACCATGGGACCTTTACATGTTGCCCCGATAGCTTTCTTCTGGTCTGACGAGTCATGACCTTTGGCCACGGCAACTCTACATATTTCTCCAACAGGTTTCCTAAATGGTCCCACTAGTCATGGCCTTTGGCCATGTCTAGTGGCCAGGGCCTTTGGCAATGGCCATATCACTAGGTTTCTTTTGGGCACATGGCCCCTTGACATGTTGCCCACTATGTTTCGTTGGGGCCAATTAGCCATGGCCTTCGACCGTGGCCACTTTACATATTGCACCATTTGGTCCCTTAAAGTAACCCAGTAGCCATAGCCTTCGGCCACACCCATTACCACCCACCTCATTCTAGCTGTAAAATTCCCCTTTTTTGTCTTAATCTCATTGTTTTAACTCTCTTGTTTCAAAACATTTTCCCCACAACTGCGGTTATCAATGTATTACAGATAACCACAGTTACCCGTAAATTACTGTGGTTATCCGTCAAAAGCACCCACAATCCAAAACTCTTCCTCAACAAGCGGCCCCTCCTCATGCTTGATTTCCCCAGGCTCCTTAAGTTCTTTTTCCCTCCCTAGCCTGCTCCCATTCCCCCCAACACTCATCCTTTTGTCTGACTCACTTTCACTCCCAATCTAGTTTTCTATCATTACTGCGGTTAAACCCCTGTTATGTGAAAATTATCCAGCTCTAAATTTGATCCTTAGCCAACCCCCCAACTCCCAAATTTCACATGGTGTCCTCTTGCCCCTCCCAACCTCTAGCCTGATAACATATCATGCTTTTATCTCCTCCAAATGGCATTTTATTCACTTATATCCATTATAACCGCTGTAATCTCTCGCATCAAGCAAAAAAAAGAATGCTGGCTTTTTCATTTCTAAAAAGCCTTTTGATGTATTGTGCAACACATATATAGCTATGATTTTTTGGAGAAAGGGCACCCCTTCTCCATCAAATATTTTAACAACTACTCGATGGAACAACCCCAGACAGCTCATGGAAATGTTATTGGCCTCTCTCAGCCTCTCTACTGCAAAGCACGAAGACCAATTTAAAGGTTTTAAGGAGCATTGGGCTCCCAGTTGTCTGTTGAATATTTAAAAAAAACTACTGGATGGACTTACCCCAAACGAGTCATGGAAATCAAGTCAATGGGCCTCATTACGACCCAGGCGGTAAGGGGTTAATGGCGCCGTAAAAGGTGGCGGTGCCGTTAACCCCATACCGCCTAATTACGAGATCCCTTTGCGGGTCCCTACCTTAACAGCTGGTTTTACCAGCCGTTAAGGATTGGACCTGCAACGGGACCTCGGAGGTAATTACGGTACCGCAATTTGCGGTATGGTAACTACCGCCTTCCCCATCTCCATTGAGCCCTATGGGGGCAAAAATGGGAATGGGGAAGGGCCAATGGTGAATGGGGAATTACCGCCCCGCCAACCTTGGAATGGGGCAGTAATTCCGCCATTCACCATGGCGGAATCGGTAAAATACTGGCGGCAACCATGGCGCTACTAGCGCCATGGTTACCGCACGGGTCGTAGTGAGGCCCAATGCTTTGTGCCCAAATTAGCTCTTATTTTGTCCAGATCCTGCTAGAGATGTTCATGCTACCTAAGGCTGTTCAAAAACGGCACCTTTTGTCTATGGGATACTGAATGGGCCTAGGCGGAAAACTGTGTTTTTATCTTTTCTTAATAACCTTTACATTTGTTGATGAATTGTTCCCAAAATTTCCAGTTTGGGGGGCCCTTGAAAAACCCTTGGTTTAGAAAATGTCTTCCAAATCCATCCAGCAAGTCAAAGATTATTCGCCCCTCTCCGCCTCTCTGCTGCAAAGCACCACACCAATCTAAAGGTTTTAAGGAGCAGGGAATATTTTTTAAACTAATAGATGAATTTACCCCAATCTAGTCAAGGAAATTAGGTCAAGACTGTGTGCTCAAATTGTTTCTTATTTAGTCCAAATCTGTCATGCAGTTTTCAAACTATGGCTGCTCAAAAATTACACTTTTCTCCAGGGGAAAATGAATGGAAGTAGGCTGAAAACGGCATTTTTATGGTTTCCTAAAATTATTTTACTAATTGTTCCCAAAATGTCTAGTTTGGAGGTGGGGGAGACTTGACAACCTCTTTGTTTGAAAAATGTCATCCAAATCCATCCAGGTAGTCAAAAATGATTTAGCTTGCTCAGTCTCTCCGCTGCAAAGCAGCAAGGCCGATATAAAGGTTTTAAGAAACAGGAGGCACACGGTTCTCTGTCAAATATTAAAAGAAATATTAGGTGGATTTAACCAAGAGCAGTCAAGGAAATTATGTCAACGGTTTGCACCAAACTTGTTTCTTATTTGGTCCAAATCTGTCCAACGGTATTCGCGCTACGGCTGTTCAAAACCTGTACCTTTTCACTATGGGAAAATGAATGGGCTGAAAACTGGTGTTTTGTTTTCTTTATAACATTGTCATGTATATATTAGCACGGGATTTGTGTGAGACATTGGATACCTTTCACAGCTACTCTTCATTAATCCACTTAAAATATGAGCATGTAAAATTAGGGACGCTTGCTCCTTTTTAAAGTATCTTTCCTAATCTTTGTAAATGTGAAGATTTTCTAAGATTCAGATGGAATTTGTACAATATTAAAAAAGTTATGTTAAGGCGTAAACCAATGAAGATGCACATTGTTGATTTTTTGAGGGAACACTCTGAGCTTGAAACCTTTGAACACTTGATAAATTCATCCTCATCCTCCTCATCCTCATCTCGGGAGGATAGCTCAGGGGCAACGTGCCGACACAGAGCCACACAGGTGCGATCCCCGGGCCCGCGCTTAGAAACCTCTGGTTATTAAGTGAATTATAAATAACCTATCATATCATCTTCATGATCAGAGCAAGCTTTATTCAGCAAAAATACCATAAAAGCAGTACATTAAGATACAAATGTATACATGGCATTGAAAGTCGGTGGAATAAAAGTCGATGCACTAAATCTACAAGATGTTTACACTCAACATGATGCATTCTAGAACACATTCATTAAGAAGAGTAAGAATGCAATGAAAAGACACTTAAGCAGATACAACCACGCACAGTGGGTATACGTAATGACAGGGAGCACCACATTCGTGTCAAACAACTGCCCTATCAGTAGGATTGCTTCATTGATGTTTCAAACTTCCTTTAAAATGAGCAATGGTTTTAAGTATTTGGCTCTCAATGCCGTTTAACCATTGCACAAAAACAATAAGTGAGATGGAGATTCAGGCATGTATCCACTAACCGGGCATATGAGGTCATTGGCACCTCCCGAACAATTGGTAAGAATGGCAAAATTAAAAATGTTAAGTTTTAGCTTTAAGAAGACTGCTCGTGCTATAGTTGGCCTGTCTCATTAACATTTTTCAAAGCCTAGTTCAACTTTACACGCTAGGTTTTCTGGGCCCGTGCAAAGTAAGCTTTCCTCAGAATAAAGTCCACAGCTGATTTGTTTATGCTCTCCACTTGTGTTTTGTTGATAGTAAGTGGGCTGATCCACAAGAATTCTTAGCCCAATTCGTACAAAATAGATTTGACATTGCGCGGCAAGTTAACGCTTTCCCTCCTTCCAGACCCATAACGTGAATACGTGCTGCTCTATACTTGGTTAAAGGCAGTGTACAGCAAATCCCCAGCCAATAAAGAAGTGGTCTTAGGCTGGCCTCTCAAGCGACCGAGGAAAGACCCAGCTCCATATGGAGCGATCCATTCGGGCAAATGGATGCAAGGAAAAGCAATTTCTTCAAAAAGTGGTTTTCAATGAAGCTAAGCTTCACAAGGTTTGCGCCTCCCCAAATCGCTGCACAATAGAGAGAGGCAGCACCTGCTTGGGTCCCATATAATGTTAATTCTGGTGATAACGCACCTCTCCCAAGGGAATTAAAAAACTTCAAGATTTCCCTGCTATCCTTGCTGAGGCTAAGGCAGGCCCTGTCAATTTGGCCTGACCAAAGGCCATTCAGGTCGCTCTTAGTCCTATTGGCGAGGTGTACAATAGCACTGCATCGTCACTGCATCGTAGGGAATTAATAAACCCGGGACCCAGTCTTGGCTGGTCCAAGCAATTTGCACCAATGGTATGATATGATATAATATGATATGATATGATATGATATGATATGATATGATATAATATGACATTTATAACGCGCCTATACACAAGTGTTTCAAGGCACGACGAGGCAAGGGAGGGGGAACAGAGGGAAGACAGAAACAACGATCTTACTAGGACAGGTAACATTCAGATTGCGCAAGTGCAGGGGAGGGGGAGGGGAAACGTGCGGGGGGGGCAAGGGGGAGGGGCAGTGCAGTACATGGGATCAACAGTAAAAAATAAATAGAATAATTAAGTAATAAGTAAAAAGTGCTGCCAGCTGCAAGGGTAAGTGCAGACATACAGTGTCAAGTGCTGTTAGTGGACTGTAGGGGTACAGAAACAGTCCCCAAGTGCGGGGATTGCCAGGGAGACCAATGACCTCTTACGGAGGGGGCATGGACACAGCCTTGCCTCACCCCTTTGCTTACTAAAAAGGATTCAGTGGTAGCACCCCAAGTCCCAACACACAGATGCCATGTTATGTGAATACAACTGCTGTGTACAACTGCTGTATTTAATAACTAAATCTTTTGGAACCCCCCTTCTTTGCAACACCTTCCACAAAATGTTATTAGGGACCCCATCAAACGCCGTTTTGAGGTTTATAAAGACGGGATATCGTCTTAGCTCCATCAATGTGACATCATTTTGTAATATAAGGTGACATTTAAAACATTGGATGATCGTGCTCCTTCTTTTTTGAAACTCAGCCTGCAGGGGGTCGATAATATCATTAGTGTCTGCCCAGACCTGTGAGTGCTTCAAAATGACCTTTGCAAATATTTTGCCTGTGCTATTCAATATTCATATGGGCCTATTATTCCCTGGTCTGCCCTTCCACCTTTTTTGTAAATGGGAGAGTTATGGCAGGATGGGCAAATGATTTTTTGGTGGATAAGTACATTCAAACTGCCATAAGATAGGGGTCCATACAACTAACTAATCCCTGTAGAGGTCTACTGGCATGAGGAGCTGGGCAGGGTGCCTTCCACCATGTAGGGACGGAATCGCATACTCTACTTCACTTAGATGTATCTCAAAGCTGGGCAAATTAACATTCACATTCGCTCCAAACCCCTGCCCGACCAAGGCGAGACAGGGCCAAACAGATGCAAGGTCACCTTGGTCATTGCCATAAACACACATGACATGTGTCCTATAGGTGGTTGGAGTAAAGCTGCAAGTCAAGGAGTTCCCTCCTTTCACACTATTATCGTAAATCAGCTTCCAAAATAAATGCATATTTCCCCGGTCAGGGGGTGTTGTAAAGTGGCCCATCTTAACCTTACAAAGGCTTCCTTCTTTGTATTAATAAGCCATTTTTTAGGCTCCCCTTTTTGTGTGCACAAGACATATATCTGCTTTTGGAACAGCTTTCAAGCTTCACATAAGCTCTAACTTGGCTAACCTAAATTCTGGGTCAAACCATTCTTCCTTGTTTGTCAAAAGTTTCTTTATGCTTGCCGTGGGGCTTGTTAAAAAGGGCTTGAGAATGTTCACCACCTATTTGAATTCACCAAGGACTACATTGCCCCCTAGATCAGTTAGGGACAAAAAGTACTGGCTTTCTAAAATGGTCCTATAATGTGTTGGTTTAAAAAAAGGGCTAATAAGCTTGGAACATTTGATGGTACGTCTTACAGTACCCATAACATCAATTACCACTGCTCCAACATTGCCTAATTCTGGATGAACGTATTGGTTCAAAGGGTTTTTGAAAGTTACCTTGACCGGTCTGTGGTCACTTTCAAGGCATGCAAGGACTTCTCAATCTATAGCCAGCTCCCAATCTTTTGCCAAAAGCAAGACACAATCTATTCTAGATGAACAGGTAATTCTGAAATAGGTATCTTTATCTGGTTCTTCGCCTGGTAGGCAGCGATTACATGCTCTTAATTAGAGTTTGTTGAATATCCTTGCAGCCTCAATTGCTTCAGGGTGCGTCCTCTTGGGGAGGTTAGAAACCAGTGTCGGAATGTCCCAAGCCTTATCTTGATCGTCCCAAAGTCCCACAAGATCTCCTAGGGGTTCATATTGCAGATTTAAGTCCTGTGCCATCAAATTGCGTGATTTCATGTTACTACCTCCATCTATTATCAGGGGGCAAACAATCTCTAGCATGTAAGATTTTCGTTTGTTGCCAGGGAGATTATATATGTTGGAGAGCAACAGTTCGTACTCTTTTCTAAATCGAATGTTTCCAAAGAACCTATCTCACATTTTGTCATCTCCCAATTGAGTGCTACATTTAACTACATCAATAGCCTTCCCGAAGGTCTATTCTTGCTCCCTTGAAGCCTCTAAAGAGAAAACCTGAAACCCTTGAAAAGTCAATTTCTCCATTGCCCAGGTTTCTTCTAAATAAATCAGGTTAAAACCCTAAATGAAGTCCCACCAACTTGGATCTACCAGATGTTTCTGGGCACCCACAATGTTCCATGACAGCATCTTGATGGTACACTAGGGGCTGTATTTTTCTAGAGTGGGGGGGGCATCCTGTCAATCCACTTAGTCGAGGTCATGGTCCCCCCGAGTTCCAAACCTTTCTTCCCTTCCCCTGCTGGTCCTGATTCCTGTTTCGTCAGGAGCGACAGCAGAATAACCCAGGTACCTTAAACCAGCATGGCCTAAACGTGTACGGGTCGGTTGTGGGGACGGTGGAAAAAGACAAAAGACAACTGAGGGACCTTGGACCGGCACGGTCTAGAGGTGTGCAAGTTTCATCTGGCGCAGGTGGAGAGGGACGTATAATGATCTTCGAGCCCTCAGCTGGATAGGACCCTATTTCGATAGCCAAGAGCACTTCAACCAGGACATTGTTTTTTAAAACAACCTGGATAGCATCGTCATCACACATTGGCATCTTCAATATTAAACAGTAATAGATGTCATCTCCTATAACAGATGCCAGCCTCTGAAATGTCTAAGCCAATGGGTATATTTGTTAATCAAGGACTCAGGATTTTCATAGGCACCTTTTTCCAAACAAGTCACATTGTAAAGGGTCATAGACTGCAATACCTCACACAACTTACCACGGGCACCCTTCTCCCATTTGCACTCAAAGGAAAAGGTCTAACTGTAGTTTCAGGCATAGGGGGATGACAGAGATGCTTGACCTAGGTGGAGAGCCATGTCAGTGGCCTTCCTAGTGTGCCGGGCAAGGTAGCTACTCCCTCAATATATCCTCCAATGGCACCTCTATCTCTAAAAAGTTCATAGAATGTGCAGCAAACATATTGGAACTATGGGTACCTACAATCCTGGGACATTGGGGTCTCTTCATAGTGTTCATTCGCTGGGCCGAAATATTTGGACCCTTATTTGCATTTGCTACTAGGGTGTTGATTACATCTGTAATTGGTCTAGCCCATTTACAAAGATCACTAACTTGCCAGATCCCAAGGGTTTTCCCCTTGGCAAGACCACTGCCTAATGTCTCCTTAACCAGATTCCTTGGGGGTTACTTTAGGGACTTAGCTGTGGAGGTCATTATGTCCCTCATAGGGCCCCTCGGTTTTCCAAAGCCCCCAAACAGCTGGGAGTGTAATTCATCTACTTTTGCTATGAGGGCACCTAGAACAATCAAATGTTTGTCAACGGCTTCTTTGAGGCTCCCCAGCTCTACCCTTAGGTCATTGTTATTGCACTCTTCTACCTTGTTACCCAATGTCGAGGTCTTTGGACACATATTATTTGCCTTTATACTTTCTGACCCTTTCCTTGTCATTTTATACCCTGCTTTGTCTGGAAATATTTTAGCCCTTCCCTTGCATCCTTTTGCTTTTTTCCCCCCTTTGGTCTCTCACCTTTTACCTTACTATTTCTTTCCCCCTCTGCCCATTCTAGAATATTCAATATTTATTTGAGGTGGGGATTGAGGGTGAGATATCATCCTTTACTATTTCCAAATTAGGTCATTCTGGAATTTCCTGTGTCTGGATAGTTAGTAACTCTGAACTTCAGACCTCTGAGATTGCCTGGTTTGTATACACTGGAGCTTCTTCATCAGATGGTATTAGGCGAGCCTCTAGGGTGCTAGTATAATGTTCGATGAGGCATGGTAGTGCTGGCCTCGCCAGGCTTACATCGCCAACAGGTAGTGAATAGTTTTTACTCCCCTCTTTGCCCACTCTCAAATCCGTGGCAAAAGCTTCCACATACTCGTTCTGCAGCCCACCCATTTTGCCACTAAAGGGAGCAATGGTCTTCTCGAGGTCACTAAGGCCTATTGCATCGGTCACTATCTTCTGCAGCTCACTATCTGCTCCATTCACCACACAATTTGAGCTGGGAGGCTTTTTTCCTTGGCTCTTGCTGCCACCCTCAATATCATGGAGTAAATCTTTTATTTGCATTATAAGCACGTTAACTTTCATAATAGGTTGCAACTTCATAATTTACTACACTGCCCTTTCCACAAATCGGAAATATATCTGGGGAAACTAATTACAGCAATTCCATTTGTTGATGAGGAAGAAATGTTTAACTGGAAATGTGGCTTCGATGAGAATTGCTGTTACAAACCTTTTGAACAGCATAAAAATTACTGATGTTGTATTGTAACCCCCTCTTTTTACTATTGTATTATTTCATAAGAGAGTATTTGATACATTTGCTGCTACATTACTGTCTATTATGGATGCAATTTCAGTGAGGTATACTATTGTAGGTTTCTAATGTTTTTTCTATTAATGTCTAATGTAATGGATCCTTTTATCTTTTGTATTTTTTGTATCTTTTATCAATTTTAGGATCTGTATTGTATAAACTGTGTATTGTGACTGTTCTTTTGAACAGTGCATACAAATGTGTGTAATTGTAAAGGTTTTCATTAGAGAACCATTTACAAAAATAAAAAATAATTTACCAAAGATTTGTTTTGAAAATGTCACCCAAATCCATATAGCAAGTCAATTGTTTTTAGCAATGGAATTTCAGGAAAACATTGCCACTCAAAAAGCCTCTCAACCTCTCTGTTGTATGGCACCATGGGATATAAAGCTATTTCTTTTGTGAGTAAGGGGCGCCCCTTACCCCATAGAATATTTTTAAAATGAATGGATGGATTTATCCAAAACCTGTCCCGGAAATCGGATCAACGTTTCGTGCTCAAATTGGTTCTCATTTGGTCTAAATCTGTCCAGCTGTTTTTGTTCTTTTTGGCACACAAATGTAGACTTTTTCTGTATGGGAAAATTAATGGGAGCAAGCCGAAAAACATAGTTTTTTTTGCTTTCTTAATAACCTGTTCATTTTTTAACGAATCTTTCCCAAAATGTCCAGTCTGGGGTTGCCCAGGACAAACATTTTGTTTGGAAAATATCAGCCAAATCCGTCATACAAGTTAAAAGTTATTAGCAATAGAATTTTTGGATTTCATATGGATCTAGTCAATCACCTATAGTGTGGCGACAAAAGGTTAGTTATATCTTTCTTGATGCAACGCTGTGCTTTTTCAGGTCTGAAAGACTCCCATTACTTGATTCTAGATTCAAGTTCCGAATCGACACTGAGAAAAATGCCCTAAAATAATAAAAAGGGTGTTAATTAGGAGTTTTGTGGCAAGTGAGCATGTGGGCAGGGTGAGGAAGGATCATTGGTTTAGGTTTGGGGCTTGGGTATAGCGTTGTTTTTTTTTTTGCAGAGCGTTTTGCAGCTATTGAGAAGCAGCGTGAACAGAGAAAGGATAGAGTAAATACTCATAAACTATAATACATTGAGATGTGGTAATCAGTAAGTTCACTAGTTAGGGAATTATGAGTATTTTTAGTAAATGTAGGATATTTTTATTTAATATTTTTAAAGAAATACTTTCCAAATGTAACTAAAATGTGGATTGGGGGTTGTAACATCTTGTGTTTGTGTATTGAGATTGAGAACTGTTTTATTTAACTTAGTTTTGTGAACATAAAATGTGCCACCGAGACGTTTTCATTGCCGAGCCATGGTTACATTGTGTTTTGTTTTGATTTGATAAGGTTTTCATGTTGTGTGAAGGATAGTTTCTCGATTCAGTGTTCTCTTTGGGGAGATTGGCAAAGTCGGGATTGGTATAGAGGTTTTAAAAGTTGATTTTAGGTTTGATTAACGTTTGATTTGTTTTAAGGGAGAATGTGAGGGGTATAAAGGATGGGAACTAGTGTTGTCAGCTTTGGGAAGGAGGCCATGGACACAATGATAAATCCACACATTTTGCAGGATTTCTCGATTCATTAAAATACAATGCAAAACAATGTGCTTCTCGATCCAGTTTTCGCTACAGAGTGGTTCTCAAAGCTGGGATATGTACAGAAGTTTAAAATTGCTTTTAAGATTGTTTAATGTTTGATTTGTTTGAAGGGTGTATGTGAGGGGTATAAAGGAGGGAGAGTAGTGCTATTAGTTTTGGGAAAGAGGCAGTGGGCACCTAGAGACATTTGCACTGGTTCACATGATTTCTCAATTCGTAAGACGCGACTAACCGAAAGTATGCGAAGTAAAAAAGGTGAAGCTTATTTTCCAAAAGTAAAAGATATATGAGTATTGGTTCGAGAAATGTGATACTGGATTCAGATTGTACATTTGTATATTAGGACTTGATGGTGTTGAGTTGACTTTGTTATATTTATATTTACATGAAAAATAGTTTAGAGGGATTGGGGAGTTTTGTGGCAACTACTTTTCATTACGTTTGTGGAAGAGGGTGCTAGTCCATCAGGATGCTTAGAATGTGGGCTGTACTCTCTGGTATAAACCTGTGCTATGAGTAGCCTGAGTGCTGAGGCCAGCACCCCCTTCCTCTCTGCATCATGGCCTTCCCCGCTCCTCTCCTTGCACCTATGCGTGTGCTAACTGTGTTTCTTAAAAAACAATACATATATATATATATATGACCTTGCAGTGTGGTGTTGTGCTGTATTCTCAAAAGCCTGTTTACCCGCTCATGATGTCCATGGTCATCAACAGAGAAAATGGATTTCAGGAAGTAGGGCATGGTGGGGAGTTGTGCTGCAAGGTAAGTGTGTTTTTCTCAAATTTAAAACCTTTTGCACCTGCATGCTGCTAAGTGTGCTCAATTAAAATATAGAAATATTTGACATTGTGGTGTGGCATTGACTTGTGCAATGCCGTACATTCTGAAGTCTATTGCTTTGTTGATGATGTCATTGTCACAAACAGAGAAAATGGATTTGAGGAAGAAGGGCGTGACACCTGCATGGGTTAAACAAAACAAAATATATATGACCTTATGGCATAATCCACAGTGGTAGACCAAGACTAGTGGTAATGGTACCGCTGCCTGCATTAAGGGATCCTTGTTTCATTTGGGACTTTAACTTGGGTGGTAGGCGGTTACCAGTAGTGTTAGCCCGTTGCTATGGTGCTTAATATTAAACCCATCTACCTACAGCTTGATCATTCTTTGAACTTTCATGGTGGTTCTGAAAAGAACCATTGTGGGGCTAAGGAGGGAATGGGATGGGAGGGGGAGGAGGTGGATGTAGGAAAGATATTTGGAAATTAGACATATTTAACATTTTTGTGGGTTTTGTTTTTTTAATTAAACGTCAGGTAAAAACAAACCCGAAAAAGGGAGTAAACACCCGAAAAAGGGAGTAAACAAACTATAAAAAAACAGCAAAAAAAAGATTGGCATTTTCACCCATACTCCACCAATGCATCCGCAATTACCACAAACGTTGCTGCATTTAGTGCTATTGGCATATGCAGGTGAAAATGCCACCTACTGGAGGCCTGTGTTGGCACGGCTGGTTCAACGCTGGGCGGTATAAACGGCATTCCCGACATTGGTTCCATATGAAGTCGATGGGAGAGGTCTTGCAGATGACACAGCTGGTGATGATGGTCCTGCTTCCTCCCGTGGCGTTGCAGGTCTTCGGTGTGCAGTGAGTTGCCGGGCAATGCAACTAAGGTGGATTGCCTGTTGCTGGAACCTGCTCCTTAAATGTTCATCCACTTTGCCACCAATGGAAACAGATCAGGCGGCAGGAACCGTGGAAAATCCTCTCCTTTGGACCTCACTGTAAAAAGTACACTGTCCCTTCTCAACATCTGATAGTGGAGTGTCTTTAGGCACCTTTAAGTACTGCCAGCACAGGGACGGTGTGAAACTCCTGCGGTGGTATTTCTTGTGTGGAGTTGGCTGCTCTACCCACTTGACATCTTCCGGGTCTTCAGGGACAGTGACAGGGTCGATCTCTTCATTGGTATGGGTGCCCCAGGATGTTGCGTCACCATCTCCAGGAAATAACGAAAAATAAAAAACAAAAGAAAAGAAAACGAATTCAAAAATCCTAAAAACAGGAATAAAACCCCCAACATGAATGTAAAACAAACACAAAGACAGGAAATAAGGTACAGCAAAGGGAAAACACAATGGAAAAAGGTTTGACTAGGAAATAGTGCCAATGAGCAAATTAAGTATTCAGTGTGTACACCTGAATTTGTCTCCAAAGCAATGAGGAAATGTCAGGATTTCTGCTGGAAATATATGCGATTGTGATCTGTGTGTCTATGAGCCCATCAGCTCTTGAATTTCATACTGTGCACGTGCCCATAGGCCAATCTGCTTGCTACATCTTTGTACTCCTGAATTGGCGAGAAAATGCTCTGGCTTTTTTTCCTCCATTTTTATTGAACTTTTTCCAAAAGAGAGTGCAATTATCAACGTTTTTGTAGTGTTTACATTCTTCCTTCACATAAAATAAAGTTGTTGGAAGATTAAGATGCGGTTTTTATTTAATTAAGTGTAGTTTATGGTCATTAATATCTTTTTGGTTCTTGGTGGTCTGACAATGACAACCAGGCTTCTTAGCGCTGTCCTGGTGGTTCGGTGCAGGCTCAAATGCAGCAGTCATGGTAGTCCAGATGGCAAGTACATGCCAAGTCAGGGTTGAACTGAAGCTTGCTACAGTTCAAAGAGATGCTCCAGCGATGTGGATCATGCAGATCACCTGGATGGTTTAGACAGTTGTGGTGCGACAGTGGACGGACTGATGCCCGGATGCACAAGCCGAGCCAGTTTGATTCTGTGCTCGAAGGTTGCGGGAAATGAAGAACACCAGGGTTGGTTCGCTTATTGACTCAAATAGCGATAAAGAAGATGGCGGTTCGAACACTGGTTTGAATGGTACAAGTACAGAAATGCTTCTTTGATCAAACCAATGCTACAGCACCTTTTTGCTGGCACAGAGTGGTGTCAAACTTGTTGGAACTGCTGTTCGAAATTAAGTTATTGCCAAAGGCATCTCCAGAGGTTCCTGTTGAATCAAACAGTGTCAAATGATCTCAAATCACGGCTCGCAAAAACCCACCCGTGTAGGAACAACACAGAATATGCAAGATAGCAAGATACAGCACTCTGGGTAATGAGACAGAGGGAGGAAAAGACAATAGAAAACACAACATTCTTCAAAAAGGATATGCTCTTGAGTAAAAAGGTATGAAAGTGAACTAGCCAGTCTCTAGTGTCCAGAAATGAACTGTGGGTGTGGCCAGTTCCTAGTCAATAATAGGTTTATGGTTCTCGGTGGTGTGACAATGACAAGCAACACTTCTTAGCGATGTGCTGGCAATTCAACGCAGGCTGGAATGCGGCAGTCTTGGCAGTCCAGATGGCAAGCAGATGTCAAGTCAGAGTTTATCTGAAGCATTACAGTTCTAAGTGTTGCTCGACAGATTTGGATCGTGCAGATCACCAGGTTGAGTTGGATGGTCGTGGATCGGCAGAGGACGTGCTGATGTCAGTTATCACTAGCCGATTTAGTTTGATCCTATTCTCGATAGGTTGCGGGTCGAGAAGAACACCAGAGTAAGTTCGCTCAACAACTTGACTAGCGATTAATAGTCTGGAGGTTTCAACACTGGTTTGTGTGTCGCAGGTGCAGAAATGCTTCTTTCTTTAAACCAATGCCACGATACACTTCAGCTGGCACAGAGGAGCGGCAAACTTGTTGGAACTGCTGTTCGAAGGTGAGCATGTGCCAAGGCAGCTCCAGTGGTTCCTGTTTGTTCAAATGACTTCCAATGACCTCAAATGATGGCTCGCCAAAACCCACCCCTGTAGAAAAAGCAAGATAGCAAGATGCAGCACTCTGGATAAGGAGACAGGTGGTTAAGACAATAAGAAACACAATGTTTGGTATGCAGCCCCCTT
Organism: Ambystoma mexicanum; assembly: GCF_040938575.1. NCBI lineage: Eukaryota > Metazoa > Chordata > Amphibia > Caudata > Ambystomatidae > Ambystoma > Ambystoma mexicanum. The sequence goes on from NC_090933.1 coordinate 1,203,828,935, forward strand.
GTGTCAGGCTAGTCCTTTTGTGAAGGGTGTGTCATTTGATTCCATTTCCCAAGACAGCTTCCAGTGGAGTGGCTGTCACACAGAAGAGGCTTTTACCTGCCCTTACATGATATCAAAGAGAGACAAACGCAGAACTTCACTTTTGCTGGGAGCAGCAGTGACAGCCTGGCTGACGGGCATACACATTACCCTTCCCTAGTTGAGCTGGGCTCACAGGGCTGATACATGTGTGATATCAAATTGATGCCTACTTTCCACCCTCTACAGCTAATCCAGTACAGGGCTGCACGAATTGTCCTTGGCCTCAAGCCCAGGGACTGTATCTCTCCAGGCCTGAAATCCCTCCACTGGCTCCCGGTGGCTGCAAGGATCAAGTTCAAGACCCTCTGCATCATCCACAAGGCTTTCTGGGGCCGAGCCCATACTACATCTAACTCTCTCTCCCAAAATACCTTCCTTCTCGATCCCTTTGCTCAGCCTCCACAAACTCTCTGATGGTCAGACGTTTCTCCAGGCAGAGAGTCGGGGGAATATATCTCTCTCCTCTGCAGGTGCCTCCTTCTGGAATGGCCTTCCTGCCCCTCTCAAACTTGAGCTGTACCACCTTAATTTCTGCTTTTTCTCTCTCCCTCCACTGCTGACCCACCTGTCTGCTGTGCTGACTGGTTGCTGGGCTACCCACAGAGTCTCACTGTGTGTCAGGCTCCTCCATAACCATCCATAACCCTGCACTGCCTATGGGCCTCCATGCACTTAGGGGCAGTAACTGTTACCCTACAGTCCCCAGCCTCCTTGCACTTACCTAGAGCTGCGCTGCCCTGGCTGCATGTACTCAGAGCAATGCTGCCTTGATGGCATTCCGCCCCCCCCCATGGATCTCCCCATTTCTCCCTCCCCCTGCACTTTGCACTTGCACAATCTAAATGACACAATGCCTAGTAAGATCGTTGTTTTGTCCTCATCTGTCTTCAATCTATTGTCTTGTCGCGCCTAGAAACACATGTGTACAGGTGCATTATAAATGACTCATCATATCATATCATGGCATGTGGTTTGTATAATTATGAGAGATACTAGACACTGGACCTCAAACTCAGGTATGACTTATATTTACAGTTTAACGTGCCACAATTATAGCTACTTTCATAGTTATGTCGTTTTTGGAATAGCGATGCATATCTGAAATGCCCCAATGAATAAATGACTTCTGCTCTGAAGGAGTATAGGGATGAGTAATGAATAGACCACCTATTCAGCCCACCTATTCAGCCCTCACACTTCAGCAAACTAACAGTGATCCCAATCATAAAGGTAAAACAGGCACAGTCAAGAGCTAAACCTCCTTTGCCTTGTGTGGTAACGTGGTCTATTAAAAGGCTATGATCTTAAAACGGGTGTGAATGTGATTCAGTAGTGACACAGACAGCAAAATATCACAGAGCAAAATAAAGGGAATGTCCAATCAAGGTTCTATACAAAACATAAATACTTTAATTAAACACACCATCTGCAAGAAATCTAAATCTAAATCGTAAAACTCAATAAAAGCCACCCCCATGGAAAGAACAGAGAAGATGCAGAAAAGAGAATGCAGCACTCAGGATGGAAATACAGGGGGTACAATGAATGCTCTTTGTAAAAGTATATGTCTTGGGGAAAAGATGCATGACTGACTTACGCAGTCTCTAAGCCCCAAAATTAACCAATGAGGCAATTATCGGCCAATAGTACCTTCTTGGCAGTTCAGCTACAGTGAACTAGGCTGTATGATGTGGATCATATGGTTTGAGGCTGTTCGAGTTGGGCAGTGTCTGTGTCCTAGGCGAGGAGAGGTGTCAAGCAGGGGTTGAACGGAGCTCATTGTGCTTCAAAAGCGATGCTTGAGAATGACCAGAGTGTGAGTGCCACTGTTAGGACAGTTTTTCTGAAGTCCAACTAAGGGCTTAGTACAACTGAGACAGTACAAAACTCCACTCTTAGTATAAGGCTGTATCACCTTAGTATTTGGAAGCGTAGACAGAGCAGCCAGGCTAATCTTAGGAGGCAGTGAGGGCTGTAGGAAAGTAAAAAGAACCTGAAGCATACACATGGTTCAACAGAAACACTTTCAACAGGAGGTATTATAAAAAAATAAAGGTTTGTTATAAATACAGTTAGGCCAACTTATGTTTTGGGCTAAGTACTTTGTCATAGAGTCATAAACACATTATACAAATAGAACACAATGCTGTAAGCACACAGACCAAAGCATTGACCCTGTTCCGAAAACGAACAGTATTTCTAGGGAGGTCTAACCTTTATCAAAAACATTTAATATAGGACACACTTATTCATGGGGAGTAAAACCATCAGTTACTTATTAGATTACAGTAAGTCAAGGGTAGTAGACCCTGTCAGTCATGCAGTGACACTCAGTTAAATAATCACTTAGTAAACCAACCTTGTTACCAGGATACTTTTCTGAATAGTTGAACACAAATTCACGGAATAGTAAAAACCTATAACTACCATCTGGATAACACACAATTATATCAGGTGAGTAAGACCTTATGGTGTAATGTACAATTACAGTTGCTTTTCAGATCAGTGGAATACAGACTAAGGTAAGCAATAACGCTATACACTAATTTAGGATTTCAACTGGCAGACCAAGTTCAGCTACACCTACACGACAATTTGTAAGAATGGCACACTGCTATGCTAGGTGGGTAAAACCTAAGGGTGTAATGTACTATTACAGCTGCCTTTCATGTCAGTGGCAATACATCTTTATACTTATTAAGAATGGCACACAGCTATTCAAGGCAGGTAAAACCGAAGGCAGGCGGGTTCTAGACAGATTAAACAGCAGGTCAGGGGAAGCAAGACCCAGTTGGTATACATTTACATTTAGATCCTAAAAGAAATAGTAAAGTAAAGCCAACAGCATTACTTTTGGGAAGAGGCACAACCAATTCACAGATGTGAGTAATATAACCTTATATATACTTTTCAGAATGGCAAATCACATTCAAGGTAAGCAAGGATGTATGTAACTGCTCACTCTCAGAGTGACAGTTACCAACCAACTCCTTTACAAGTAAGTATTTTTTTTATTGAATTAGCTGATTAGTCAACTTTTCAATGATAATAAAATTCATTAAAAAATTTCAAATTCATTTTAACAAATTAATCAATTTACATATTATTAACATCACAAATACTAACATCATAAACACTAGAACCTAATAATAATAACAAACTAACAAAGAGTTAAGAAAGAAAGATTCAGTTCTCTTTAGGAAGGATAACCAGAATACATATATATATATATATATGTATATATATATATATATATATATATATACACATGGTCAATCGTTTAGTGTCAAAGATGATAAAAAATGAATTGTTGCTATCCTAATGCTAATAATGGAGGTGGACAGGAGCAACTGCCATCGTAAAGTAGGACACAATGTACCTAAGTACTTATAGTGTTTAGCAAAATACTTTTGTCTTTTTGCTGTCAATGCAGCACATGTTAAATGCTCCAAAGTGTCTTTATGCTTTGCATCTTTCCAAAATCTACAGATATTTTCATGAGCTGGTAATAATCTTCGATCAGCCATCATATCACGAGTCGGCCAAATGTTCAATCTATATCGAAGAATGGCCGATCTGATGGTAGGTGATGGAGATCTACTTAAATATGGTTCCACCAGTCCCAGCTTTTTTATCTCAAAGGGATTATTTGCGATGTTTGTATAGGTTTAGCAGGTTCTCCTTGTTTCTATCCAATCTGCAAGAAACATTTTTATTTCATCACAATCTGGATTTAATAGGAGTGTTTCAATGGTGACATCAGCATTAGCCGAAATTGTATAAATGGCCATCGTCCATAATTTAGGGAACATATGATTGGATGAAAACACGTAATCAGATAAGGGCTGAAGCAGTGTGTCCGGATGGTTCGTGATTAGGCATTTTCTACAGAAGGCACATAGTCGCCAATGATATATGGCATTTAGAGTGGCAAGACCCAGTTCATATTATCGTAAACAGGGCTACTGGGATATATTGAGGAAGTTGTAGCACTTGTTTCCAGAATTTTCCCTCTATTCTATTAATGACAGAATTTGGTACAATAGTTCTCGCATCCGTTCCATAAAGGTGCACCAGTGTCACTTTCTGCTTATAATATGTGATGGCCGGGTTTAAGGAGAACTTACCATATTTATGTAGGATGATCTTAGTCTGCGATATGGCAGTTAAAATTTTACATTCTAGATTCAAGAGATGACTTCTGTTGTGAGCCTCTTGATCTATGATCATCCCAAAATAAGTGTAGTTTAATACTACTTCCAGGCAATCATTGTCAATTGTCCATGCCATTTTGCCACACTTATGTTTGCGGGCAGTGCATGCAAGTTCCTGTGTCTTTTGTAGGTAAATCACCAATTGATTCAATTCAATATTGGGCCAAGCAATTCAGCAATTTCTGACGGCCTATTGGTGTTTTTGAAATCAACACCAAATCATCGGCGTAGAATAGGCCTTGTATTGGTATGCCATTTAATTTAGGTGAGTCAGAATTCATATGCCTAAATGCTTACCCAGTATCATGTACAATCATTTAAAAAAAGGGCTGAACCAAGGTTGCATCCCTGCTTCAGCCCTCTTGCTGTATGAATCGATGTTGAAAGCAGAACCTCCATGGTCAATCTTATCTGGACAGAGGTATGTGAGTGGAAGGCATGCATTATTTCACACAGAATAGGTGGACAACATGCTTTCTTAAGTTTGGTCATAAGAAGGACTCGGGATACCGAGTCGAAAGCAGAGTGTAAATCAAAAAATGAAAAGCACATTGGTTGTTTTGTCGAAGGGCTTCTTCCTTGATAGCATTAAGGCATAGAAGGTTTATTCCCGTCCCCATTCCAGCCACAAATCCAGTTTGGTTAGGATATCTTTTCTGATGAGTCCTAGTCCAAGCATTTATGTCTCGTAACACAATGTGTACGAAGAGTTTTCCCAGCGCATCCAGCAAGGCTATGGGTCTGTAATTGGTAGGGGATGAGCTATCACCTTTTTTGAAAATTGGAACTATCAATGATTTGCACCATGATAGAGGAAGGTATCAGTCTATGATAACAATCTGAAAGATATTATAGAGAATGCCAGCCCAGTTTTGAGGATCTGCTTTAAATATAAAATTACTGAGGCTATCCGGTCCCATCGCTCTCGAACCACTCCATTTTTTAATTAGATCCTCTATAATCTCAACAGTGAAGTGTAAATTCCAAGTGACGAGTGGTTTGTGAGAGAGTGTCATAGTATCAAATGTTGGATCCGCATATAAAATAGAATAATGTTTTAACCACTGATATTCGGAGACGTCATTTATCTGGCTACTACTTTGCCTATTATATTGAGTGTTGTTCAAAAGTTGCCAGGTTGTGCAGAATTTTTATTATGCAGAGAATCTAGCATGGCTTCACTATCATGTTAATACCACCACGCTTGTCGACCTCTTGTCCAAATACGATAACAGCATCTGGCTGATTTCAAGGCTCTGAATCTCACTGCTAATGGGAGCTTCAAGATACTTTTTTCTCTTTGCACCACTCTGCCTTTCTGGCTCTTAACTCCTTATCAAAGCAATGTTTATGATGGAAGGTTTTGGTATGAGCTGACATCAACGAATACTTAATGCTATTCAAGATTTCTCTGTATTGTTCAACGTCTCCAATCAGATTCTGCTGAATGAGTTTACCATTTAATAGTTGTAAACTATCCTCACACCATCGGAAGCATGTTTTGGCATTATTAATATCTAGTGATTGTCTATAAAATTCGGGATGCATCATGTTAGATCCCAAGTTCCAAGACCATGTTAAGCAGAGCATATGATGATCACTTTATGGTTGTTGTGTAATTTCAAATGTATCCACTGTCGTGAAAAGACAATCTTCTAAATAAATGTAATAGATGATGCTTTGGAAGTTCCCTCTCCTTCATGTGTTTTTAGGTGGCACATCGCCCAAAAAGGACCCATTAGCATTCTAAATTTACGTTCTGCCATTAGTGTTTTCCATCTAATGACCTCCACATGTTGTGCTTTAGGCCCGGGATTGACACAGTCCAAATTCAGATCACCCATGATTATGGTGGTGGAAATGCTTGCGGTCATTGGGATGATATCAAGCAGTGCTATCAGTGCTTTATAGAATCTGTCATCGTCTATGCCTGCCAGATTCCTATAGAGGTTCAATAGGGCTATTTTACTATCAAAGCTATTTATTTGAACTAATTGCATGCAGTTATTCGGACTTGCCCATGACAGAATGGTAAAGCCAGCACTTTTCTTCACTGCTTCCAGCAGGCCAGAGGTTGGTCTGCCTTTAGGAGATACTTTAGATGGAAGTAAGAATATATCATGGTTATCCCATATTGAGGAGGCCGTAAGCCATGTCTCCTGGAGGGAGACAATATCAAAATTGTCTATTTGATTATCACTAGAAGATTGGAAATGTGAATGACAGCGAGTATTCCAACTCGCCAGATGTATTTGTTTTACATGATTCCCTACTGGTGGTTATGCCTTTTCGTGTTGGTGCGTGAATTGCTGATGGACTCTTGTATGCTCACATGTTAAACAACTTAATATTGGTTGATTACTCTGTTCTGCTGATGTAGACATGCCCCTCATCTCTGGATTCTGAGCTATGATGAACCCTAAAGTAAAAAGATCCATCTTCACGCTCCATACTGCACTCAAAACTAGCCCTGAAGGTAACCACAATCTAACAATGGATAAATCAATAACATCCAAAAATTCCACTTGCTCTATTTCACCCGAGGTGATATCTTCTAATGCTGGTACCTCCGCAAAGATATTCAGTGTAAGATCATATTTATTATTTGGCAGTGCACAGCACTTCATTATCAGTGCATGGTTCTGGTGCTGAGCCTTATCTTTTACGCTTAGCGCCGGTCGAGTCAACTCTTGTTTTTTAATGTTAACATTTTCTTGATTGTTATCTTGTGATTTAATTGTATTTGGTATCTGGGCAGATGTGATATGAGGCCATCAGGACTCTGTTGTCATATGATCTCCCTGCTGTTCAGCGGAACTCTGCAGCACCCCTTCACTAGCCATCACTTCTGTGGATTAGCAGTCCTTTGTAATCTCTCTTGTGTGTGAACTTAGAGTTTGATTTTGGTGTCGTTCCATCAAGTAGGCATCTACTGCTTTCTTGATGTCCATGTAATCTTTCTCCATTTGTAATGGTGGGCCTTGCTTTTTGACTTGAGGGGGCTCTATGTTTGCTGGTTGTCTAGAGTAATCATTTACAGTGATTAAGTCATCCAAAAATGTGTGCACTGGAGGTTGTTCTCTTTTGTTATCTGGCGGTATAATCAAGGATGATGTGTCTTTAACTGACATTTTGGAACTCAGGACCTTTAGAGGGCTCCTTAGTGCCTTACAAACAGTGCAAATGAATGGTTTAGCACTCTTGATGCTGGTGGATTTCAGGACTCGCATGTTTTGGTTTTTTTTAGGTCATGATTCAGAAGTTTAGGTTTTCATAGATTTTGTCTTCCTCAGTGTCGGTTGTAGAGAATTGTTCTGCTCGACGCTTGACCAAGATTCATCTCTATTTACTACTGGATTATTTTGCAGATGGTCCCCTATAGGTCTAATTACTTGATCAAATTGAGGTAACACCGACGCTAGAGCAATTTTTTCTGTGGGTGTTGTTTTTGCATGGAATGGTAAAGAATTTGGACACAATTTGGGTTGATCACAGGGGGTTGTGCTGCTTGTTCTATTCAGCCCTTCCCACATATCCAAATCTGCTATTGTTTGCATTTGAGCAGATTGGTATGAAATTTTACAATCAAGAGATTCAAATAGTTTAAATAAATTTTGTTTAGTGTTGTTAACTGCTGTTAATGTTATCTCTAGCATGGTACTCAGGTTTGCATGTGTTTGCGGCATTCCCACTTGTGATGTAATATGCTTACGCAGTGTTGGCTGTGCATAGGATAATGAATACGTACTAGATTCCATAGAGCACCTAGCATAGTAATTAGGGGAAGATGTCTAATTCATGCTAGGAAATATTTCACAGACTCTCGCATGAATTGAAATGTCTGACATTACATGATGTAAATCAGGCATTGCCAAGTCCAACTAATTCACGGCCGGTCATAAAGAGGAGTGAGATACTCCCAATATTGTTTGATCAGAAATGACTTGTGTGGATTTGAGATTTGTTGATATAATAGGAGTGGTAATGTTGATTGGGGTGCCTGGGGGCAACATAGCATTGATAGCGACAGCAGCTCATGTTGACCTTCACTTGACTCCCCACCCTTCGATGCTGATTGCAAAAGTGATTCCACTCCGCACTCCGGATGAACAGAGCAAAAATCACAAATATCAGTGTTGGCAGGTGTGCGCTTAGTAACTGGTGTTAGAACAATCATTTTTTGTGTAGTCTTTCTCCAGTGAGGATTACTTTCACTTGATGCTCCCATTTTAGGAGTCTTCAGATTACCTGGCATATTTGTTTTCAAAGTGTAAGTAAATGTTGACATATGTAGATTAAAAACTTTTTGTGCTTTCGTTTGATTTCCCTCAATTTACAACTTCCCACTACTTAGCAAATACAAATGAAGAAATGTACAAACAACATGTACAAACAATGTACAAACAAATGATTAAACAATAGAGCCACACCACCATGCACCATTCACTATTCGCTGCTCTCGCCACTTCGTCTCTGCGGCGAAGCGGCGAAGCAGTGCTTCCAGGTGCTTCTCACTGGTGCGCACGCATGCTGGTTTTTATGCGTATGTAACAAAGAAGGCGGAACCAAGCGTTTACAGCCAGTAAATCCAACAAAATCCAATGATCTCCTAAGTAGAAAGAGTCAGGAAAGTGTAGGTAGTTGTATATGAGTTCATACAACAAGGTTTGAAGGTCTGGAGAGCATGATTACCGCTTGCAGTATAGTCCAATGTCCAAATCAGCAGACAACGGAGCAGCACGAGCGGCAAAGCGGTGCTTCCAGGTGCTTCTCACTGGTGCACATATTTAGATCCTAAAATAAAGAGTAAAGTAAAACTGACAGCATTACTTTTGGGAAGAGGCACAACCAATTCACAGGTGTGAGTAATATAACCTTATATATACTTTTCAGAATGGAAAAACATATTCAAGGTAAGTGAGGACTTAAGTAACTGCTCACTCTCAGAGTGACAGTTACCAACCAACTCCTTTACAAGTAATTAACATTTTAAATATTTGATATCTTTTCTAGGCAAAAGGACCAAACCTTAGAAGTAGTTCCCTATTCTTGTAGCATGAGTGTTCTGAGTGGCAAAAGAGGGGTCACTATGTCTCTAGTATCCAACAGGCAGGTCAGGATAGGCACAGATGGAGAAAAAGTCAGAGTTCCAGAGGAAAACTGTTTAAACAAGTAAGTATTTCACCTTAGAGTGGTTGAAAGGGTCCAGGGACTTCTGGGAAGGCATCCTAGGATGATTCCAGCAGTGGGCCTGGATGAACGGTATGCGAGGACTCCCAGTCACAGAAAACACCCCAAAAGCGATACAGAAATCACAGAGGCTTAAGGTAAGTAAATACCCCAATCAACACAGTACCTCAGCACAGATGAAGGGTTTGCAGCAAGAGGACTTCAGGATCTGCAGCCGAAAACCTGGTCGATGAATTTCTTGTCACAAAGACTGAAGACAAGACACTGGAAGGGATTTTGCAGCAGGGATCAATGGGGAAGGTTCCAGGCAAGAGTTTCTTCTTGGCTGGATGCGGCTCTGTGGTGTTGGCACCCTTTTCAGGAGCCAGAATAAGACTGAATACCGCCAGTTGGATTCTCGTTGCTAATCTTGTCCAACACTCTGGTAAGGGGACTTCAATGAGTGGAATCATGTCCCTAGTCGTCCAGCAGGATGCCACCAAAGTTTTAACTCAATTCGGAATTCAGAAGACCATACATCACACAATGACTTGAGTTCCCAGGGTACTGATGTATTGCAGTCCGGCAAGATCGCAGCATGTCATGGGATGGCTCAAAATGCTGGTCTTCTTGAGTCTAGTGGATCTCACTAGGCTCTGTGTCATTGTTTTCGGAGTCCACAGGATGCTTGGAAGGAAGGGTAACAGCAGGCTGTGGATACACAGCAGGCTCTCTGGTAGCTGGAACTCATTTTAGTTGCAGTTTCTTCATCTTCCTCATCAGATTCAGATCCAGTGGTCGACTACTCTTCAGCTCCCAGGATCGGACTGTTATGTTGGTACCCAGCCAATCAAAGAGGTGAGCAACATTCAAACCTTGGGAGCTGTTAGTCCTTTGAGGACAGCCAACCTCCCAGTTACAACTGGATTCTTGCAGACAGGCTGGAAGACAAAGGGCTGCTGAGTTTTGGACTCCTCCCTCTCTTCCTGCTTTCACAGACACTCTGGAGCCTGGGTGGGCTTGACCAACATCTTCACCAAAGATAAAATTAACACAAAGGACTTTCCCAACCTGGAGGCCAGGGGAAGGACCAAGAATGCACAAAATGCAGTACAATGGCAAACAAAGAAAACAGGACTCATTTTGGTAAAAAAAGGCACCCTTGGGAGCCTTATACTGCAACTGTGGAAACAGCCCGCGGTAAAGGTACACCGAATTAGGAAAAAGGTTCACTGCAACCAGCCGTTTGTTTAGATTGCCCATGTAACAGAATTGTAACAGTGCTAGGGAGATAGGGGATACATTGTATCTCCACAACCCTCCCCATAAGGTGGGGGGTACTGGTTTCACCCAATAAAATGTAGCTGCAATACAAATTCCTTTCTACCCTCGGGAACTGTAGTTCTGACAAGGTTAGCCAGAGAAAGCCAAAAGGGGATCCCAAAGGGCAACCCTGTAACAATAAAAGCTATATACCAAAAGATGTGTCAAAGAGGATATAATTAAAATGACCCTATGAATAGTCTTAAACTTGACATACATTTAAAGAGTAAAAGAATCTCTGATTGTGGAAAAAGGTACCCACTCACTGAGCTATTGGGAAAAATAATTCACCAGTCCAGCAAAATGTTCTGGTGATCTCTGAAGTGAGGGAGATTTGGCACTAAACTTAAAGTCTTACCTAACAGCCTCTAGAATTGGTTCAACAGTCAGTTCGAGGAGGCTGGTGACTGGATGTGCCAGTTGGTGGGATCGGTTAGTTGAGGTGCTCCAGGAGCTGCCGATCATGTGGTCCATCAAGATTGGTTCAATGGTGGAGTAGACGGCAAAGACGCTGATGACTGGATGCTCAGGTTCGGTTCAAGCAATTGGATGCAGCATTCGATGATCAGGGTTTGATGATCCACCAGGGTCAGTCTGACTGGTGATGATGATCGGCAGCAAAGATGATGATGGGGTGAACAGCCGTTTGAAGGTGGTAGATACAACAAAGTGCTTGTAGTTCGAGCCAAGCTCCAATGAAATTCTTCTTAGTTGTTTTTCCCAAAGGAAATCTGAGAAGTAGTGGGAGACCCCTTCTTTTAAAGGAAAATTTCCCCAGGTCATTGGACTAAAGGAAGGCTGTAGTCCAATCACTGCTGTTTGAATCAGTGGACTTTGCCTTCTGACATCACACCCAAAATGATTTGTGCTACAGGAAGTGGAGGGAACAGGAAGGAAAGATAGGGGCAGAAAGTAACACGATAATGGAACCTTCCTCCAACTGTACAGTGCTCCCTCTGGATACACTAAACCTTCCTCCTTCCCTTCTCATTAGAATCAAAAGCCTTTAGATCGGCAGAATCTTGCTGTGGGGATACACTTGTGGGATTGCCTGTGGTCCTTTGGTTCTTGTTCCCAGGCCAGCTTTCTAAAGAGGGGCTGGCTCCTGGAAAGGGTGTTACCTACCCACACAAAAGGAACAAACAGAGGACATCCACAAGGCTATGGTCTTGCTAGCAGTAGGGGGAAATACACATAGTACCTTCACAGATAACTTGGGCTCACAGGCTGACACATGTGTGATATGAAAACTGTTGTGACTGTAAGAATGATGAGGACACCTTCCAACATACCATAGTTCAGGTATGACTTATATTTAGAGATTATTCTGACACTATACGGTAGAGTCATAAGTATGGGTTTCGGTACAGTTTTTCATGTCTTAAATGCAGCCCCTGTGCTGCAGAGACTGGGATGGGCTGCCACTGCAGATGTCAGATGGGAACCTGTGTCCTCTGATCGTGCTCTGCGCCACTGAAGCCATTCATGGCGTTTATGAAAGGAGAACCTGATTGGCAGATTACCCTGTCAGATATGGTAATTACCTGCATCATTTTATAATTAATAAACATCAAAAAGCCAGCGTTTCTACACCCTTGCCAGATGGCAATTCCTCACAGCAACCTCTGTGCTGTTGGGACTTGGCTGTCACTGTAGCTGTCAAGAGGACACATGTGGCCCAAACCTGCTTTCTGCCAGTGGGGAGCAGGACCTGCGAATCTGGATACTGATTCCACAGGGCACAGGTGGCCTCTATGCTTTTGGCATCGAGCTTATGAAAGGGGGACCTGGTTGTCAGGTCACCTTTTGTTGAGCAGGAATTACCCACATCATTAGTTTATAAAAATCCCCAAAAAGTCAGGGTATCTACACCCTTGTCAGATGGCGATTCTTCATACTGGGACAGGAGCTTGATGCACTAGTGTCCGCAGCACATGTCCCTTCCCACTTCACAGGCTACAATGAATGCCACCCAGTTCCCAAAAACACCCAAATATATGTGCTAGCACACAAGGCCTCGGAGCACATAACGCAACTGGAAACAGCAGTGTTATATGAATGTCCAGATGAACTGTGTCACACACCTGCCCATAAGACCCTGCAGTGTTGGTGTCCTTGATGCAACACATTATGCCACGATGCTGCAAAACAGCCCCCTTCCTTGATATATGGGCACCTACAGTGAAATAATAACATGCATGAGGAGGCATACAAACTGGGGGGGTACAAAGCCGACTTCCATGGCCTCACATGTGCATGTACATTTGTCATGAGAATCTGCCTGAAGCCCAGAGTCAAGTGTAACTCCTGGTATGACTCAGACCTCGGCACCCTAAAACGCAAGTGTAGGGTTGCCGAGAGGAAATGGCGTGTTTCAAGTTCATCCTCTGACAAACTGGCCTGCCGCCTGCTGCAAAGGCAATACCGGCTCTCCGTCCTCACCAAGAACAGAGCTCATATCCAAGCCCGGGTCTCTGCGGCATCTAACAACTCGGCTGAACTCTTTAAAATCTGCAAGGAACTGGCCAATCCTGCCGCAGTCTCTACCTCTCCTGTCCCTTCCCAGGCCCTCTGCGCTGCACTGGCTTCTCACTTCATTTCAAAAACTCAGGACATCCTGTCCTCACTCTCCTCCTCTCGTCCCCCTCCCGCTATTCCCTGCTCTTCATCTGGCACTTCTGCAGCCACCCCTCCCTCCTTCTCTGCCTTTCCCCTTTTCTCTCCAGACAAGGTTTCTAGACAAGTCCGATCTATCAAAGTCTTGTCGAAACAGGTTCACCCCTGTTCCTCCAAAACTATCAAGGACCACATCGACTCCCAGGCTTCTGCCCTGGCGGATTTCTGCAATCACTCCTTTGCCACTTGAGTCTTCCCTTCCCCCCTGAGGCACTCCCTTGTGCAACATCTTCTTAAGAAACCCTCTGCCGACCCCTCCTGCCCGGCTAACTATCGCCCAATCTCCATCACTCCCTTCCTGGGCAAGCTCCTGGAGAAACTGGCCATATCCCAGCTCAATCTCCACACTGAATCTGTTGTTTGTCTTCATGACCATCAGTCTGGCTTCAGAGCTGCCAGAAGCATGGAAACTGCTCTCCTGAACATCCGTGAAGACCTGCTCACCAACCTCGACTCTAACAACCCGCGAGTCTTTATCTTGCTTGATCTCTCTTCTGCCTTTGACACTGTCAACCATGCCACCCTGCTTAACCGTCTTCCTGATAACCTGGGTATCACTGGTCAGGCTGTGGCGTGGCTGGCTTCTTTCCTGTCCGACCGATCCGCACAGGTCCAACTTGGGTCCTTCCTCTCCGACATCTTTTTCTCTACCTGTGGTGTCCCCCAGGGATCTAACCTCTGTCCCTGGCTGTTCAACCAATACCTGACACTCCTTGCCCACCGCATCGCCGCTCTCTGTCCCAACGTTCAGTGCTATGCGGATGATACCCAGCTCATTTTCAGGCTACCCTCGGCCTCCTCCTCCTCTCCTTCCCTCATCTCTGACTGTCTGTCTGCCATCCAGGAATTGTGTGCTGCCAACGACCTCTGCCTTAAAGCCAGTAAAACTGAGATTCTACTTATCGGCACACCCACTCCCTCCTTCCCTGCAGCTCTCTGGCAGGCCTCTCTTGGCCCTCCTCCTACTCCCACCCGCGAGGCTAAAAACCTCGGGGTCATCTTCGACTCTGCACTCACCTCCCCTCACATCTCTGATGTCTCTAAGAAGTCACACTACCAGCTGCACCTCCTTAGATGTATTCTTCCTTTCCTCTCCTTCCCCTAGAAGCTCACCGTCTCCAGAGCCCTGGTCCTCTCTAAGCTGGACTACTGTAACAGCCTCTGTCTGAATCTGCCTGCCTCCACTCTCCGCCCTCTGCAATTTATCCAGAACAGGACTGCGAGACTTGTCCTTGGCCTCAAGCCCAGGGACCGTATCTCTCCAGGACTGAAATCTCTGCACTGGCTCCCAGTGGCTGCGAGGATTAAGTTCAAAACTTCTTCATTGTACACAAAGCTTTCTGGAGTCTGGGGCCGCAATACCTTCAACTCTCTCTTCCTAAATATCTTCCTTCTCGAGCTCTTCGCTCATCTGCCTCCAACTCCATCAGGGTCAGTCGCTTCTCCAAGCAACGAGTTGGTGGCAGATCACTCTCTTTTGCAGGGGCCTCTCTCTAGAACAGCCTTCCTGCCTCCCTGAAACTCGAGGCGAACCATCTCCGGTTCCGGAAACACCTCAAAACCTTCCTCTTTGCTTCTGCTTTCTCTCCTCCCCTCCCCTGCTGAATTCCTGACTGAAATTGCACTGGTTACCTGGCCACCCTTTCTGATTTCTGGCCCAGGCCCCGTCAATTGCCCACCTGCGCTGCCTCCCTGGCAACCCCTGCACCTGGGGACCGTTTTCTGTATCCCTACAGTCCCCCTACCAGCACTTATGTCTGCACTTCCTTGCACTCGCCACTATCTGGCTGTCTTATTTGTCTTATTCATCTTATTTATTCCACCTTCCCATGTACTGCACTTTCCCCTCTCCCTTCTCCCCGCGTACTTTTCCTTTCCCCCCTTCCCATGCACTTGTGCGATCTGAATGACACCTGGCCTAGTAAGATCGTTGTCTGTCCTACCTCTGTTCCCCTCCCTTGCCTCGTCACGCCTTGAAACACTTGTGTATAGGCGCGTTATAAATGCCATATCATATCCTATCATATCATATATCATATCATGCACCACATGCACCCCACCCATATTGCATCACATGCATCTCACAATCAGGCACCACAGTGCATTTCAGTGCATTGCGTTACATTTACATAATGGTGTAGGATGGTTCTACAGTTCCCATAATGCACAGGGAAGAGAGACAGTTTTTGTCAAAGGTGTCTGGGGTTCCATATTAACCCTCCCCTCACTTGATGGTCTCACTATAATCTGATACTCAGGTGGGCAGGAGAATACTCACTCCAATCACTACAGTTATCCTGTAGCCTGCTACACTGAAATAGTAAAACTCCAAAAGAGTACCAATAATAGCCCTCTACGAATTTGAGCAGAGTCAAATAGCTCAGAGTTGCAGTGCAAGATGGCCATGTGTTTTAGCGTTTTGGGAAGGTAGGGTAAGTGTGCTCCTTGGGGTTCTGAGCCATGAAATTAACTAGAACAATACACAGTGGGCGTGCTCATTCTGCAGGCCTTCGCAGCATCCCTCAAGCTCGCACTCCATTTGCAGAGGTCTTCTGAGCAGGCAATGTGTTTGTTCAAGCCAACTGTGTTTTCCCATTGTTTGCCCCTGCGCGTGACATTGCTAGGCATGTGTATTGTCTTCACAAAGCCTTGCCAGCGCATATCCGCCATATTGGAAGAACCGACGCACGAGGCAACAGCACATCACCTGCATGGTTTGCTCTGCAAATGCTTGGGCCCTATACATTATGTGACGGACTACAGCCCCCCTCGGGCTTAGCCAGCATAATCATTGGTGAGGAATCATGGGTATTGTAGTACAAAGCACAAGGAGAGCCTCAGATTGCAAACCCCACGTTTCAGCTATTTTATGGTATCTTTACTCTGAATTGCGGGCTTTCCTAAGTTCACTGAAGACTGCGCTAGACAGTTTGGGTTAGAGACAGGTTTTACATATGTTCATGGGTTTGTTCCTTGTTACCTCATGTGTGCAATGTCTTTAAACTACCGGATTTTGGTCAGGGTTCAAACATCCACGTTAGTTTTCTGATTGTTTTAGTAATTCCCGACTGTAAATCAGGTGAGCGCGATCGTGATACGCATTGTCAAAGAAAGAAGCAAGCACCTTGGAGCATTATTTTTGAGAAAGTTGGCCCCATATACACACATCCTACTGAGATTCTTGTGAAAACTGTTGCTCGCATTTCTGTATCTAATGCACAATGAATTGGTCAATGATTTGTTTATTTGTCCCATGGATGGTGGCTCCGGCAGGCACAATTGAACACCAGTGGACCCGAGGGAATGCAGTTTAGTTTGAGGTTCTCTGATCAAGTCTGCCTATCCTATGCTGAACTTTGGAGCGCTGTGTCTTGTCTGCATTTCATGCTCCTGACCAGCTCCGAAATAAAAACATCTTGAGAATTCATTATTGTTATAATATCGTGCCCTCTAGTGGCCAAATTAATGTATGGCTTGACTCTACTTAAAACTTTAAGGATAAAATTCACTGATGAGAAAACATTGAAAATATACTTTTAGCAACCTAAATACATCCGTGGCATTAAATCTGTTTCGCAGAAAATATTTCCTGCAATTCACCACACATGATCTCTGTATGCTTTATTGTCTCCATTTTGTAGACTGTCATGACCATACCTATGACTGACCTATTCCCTGTTCACCTCCTTGGGCCTATTTTGCATATTTGTATATTTGTATTTATTCTTATCGTCCTGTACTTGCATCTGCAAAATGACATTCCTACATCTTCCTGTATAACATGTATTTACATAATTTCATTCTGTTGTATTACCAAACTGTATTCTGTATATAACTTTAATGATGTGTAACCAAGCTGTAAGTATTCTTATGCTATGTGCACTGTTACCTCAGGGTCTGGAGTACAATACAAGAAAATAAACAAAACAAACAAACAAACAAAACACGTGGTAAGAGAATGCCAATCTACCTGCTCAGAAGAAGATGCCATTTAAGTGTACCAACCTAGGTTCATACCATGAACACTGGCCATTAAAAAATAGGCAACCAGAAAAGAAAAGGATAGAGTTGGATGAACGTATGCTGTGTTCTTCTCCTTGACTCGGGTGGATAGCTCAGGGGCAACGCGATCGTCTTGGAAGCAAGACGACTCAGAGCAACACTCGTTCAATTCCCCGGGTCCGCGCATAAATAACAAATTACAATTACATAATCCTGAAATAACCCCCACTGCATTGACCCCGCGAGACTTCAACGTTTCTTATGCAGTAAAATTCTGAAGCAACAGCAGCTCAATTATGTGTTTTATTATTTGTATGTATTATGTATTTAAAATAGCACACCCGTTAGCAATCTTATAATGGGAGCTTAAGAGCGGGTGTATACAGTCCAGATCCCTGGTTTTACAATCAAGGGCATGACGATGTCGTTCAGAAATGACGTCATAAAACCTGGCTTTAGCTAAGTATCTGTTGGTTGACCAATTCTAGGGCTGAGTGATAGCTCAAGCGGAATGCCCTGGCATTGGGGGGCAGAACAATGTCAGGTGACATGGGTTTGACATGCTGGTTGGGCAGATTCAGCACTGACCTTCATACTCACAAAGGAGTGCCTCAGAAAAAGATGAACATGTGTATTCCAGTGCTTAGAAACTGGAAGAATCCAGTTTGAAGCGCTATATACATCGACAAATTAGTGCTCTATGAACCTGACACAATTCCGGATTTTCAATTAAACGTGTACAGTATGCATGGATGTGTGCATGGGATGTCTATAGTATGAACCATGCTGTGCACTAGTAATAAAGCGTGGTACAAAAAGGATCGGGTGTTATAAAACTACCAAGGAAGTGTGAACAGTATTTATACGGTAAAAAAGAGGGCCGGACAGTGCATCAGCAACCAGCACGATGAGGTGTCCTTTGGAAAGCGGGGTCCTCGTATTCTTCCTGAAGTGTATTGACGAGGGGCTTCCTGACTGATGGAGGCAATTTATCCGCGAGTCATGGTGCACAGCAAATGTATGCCGGTTTCATTGTTATTCACAACAGCTGAGTTTGCCCCTGCACTCCCTCCTGACCAGAGCTGAGGGAGTTCAGGAGAATGATAAGGCACTCCAGGTCAAAGGATGCTCGGAAGCACTGATGGCTGTGGTTACTTAAAGGCAGAGAAGAATTACCCCAAAATACAGTAAAAGGACCAATCCACAGATCTGCAGGAGTAAAGTATCCCCCCATTCCAGGACTGGAGGGGGTGACTTCCAGTGGCAGGCAGCTTCTGGTGCCAGAGGCGGGAGTGGGGGGGGGATAGGGTGCGAGCGTGAGGCTGGGGAGTGCACTGGGCACCAGGGAGGATCACAGCTCGCACACATCTGATACGAAAAGTGTTCGACACGAAATGCTTCCTGTAATGAAAATTGCTTTGTAACCATCTTCCTTCCATTGTAACCAGACTATGTATGTATTCATGTAACAGCGCCACGATGCCCCCGGGCTGACGTGCGCTTTAAATAAATCCGAATAAATAAATAAATAAATAAATCCAGGGTGTGCAGCCACCCCACTTGCCCCCTCCCTTGCTCCGCCACTGGTGACTTTGCTGCTCCGGTGGTGGAAGCTGCCCGAGATTTGGCAGCCCTGTTGGTGTCATTCTGTCATCCGGCAAGTAAAACCCCTTGAGTACCTCACCCTTGGGGGATTGGGGTTGGAAGCCCGTGGCTGAAATGTTCGAGGGAGAAAAGACCAAACATAATTTTTCCCAAAACATTTGGTCTTTTTCCCCTGAACATTGCAGCCACAGGTTTTCAACCCCACCCACACCGACAACCCCACCCCCACCCCTTACTTACCTTGCAGTGGCACACTTTGCTGTGTGCCACCGACTTGCGGTTTCGCTGCAACACCTGCTCCCTTTCAGAAGTCAAAACTTTAGGTTTTTACCTTGACTCCACTCTAACATTTACTAAACAAGTAACTACCTTGGCCTCCACCACTACACATACTTGTAAATTAATTAGAGCTGGCAAACCTTTCCTCTCCTCCAACAGCTGTATGATCCTGGCCAGAGCACGCATCCCGTCCAAACTGGACTACTGTAACGCCCTCTACATTGGCACCAACAAATACATTATCAAGAGAATGCAGATACTTCAGAACAACGCCCTTAGAGTCGCCCTAAGCATAACTAGGAAAGAACATATTTCTGAGACCAGGAGACAACACAACTGGTTATCCACCCACGACAAAATCTGACTGAAAACGGCATCTCTCATCCACAAATGCCTAAATAATAGGGCACCATGCTACTTGACAGAAAGAATTAACAGAAATTCTTCAAATAGACCCACTAGAACAGTCAACACAAATTGAGTCCTCGTCCCATGATTCAAATTATCTACAATTGGGGCACTAACTTCCCGGTCAAGGCAGCACAATTTTGGAACTCTCTGCCAACACCACTGAGAGCTGACCAAACATTCACCAAATTTAGACAGAACCTCATTAACTGGTTTAAAGATAATGACAAGTAATATTTCAGATACTAGCATGTCGCCTTGTAAATAGCCTTGAACTGCCTCGAAAATTAATTCCTGACTGCTCTTTGTTCAATCTACTATATGCCTTTCTCTGTATCTACATTGCTTGTATATCTTGTATTAAATGTTTGTCTACCTTGATTGGTACCTTATGCCACTTGTAACTAAGCTGAATGCCTTCTTTTATCTTTTGCACCCTGATACCTTCGGGTCTGGCGCGCATTATAAATAAACAAATAAACAAACAAACTTCCGTGATGGAGAACCGGCGCTCCCGGGTCCTTTCCTTTTAACATTTATTTTTAAACCTTGTTCGTGATCGGCTGCGGGAGCACCCACGCAAACCCCATTCACTGTATAGTGAACAATGGTGCAGGGGACACCCCTGCAGCCCTTGCCACCGACTGGGGGATTTGGTTGAACATTTCAGGCCGTTCGGAATTTTCGAACGGCCGAAATTCGACCAAATCTCCCATTCCTGCTTTTTGTTTTGCCTTTTTGGACAATTCCACCCTTGGGCCACATCATTCAGTGACTAACAAACCTAGTATCAGTGTTCTCTCGACTTGGGGGTGGATGGCAAGGGACATACTGCCCTGCCTCTGCCCTCAGTTGGTGTAT
Organism: Ambystoma mexicanum; assembly: GCF_040938575.1. Classification (NCBI taxonomy): domain Eukaryota; kingdom Metazoa; phylum Chordata; class Amphibia; order Caudata; family Ambystomatidae; genus Ambystoma; species Ambystoma mexicanum. The sequence continues at coordinate 1,203,849,553 of NC_090933.1, forward strand.
ATACATTCGCCCTAAGGGAAAAAGAAGCATTGTCAATGCCAACTGTTTGGGCTTTTGTGCAGGCAGGGCAAAGGCACTTTCCAGGCACTGTCGTAGTAGTATTAACTGGCAATTGATGGTAGCCAGTGAAAAATGGTGCAAGTACCTGGGCATCTAATAGACGTGCCATGCAAATGCCTAATACTTATACACAAGCCAAAACTGATGGCTTTGCTAATTGTTGTTTGAACAGTGCTTCATTAAAGGACACGCATTGCGCATAGTGCTTATAAACCGACAGGCTAAAGGCAAACCTGGTTCAGACATTTTTATTACACCACTATGAGTATACAGCACCAATTAAGTCATTTGCTCTCTGAAGACTGCTTTGAAAAAACACTGGCAGGCACTTCAGTGCAACATTTGAATATAAGGCTTGATTAAAGCAGGCTCAAAGAGTTCCCATGAGGACGTGTCTTGGGAGGGGAGGGGCAGGATCTGGGTGGGAATGGTCATGTGGATTTTCATGGCCATGGGCAGTCAATGTCTAGGAGAATAGCCAAACAACACCTAAAAGCTTTGTGTCCCTCGTCAAATGTCAGGTCTCCCTGTCTGTACTCTAATGCAAAAGTTTCAGCTCATAGGTGGCCACCTAATAACCCAAACTATTAAGACTACCATTTTTAGGGCATGTCGTCATATAAGTCCTAACGTTCGGTGGTATACCAAGTTAAAGAGTGTTCATGGAAACGAAGGCAGGAGGCTCATTTATTTTAAAGGTGTTATCTATAATTTTATAAATAACAAAAATTGTCAAAAGTACAACAACACTAAAACAATGACACCAATAGGGGTGTGTCAGAGTTACAAAGGTATATAGGCAGCTTGAAAACATGGCAACATCGAAATGAGCGAGGCATGCATATAACCTAGAGCAATGGCCTTGGGACAAAAGAAATGGACTGTGCACTAAGACTCTCAGATCAAGGAGAAATGTTTTAACATTTGCGTTTTGACAGTACATGCTGGGAATTTCTCACAGAATTCATGAAGAGGAAGCCAGATATTGATGTTTTTAGGCAGGTAACCTTGGACAGAGGTGAGACCTACTTTGCCGCTGCTGTCTCCCAGATCATATACCACCAGGCATTGATTTGTGGCCCTGACCTCTCCCTGTAATTCTTGGCAAGGGCTTTATGGGCCGCCAACAATAACTGAGTTATGAGAGATGCTGTAAGACCTCTCAAAGGACAGAAGGAGTCCACCGGCTCTTCCAAAAGGACCTCCAAAGGATCCATGGGTATTGATGATCCCATGATATTTTATTTATTTATTTATTTATTTCAATTTATAAAGCGCACAACGGCCCTGGGGCATTGTGGTGCTGTTACAGTATATTCACTTTGATACAACTTAAACAGATTCTTAGGACCAATGTTAAGGGGATTCAGCATCAATACGGTAGGACTGTTCCAAGGTTACAGGGGAACAACATTCAGGTAGAGTCTAGTTAGATAGATTGTTTTTTAGCACCTTTCGGAACGCCATGAGAGAGTTTTCCTTTCTAAGTATGAGTGGAAGGGCGTTCCACGCTTTAGGGGCTAACACTTCAAAACTGGTGCCGCCTGCTTTGGCCCTGTTGAACGCCAGGACTGAGAGTAGGTGAGAGTATTGGTCACATCTTGGTCTGTGGGAGGGCATCTGATGTATTCGTTCCACTAGGTAAGAGGGGGCAGACTGAGAGAGGCATCTGTGAGTGATGGTGAGGGCCTTGAACAATATGCACTCTTTGATCGGGAGCCAGTGGGCATCTTTTCTAGCCTGGGAGATATGCTCTCTCCTAGGGATACTTAGCACCGCTCTAAGAGCATTATTTTGCGTGATTTGCAGTTTGTTGATGTTATTGGTAGAAGTGCCTAGGATATCCCCTATCAGGGCTAGGTGTACCATCGAAACAGCACCTTGTAAGCATTCTTCAAAGCCATCTTGCACTGCATCAACCCTCTGCCCGAACCACCTATACCACACTCCATCGAGAAATATACCATCATCAACTATTTCTTCATCAATAAGATCAGCATGATCTGCCAAGAAATAGACACTAACGCTACAGCTGACAGCACACTATACATCGCATCTTGCAAAACCCCACATACCTGGAGAACTTTCAAGACATTAGCTATGGAAGACCTCACTGCCATTCTAGCATCTCTCAAGGCCACATCGTATGCGGATGACATCCTCCCTGTACCCGCACTCAAAGCACTTCTGACTGAATCACTCCTCGGTTACCTGACAATCATCAACAGCTCCCTAACTCAAGGCACCTTCCCCTCGACCCTCAAGTCCAGACAAATCCTCCCGTTTCTCAAGAAACCAACAGTGAACCCTGACGACCTCAGCAACTACTGCCCCATCATCGGTCTTCCCTTCCTAGGTACAATCCTTGAGAAATCAGTAGCTCCGCAACTTCTCCAACGCATCAAAGTCAACAATCTACTTCAGCTATACCAATCTGGCTTCAGACCCAGATGCAGCACAGAACCATCTAACCTCAAGGTGATTGATGATGCCCTTAAAATCCTTGATGATGAACATCCTTGCCTCCTGCTTCTTCTTGACCTTTCAGCAGCATTTGACACAGTAGACTACTAGATACTCATTCACAATCTACATCGCCTCATGAGGATCAGCCAGATTGTCCTCAGCTGGTTCAAATCGTACCTTGCTAATCGACACGAGTGTGTACAAGTGGATTCCTCCAGATCACCAACTCTACCCATCTCCTTTGGAGTCCCGCAAGGATCCCTCCTCTCCCCTGTGATCATCAATCTTTACATGGACATTCTTGGAACCCTCCTCACTCCACAAACCATCCATATCCACCAAGCAACAGATGAGATGCAGCTGAACCTCAAAATATCCTCCATCGAAGACATCCACAGACTCAAATCCTGCCTCTCATTGGAGTCATAGTTGTCCAGTGATTAACTGAAGCTCAACACCTTCATGATTGAATTCCTACTGCTGACCAACAACACCAAACACCCAGACACCCAGACATGGCTCTCTGCTATGGACCTCGAGTGCTTCACACCCCAGTTGGCTACCTGTGCCAAGTCCCTTGGGTTTGACATTGACAGACAACTCTTCTTCAAACTGCCCATAGCGAGGAACAATCAAACAGCTTGGTACCAACTTTCTCATCTGTGGAAAATCAAGCCCTTCATCCCAGAAAATAACTTTAGATCTTCTGTCCAAGCCTTGGTACTCTCCCACCTGGAAGGTGGCATTGCCATCTTGGAAGGCCTTCTGGCAACTACCTTGGCTCCCCTAAGATGTGACCTGCATGTTACAGCCTGACTCATCAATGGACTCTGCAAATTCAACCACATCACCCCAACTCTCATCGACTGCATTGGCTCCCACTGCAAGCCTATATCACCTTCAAATCCTGCGCATCATCTAGAAGGCTGTCACACTGAAGTCCTCAAACGACCTCACTGAGAAACTCAGCATCTCTGGAGGCCTACGATCCAACAGAAGTAGAGAGATGTGCAGACTTGAACTCCGCCAGTGCAGGAAGGAAATAAAACAGAAAACAGGCCTTCTCTGTCTACGCCCCAAGACTCTGGAACCTCCTCCCCATCATCATCCAACTCACCCCCTCACTATTACAGTTCAGGGAGGAGTTCTAGACCCTCCTCTTCAAGGAACGGCTCCTCCATAACACCTATGTCCATACACTATGTACTCCCCACCATACCTGAGACTGGATGATCTTACCCCCACTGTTTCTACCCCTGGTTACTTGTCGACCCATTACTGAAAATTGACCTCCCTCCTCTGTTGTTAGATCCCCACACCATTGTTTCTCCGCTCCCTAACCTCCTACCCTATGATTGTAAAGTGCTCAATAAATCCCCTAATAATGATATTAATAATTATTTTTGTTTGTGATACAGCCTCTCTCTGCCTGATGCACCCCCAGGACTCCTCAGAGATGGGATGGCCCAGATCCCATTCCCATTGCCGCATGTATGTGAGTTTGCAAGAAGGATCAGATCTATCTAATATTTTGTACAATCTGGAGATGTTTTCTGTGAGGACCGCCCTCATGTAGCGTGAGTTACAATTCTGAAATTAATCAAGTACCAGCTGTCAGAGTTTCAGTGTTAGTGATCCAGTGCCTAAGTTGACAATAATGAAAGCGCTCAGTATCGCGTACTCGGAACGAGTTGTTCCAGTCCTTCAAAGTGAGAGGGACATTCTCCCAATATAATTGACTCAAACGACAAAGGCTCCCCCTTCCACCACAAAGCAAAATCTTTCTTCCCCAGGCCTGGGCAAAATGTGGGTTACCCAAGACCGGGGGCAAGGGTCCAAGGCCACTATGAATCCCCCACAGCCTGATCACCTTATACCAATAGCCAACAAAGCTCGAGTAGTGGGTAATAGAGGGTCACCAGCAGTTCAGGATGCCACCTCTAAGTTCCGAAGGTCTTGAAAAGTGAGCCTCAAAGCAGTCTGTTCTTTGACCACCCAGAGGCACCCTGCTGCTCCCTCATGACAGGAATGGATCTGGGAGTTGTTAGCAACTATTATGTAGATCTGGATGGCTTGGAGACCTAGGCCACCACAATATTTGCTTCAAAGAAGGGCCTGGCTGCTTACTCATGGTTTATGATTGGACCATGTGAATTGTATGATATTCCGGTTCAGTGGCTGGAGGGGGAGCAAGTGATTGAAACCGGAAAGGCTAAATCATAGTAAAGAAGTCTAGCGACTATGTCCATTTTCACCAAAGTAGCCCGGCCCAACCAAGACATCTCCTGGGAGATCTCACCAAATCATCAGCCAGTGCCCTAATTAGGGGTCCAAAATTCACTCTGTACAGGTCATAAGTCAACAATTGGTCTTACTGGAGTTCTTGTGCAGTTTCGGAAGGAGACGATATAAGGTCGGCCCTCCCTAGCCGCCGTGTCTCTGCCCGGTTGAAACAGGGAGAAAGAGGGATGCCAGAGGGGTAAACCCTGAGAGGAAAGCCAAGGGAAAAAAACTCTTGTGTCCAGGTATTGATAGCAGACTTGAGTAGCAGCACTAGAGTAGCTGGCCGAATGAGGTGGCAGAGGAAGCAGGAGAGTGTGACAGAATATATGGAGTGATTGGAGCGGAAGATCAAGAATCCAACATTACAGGGATCAGGTAAGAAAAGGCAGATGGAAAGCACCGGCAAGGAACCAGGAGGATCAGAGACAAGGAAACCACAGAAAGCAACACAGGAAGATGAGAAAAAGACAAAAGGCGGTAACACAGGAGTGCCATGCAAATGGGTAATTTACTGGAGAGTTTGAGACACAGTGAGCCTCTGGAAATGCTGCTGTTTTATGCCATCATTTCGAGTCACGTCCACCATGTTGGTTGTGGCAACATGAAGTGCACACTGGTGTCCGATGAGTGGTCACTATCTTGGAATGGGTCCGTAACGGCGCCACCATTGCCATAGGGACCAGTGTCCGGCTGGTTTCATGACTTCCAAAAAGATAGTCGAGTTCTGTGTTGCTCCACAGAAACTGATATTACTGCTGGATTATGGACATGTCATCCAGGGATTCAGAAATATTAAGGCCCATATACTTCCCAAAATTTCTCATGAACCCCTAGAATTCGATAATCACGAAGCATAGGGTTTTGCGAGTGTGTGTCCGCATAGAGAGATCCTTTGTGTTCAGTTAGCCACGCAGAAATACCTCTAATTACCAGAGTTAGAAAGTATGGCTAAGGGTTGCATTAAGAGCACAAACTTTAAAGGTAACAAAGGACAACCGTGAAGCATGCCCCTAGTGATATAAATGAATTTTGAGTTATGACCATTGATGCTGATCCTGGTTCTAACAGAATTATAACAAGTCATCACCTGCTTCACAAAATAAGGGCCAAACCCAAATGCCTGCAGGGTCAAACGAATAAATAGCCAGTCCACCCTGTCGAAAGCCTTGTTAGCATCCAGCGCCAACAAGGTAATTGAGGACCCAGTCCTTCTTCCAGTTCCATGATGTTGATGGCCCTTCTGGTATTATCATGTGTGCTGCATCCTCTTAGAAATCCAGTTTGATCAGGATGATCAGAGAGGGGAGCAACCCCATCATTCTCCTGGCAAGGATCTTCAAATAGAGCTTACCATTGGAATTAAGGAGGGGAAATGGCCGATAAGAATCACAAAGAGTAGCTTCTTTACCTAGTTTGAGCAACAATGATTGGTGCGATTCCCCCTTCGCCCGACCTCACCATTCCTGATTCGAGAAACAGCATAGTCCTTTTAACACAAGTTCAGATCTGAACAATAGAAGGCTGAGATGCCTGCAGGTCTACCCATGAAACTTATAGAGGTTGAAGGTTTACAGATTTACAATTATGGTTGAAGGAGAGTTGTTGATTGGTCCTTGCCATACAATGGCATTTATGTCATAGAGTCAATTGGAATAAAGATCAGCAGTGGTCTATTATCCGCCTATCTTAGTTGACCTCCCCTGGGTTTGCACTCTTTCACTACCTCATTCTTACTCCCTTTCTTATTTCCCCATTTCTAAAATCCCCATCCCTCTTTTCTACCCTGTGTACAATTGTTAGCTGCAGTGCTTGCCAATGACATTTGTAATATTACCCATCGTTTTCCATAATACAAGTCCATTGTTTCGGCAAGCAGTCTCCGGCACATTTCTTTCTTTTTTGCAATAGCCCTGAAGACAAACTAACTGCATCTCTTCACTCTCTCAATTGAGTGGAGCTAAATAAAAAACACACTGCCTAAATGCAAGGTTTGAACCAACCCAACTGTAACGCTCACCTGATTCCCGTAGAGGCGCTGGTCTTGACTGGGCGTATACCGTATCTTCAAAGGTGATGTGTAACACACGGCTGGCTCTTTGGGCTGGACCCCTGTGCACTGTATGTCTGACTCGAAGGGTAAGATGTCTGCAGATAGAAAATATGGGATTAATGAACTGGGTTATTGAATGTCTCTCTCTTCTTCCCTTTCTCTTCTCCTGTAGAACCCCAAGGGTTAACGCTCTCACCTTAGGTAAGTGAACGCCGTGCTCTCCATCTGCCTCGGGGCAGGGTGTTGTAACCAGTTTCTTCACTGGATAAGGGAAGCAGGCCTCTTGACTTCAGAGGACTGCTGTCCGTCGTTTACTGCACGAACGGTAAGTTTCGAGTAATTCTAATGTCTTTAAAAGTCTTTAGTAATGATGTCTCTTGTTTTGCAGGGTTCCGGCGATGGCGGATGACGGGCTGAAGTGAGTTGAAGATGGAGCCCGTGTGATGAATAGAAGCGCCTGGAAGCACGTAAGTAAGCGCTTGTTGCCTGCTTCACAATGCGCTCTAACTGTCTTTTTATTTTGCAGGTACAAGTTCGGAGCGGCTGCAGGGTGCCGGAATACCCACTGGGTTAGATGTGGAAAGGAGTATAGCACGTGAGTATTAAAGTTCCCCAATGTCTTTAAACGCACCTTGTTTTGTCTTTCAGATGCGGGATGCAGCGCCGAAGGCCTCCGGAGCGTGCGAAGAGTTGGTAAGCTTTTGTCTTTCAGATGCCGGAATGCAGTGCGAAGACCTCCGGAGCACACGAAGAGTAGGTAAGCCTTTGTCTTCCAGATGCCGGAATGCAGTGCGAAGCGTTGGTGACAGCCGATGGACCAGGTAAGTGAAGCGCTGTCACTGAAGACCGTAATGCTAACCTGTTCTTTCTTGTCTTTATAGGTGTTGCTGAAGACTGGATTCAGGATGGTAAGCCTTTTTCCTTAGGCCCAGGATCAGATGCAGAAGACACGATGAGCGTTCTGCTGCAGAGGATGCAGAATAACGCAAAGCAAGATTCATCCATCGGGTGTGGTTTAAATAGCCTCCTGTAGTGCTTAGGTGTCTCCTTCCACAGCCACGCCTAGGTAAGAAAAGAGTTCCTGCTTTCCAGAAGAGTTCCAGTGTTCTGAACCTAGGGAGTGGCTCCTGCCCCACCCAACAGGAAAAGTAGTTCCAAACAGAAGAGGATCAGAGGCTCAACTGGCAGGCAAGTAAGCAGCATGGTCTGCTGCAGGTAAGTCCACCCAAGCATTATGAGCCCGGCGCTTCCAGCGCTGGGACTGGGCATATTTATGAGCCTGGTGCCACTGGCGCCAGGACTGGGTCCAAAAGGTCCCAATTGGGACTGGTTGGCACTCGGAACCTGGGTTATGGATCTGCTTCCAAGGGAGTTGGGAAAACCCTGACCTTTTGGAAGCAGAGATCATGACAGTACCCCCCCTCAAGGCCCCTCCCAAACCGGGCTTCTCCGGGGGTTTTGGCTTGTCAGGAAATGTTCGGTGAAATCTTTTGATTAGGCGAGGAGCGTGGACATAGCCAGCAGGTTCCCAGGATCTCTCTTGGGGGCCGTAGCCTTTCCAGTCAATTAGGTAAAATAGTTTAGATTTGGAGATCTTGGAGTCCAGAATGCTTTTGACTTCAAACTCGAGTTCTCCATCAACTAGGATGGGTTTTGGAGATTTAGTTAGTCAGGTTTGAGGTTGCACGGGTTTTAATAGAGGGACGTGGAAGACCGAATGTATCTTCATGTGCGGGGGCAAGTCCAACTTGACCGCTACTGGGTTTACTATGGTAGTGATGGAATAGGGACCAAGGTATCTTGGGTTGAATGTGCGTGGCCCTTTTAGAGGTAGATATTTGGTGGATAACCAGACTTGATCCCCTACTTGATATTGAGGGGCTTCCTTCCGATGTTGATCTGCTCCTTTCTTGTATTGTTCTTTAGCCCTTTGAAGGTGAGAAACAGCTTCCTTAAAGGCTTGGGTGATTGTAGAATGCAGGTAGTCTACTGCTGGTGTTTCAAGATCTTGGAGGGGATCCAACTCCGAGGTTCGAGGGTGACTGCCGTATAAAAGAAAAAACGGGGTTTTCCCAGTTCCCGAATGGACAGAGTTATTGTAGGCATATTCGGCTATCCAAAGGATGTCTTTCCAAGTTTTTTCAGTTTGTTGCAGCATGCAGCGTAAATACTGTTCCAGAGTTTGATTGGTCCTCTCGGTTTGTCCGTCGGTCTGAGGGTGGTGACTGGTCGATAGTCTCACATCAATTTGAGCCGACCGACAGCAACTTCGCCAAAAATGAGAAATAAATTGACTACCTCGATCCGAAATTAGAACCGAAGGAAAACCGTGCAGTCGGACGATGTTTTCGAGAAATTCTCGGGCCAGAGTTGCTGCTGTTGGCAAGCCTTTGAGCGGAATGAAATGCGCCATCTTGGAGAATAAGTCCACGATTACTAGAATCGTATTGTATCCGGAGCATGGAGGTAGATCGGTGATGAAGTCCATAGAAAGCGTATGCCAAGGGCGAGGTGGGATGTCAATAGGGCGTAAGAGGCCTGCTGGTCTTTCCTTTTGACTCTTGTTTTGGGCGCATACTCCACAGGACATTATAAAGTCTCTGATATCTTTTTTCCAAGACGGCCACCAGAAGTAGCGCTTGATATTTTCTGAGGTCTTGGCCATACCGGGATGTCCTTCCATTAAAGAATCGTGATAACAAGAGATTACTTTTTTCTGTAAATCTGTGCTGGGCAGGTATAATCGTTCTTGGAAATACAATAAGTTATCCTTTACTGCAAAGTCCTTTCCCTGCAGATGCCAATTCTGTATGTCTGCTGGAGTTACAAGTTGCCTGGCTTTATCCTTAACTTCCTCTATGGATTGTGTGGCGATTACACCCAGAATTCTTTGTTCGGGAATGATTGGTACAGGTTTAGGGTTGATCAAGTGTTCTTCCACTCCCATCCGAGAAAGGGCATCAGCTTTACCGTTTTTTGTACCAGGTCGATAGGTAATTATGAAGTCAAACTCGGCAAAGAATAATGCCCAACGGAGTTGTCTAGAGGATTGGGCTTTTGCGGTTTTCAAATATTGCAGGTTTCGGTGATCCGTAATCACAGTAACGGTGTGTCGGGCCCCCAGCAGATAATGCTGCCAAGCCTTAAAGGCAGACTTGATAGCCAGAAGTTCCTTGTCAGTAATCGTGTAATTGATTTCAGGAGTCGAGAATTTGCGGGACCAAAATGCCACGGGATGCAACTGATTGGTTACCGGGTCCTTTTGTGATAGAACTGCCCCCATGGCAAGGCTTGAAGCATCAGTTTCCACGATGTAGGGGAGTTCGGGGCGAGGGTGTTTTAAGATTGGTGCAGAGATAAATTTAGTCTTCAAATCCTGGAAAGCTTGTTCCGCCTCGGTAGACCATTCAAAACGTTTGTTTTTCTTTAACAAGGCAGTGATGGGCTGGACTATTCGAGAAAATTCGGGGATAAACCTGCGGTAAAAGTTAGCGAAGCCTAACATGCTTTGCACACCTTTTACGGAGGATGGTGATGGCCATTTGAGAACTTCATCGACCTTCTTTGAATCCATACTCACTCCGCTAGGTGATAATATGAATCCCAAGAATTCAACTTCAGTCACGTTGAAAACACATTTTTCCAACTTAGCGAAAAGTTTGTGTTGACGCAATCTTTCGAGGACCATTTTCACGTGTTTCCGATGTTCAGATTCTGATGAAGAATAAACGAGGATGTCGTCAATGTAAACAACAACACACACATCTATGAGCTCTCTGAGGACATCGTTCATAAAATATTGAAAGGCGGCCGGAGCATTGCAAAGTCCGAAGGGCATGACCTGATATTCAAATAGCCCATATTTGGTGCGGAAGGCCGTCTTCCATTCATCGCCCTCTTTTACTCGTACCAAGTGGTAGGCTCCTCTAAGATCCAGCTTTGTATATATGCATGCTTTTTCTGAGGTTGATCAAAGGTAACGGATATCTATTCTTGACGGTGATCTGGTTCAGGGAGCGATAATCTATACAAGTTCTAAGGTCTCCTTCCTTTTTTGGAACGAAGAACAAAGCTGAAGAAGCAGGGGACTTGGAAGGACGAATAAACCCATTTGCCAGGTATTGATCCAGGTATTGTCGGAGGTGATGATTCTCAGGCTCGGTGAGGGCATAAATTCTACTACAAGGAGGAGTAGATCCAGGTATCAGGTCTATCTGGCAGTCATAAGACCTATGAGGGGGTATAGAGTTAGCCTAATCCTTCCGGAAAACATCTTGGTATTCTAGGTATTCGGGAGGTAACTGGGGAGTCTCTGAAGAAATTGCTGCCAGTGCAACACCAGGTGGAGGGTGACAAGTAGAGACACATTCTGGAAACTGGACCGTTCTTGCTCGCCAATCGATCAGAGGATTGTGTTTCTCTAACCAAGGTATTCCTAGAATAATCTGAAACTGAGGAGCCTTGATCACATCGAACACGATCTTCTCATGGTGTCCATCTTGACTTACTAGCGTCACTTCTTGAGTGGTATGCGTTACTGGTCCGGAGGCTATCTCCGTTCCATCCACCGTAGTAATGACGTCCTTTACAGCCTTGGGACAAAGAGTTAGATTCATCCTCAAAACCATTTCATGATCCACATAATTGCCGATGGCACCGCTGTCGACGTAAGCTTCAATTGCATGAAATCGATCCGGATTATCAGGGCTAATGAGGACCATAGGTATCACGAAATGCGAGGTCACGGAACTGGTTTTCACGCTCGGCAAGAGGACCTCTATTATTGTCGGGCGAGGTCGTTTCCCTGCTCAGAGTTTGTAACTTTGGTAACTGCAGCTCCTACTGCCTTCTTGGCAGGTTTCACCGGACAGTCTTGAAGAAAGTGCCCTGAGTTTCCGCAATAGAGGCATAATTGCAACTGTTTTCTCCTTTCCCGCTCCTTTTGTGTTAGAGGACCTTTCAGGCCCCCTATTTGCATGGGTTCCCCGGAGTCTACTCCTTTGGAAGGAGTTGGCGGTTTGGAAAATACTCGAGCATCAAACTTGGAACGATCGGCCTTCCTGTTCTGCAGTCTGTGATCTATTTGAATGACTAAGTCTATATAGTCCGAACAATCTTGTGGGGGATTCACTACTTGGGCTAACACATCTTTGAGCTCTCCACGTAGACCTCTATAAAACAGCGTAATCCTTTTGTCCTCAGGCCATTGAGTTTCCACTATCAGTCTGTTGATTGACGCAATATAAGCCAAAAGGTCTTGATTACCTTGTCGCAACGAAAGAAGCTCATTGTCCAAGGCCTGCCCCTGTGAATGTCTTGCGAACAGTTTTTCCATACTGAGCTGAAAAGCTTGAAAATCATGGAGGACCGGATCATCTTGATTTACTAGAGGGATCGACCAGTCTGCCGCATTGCCACTAAGGTACGAAAGCACGAAAGCTACTTTAGCTTGATCAGTTGGAAAGGCTGCTGGCCGGCATAAGAAATGCAACCGGCACTGATTGATAAATACTGCAAACCTCTTTGGGTCACCAGAAAATCGTTCGGGCGGAGCCAGAGGTACATTCCCAGGTAGGTTGATCTGCACTGGATTCATAGAGGATGTAGAAGGAAGATTTCCCCCAGATGCGGGTAACGGGGTCTGTCCGGCTTGTGACTGTAGCAATTGTCTAGCAAGATCATCTGTTCGCTCCTTGGTAATAATCAGTTCCCTTCTTAGAGCGTTCGTTTCCTGACGGGCTGCATGCACTTCTGCCCTTAGTTCCCCAAGTAACTGGGCTAGCTGGTCGGCATCCGAAGTTTCCATAGCGCCTGGACGGGAGTTTTGCGGTAGGCTTTGCATTCTGTAACGCTCACCTGATTCCCGTAGAGGCGCCGGTCTTGACTGGGCGTATACCGTATCTTCAAAGGTGATGTGTAACACACGGCTGGCTCTTTGGGCTGGACCTCTGTGCACTGTATGTCTGACTCGAAGGGTAAGATGTCTGCAGATAGAAAATATGGGATTAATGAACTGGGTTGTTGAATGTCTCTCTCTTCTTCCCTTTCTCTTCTCCTGTAGAACCCCAAGGGTTAACGCTCTCACCTTAGGTAAGTGAACGCCGTGCTCTCCATCTGCCTCGGGGCAGGGTGCTGTAACCAGTTTCTTCATTGGATAAGGGGAGCAGGCCTCTTGACTTCAGAGGACTGCTGTCCGTCTTTTACTGCACGAACGGTAAGTTTCGAGTAATTCTAATGTCTTTAAAAGTCTTTAGTAATGATGTCTCTTGTTTTGCAGGGTTCCGGCGATGGCGGATGACGGGCTGAAGTGAGTTGAAGATGGAGCCCGTGTGATGAATAGAAGCGCCTGGAAGCACGTAAGTAAGCGCTTGTTGCCTGCTTCACGATGCGCTCTAACTGTCTTTTTATTTTGCAGGTACAAGTTCGGAGCGGCTGCAGGGTGCCGGAATACCCACTGGGTTAGATGTGGAAAGGAGTATAGCACGTGAGTATTAAAGTTCCCCAATGTCTCTAAACGCACCTTGTTTTGTCTTTCAGATGCGGGATGCAGCGCCGAAGGCCTCCGGAGCGTGCAAAGAGTTGGTAAGCTTTTGTCTTTCAGATGCCGGAATGCAGTGCGAAGACCTCCGGAGCGCACGAAGAGTAGGTAAGCCTTTGTCTTTCAGATGCCGGAATGCAGTGCGAAGCATTGGTGACAGCCGATGGACCAGGTAAGTGAAGCGCTGTCACTGAAGACCGTAATGCTAACCTGTTCTTTCTTGTCTTTATAGGTGTTGCTGAAGACTGGATTCAGGATGGTAAGCCTTTTTCCTTAGGCCCAGGATCAGATGCAGAAGACACGATGAGCGTTCTGCTGCAGAGGATGCAGAATAACGCAAAGCAAGATTCATCCATCGGGTGTGGTTTAAATAGCCTCCTGTAGTGCTTAGGTGTCTCCTTCCACAGCCACGCCTAGGTAAGAAAAGAGTTCCTGCTTTCCAGAAGAGTTCCAGTGTTCTGAACCTAGGGAGTGGCTCCTGCCCCACCCAACAGGAAAAGTAGTTCCAAACAGAAGAGGATCAGAGGCTCAACTGGCAGGCAAGTAAGCAGCATTGTCTGCTGCAGGTAAGTCCACCCAAGCATTATGAGCCCGGCGCTTCCAGCGCTGGGACTGGGCATATTTATGAGCCTCGTGCCACTGGCGCCAGGACTGGGTCCAAAAGGTCCCAATTGGGACTGGTTGGCACTCGGAACCTGGGTTATGGATCTGCTTCCAAGGGAGTTGGGAAAACCCTGACCTTTTGGAAGCAGAGATCATGACACCAACCTGTAGCAAGAGCAGGCACACAGATGCCATACCAAAGATGGCACAGAGCGCAAAGTGCCATAAGGAGACATACAGGCACATTCTGAGCCTGCCGGTCCGGAAACAATGGAGCGGGTAAGCTTAGCAGCCCTGTAGTTTCCAGACCGACATATTACAGGTCTGCATTCCGGAGTCGGACCCGGCAGGGCACAGCGGCAACGGTATGCAGACCGTCACGGAAGCACCAACACTGTTATCAACGGTGCCGGTGCTTCTGTGTTCCCCATTCCCATAGAGTCCTACAGGACTCTATGGGAATGGGGAATTACAATTTACCGGCATATGACTTTTAAAAAAAGCTGGGGATGTATTCTCCCGGTGTTACCAGCAAGCCAGGTGCCGGGAAATATTTACAGGTCTGACAGCAACCCACCGGTAGAACCGGCATGGTTACCAGTAGACTCGTAATGAGGCCTATAGTGTTTTGCTCAAGAATATTGAGCAATCTGTAAATTGGGGAGCTTATCATCCTCATGGGTTGCTGGTAAAGGGAATCTGTAGCTTATACACGTTCACAGCTGGAGGTTCCTCCATGGAAAAAAAGTGCCTACACGCTGAATCCCTAGACAGCCAAGGCTTTGAAGTGATATTTTATTGTGTATTGCCCTCGTTCACAAGTGTTTCAGAGTGCGTACGCCCCTTAATCACGGCAATTACAACTAAGTGGTAGTAAGCTACCGGTACACTATGGGAGGGCTTAACATTGGCAACCACTTTCATGTTTTACATAATAACCAATTCTAGAGTATAGGCATAACCAGCCAAGAGCTCACTGAGAAAACAACACATTGACACTACAGAGTAGGATTGGCTCTTAGGAGACAAGTGATGATTAGACACGCCTGAGCCAACCCTATATGGTGAGGTCTAAAGGGGTGGGGTGAAAAAGAGTTTTCTGAACTTGTGTAGAGCAGAAAACCTGTCGGGCAGAGCTCGAAGAGCTGACTGGGTTGGGTAATAAAACAGAAAAGGGGGAAAGGAGGGTGGGCACCACTATAGTAATACAATAATTACTGAATATCAGTGATGCTATTCAAAGGCGTTCTCCAGAATACGACATACACTCAATCAGGTGAACTAGAACCAAACACAATTTCTTTTGAAATAATCTTGATGTCCATGTTCATAAGATAGTATGTACAGCATGTACTATTTTTAATATGCAGTAATATCAACTACACCGTTGGTGCCCCCTGTTCTGGTAATTATATCTCCAGAGATTGTGTTTGGCTTGGGTAATGTAACTGCAGCAGCTATCTAACATATTTCCAGAGTAATCTGCCATCTATGTCTAAATAGCTGGCACTTTGCCAATATTTCACTATTCTATATGTATTCTTGCTTCTGTATTTTTGGAACTGAATTTGCCCTTTTAAAACATTTTATTAAATATTGTGTTGTCCATGATCTTCTAGACCCAAGAGTTCATGTAATCTACTTTTGGTTGGATTGCTCTTAACTCTCACCTGTTGTTGGGAGAATCACTGAGCCATGGTGTGGTAGACGTCTGGGAAAATCAAATTTAAAAAAATGCTTCCTTCGTCTTCTACTCCTGGCCAGGATAAGTGAACCCACACTACATTGATAGACGCGGTGGAGAAGTCTAACTAGGGATTGCTGCTATTTTTCCAGAACTTTTCATCAATGTGTTAGATTGTTTTAGTTCAATGCCCTTAGAAGCAATGGACTTTTGACAGAGTTTGTTTTCCTCTTATATTTACTGTAGATGGAATAGCATTCCATGTCTACTGGTTTTTCAATCCTGACCGCACTACTGTGATTATATTTTGTGCCATGTTTTAGGTGATTGAACATGTTAGTTGGCTGTAGGCTCTAGATTTCTAAAGGGGAATAGGAGAAGGATAGAATGCTGGTAGAATATTCAACTATATTATTGCTAATATTAGTGAGTGCTTATTCTTTCACTGCCCTGATTTAATGCTGATAAGATACTAATGACAAATAAGTGCTAAATACATTCTTTATGTGTTTCTATCCACATAAAGAGACACTATATCGTAAGAGCCATTTCCACAACTGTATAGTTGTACATTTCTATTTCCAGAAGAAGAGGCAATTTTCAGATGCTTATAATTTTAACATCAATTATCAGATTTGCAGACAATTTGGTAAAAGATTATTCATGTCCCACAAACATTTCTGGAAGGTTTTGTGAATGTCTTCTGTAAAGCCAAATTTGGTGGGGTTATTCCAAAGTTACATTTATCATTCCAATTTCCATACAACACTTGTGTTCTTTTCTACAGAAAAAATGCCAGATGGATTTGCACCAAACATTATCGAGGATCTGGCATCTGTAACAATTTCAGTGCTTTCCTTGGTTTGGAGAATTATGTCCAGTGATTTAAAAAAAACAAAAAAAAAACCAAATATTTCTGCTTATGCATATTTTGGCATTTAAACCTTCCAATCAACATTGTGAACTGAAATGATTCTATTAAATAGGCTAAAGAGAAAATAATGTAATCTGTCTTTCTTAGTAAGGATCCATAACTATCCAAGTAGCCTCATGTCACAAAATGAGCATCTTTTGATTGGCTGATGATGCTATGAACATTTACAAAGACCAGCAATTTTGAATCTGGAAATCTGAAGTGGAACCCTTGCATCTGGCATGGCAAAAGGCACCGCAAACAAGGCAAAAAGGTCTATAGAAATGTTCCTAAACATAATTTAAATGATTTATGGGGGTTTCCTGGATAGGCCTGGATGAAGTTTGAAGAAAAACATACCTGGAGGACTTCCTGGTCTTGTGTAGATATTCATTAACCAATAACAAATCGCTGGTCAAATCATTGGTTTATTTGTAAAGTTTGTCCATCCAATCAGAGCCCTCTCAGTCGGATTCATCTAGTTTGTTTAGCCAATCAGAGCCTTAGAATCTCCTAAAGGAAGCTTGACTCCTATGTATTCACCAGCTCACTTTCTGTTACTTTGTGGATTTTGCTAGGCTGTAAGGGAAGAAGTACACAGGTCAAGGTTACAAGTAGATGGTGCCAGAAGAGATTCCAGAGCTTTGAAGAAACAATTTTGGGGGGGGGTCTGTGGTTTTTATATCTGTGTATTGTTGGCCTGTTGTGTAGTTTCCTGGTATTTTGCATGTTTCTGTAGCCCCCTTTTGTGACCCTTTCTCTTACTGTGTGAAAAAAGAAACCACAACTTTGCCAATTCCTCTTGTGCCTGTCCTCTTTTTTGTTTTGGTGTCCTTTATACAATATATTTGATAGCAAAACAATAATAAAAAATTTTCCTACACCAAAAATAAACCAACATTTTTTACACTTTCCCAGTTTCCATTGTGTGTTTGTCTGGTACAGTTGTTTTTGTATTATTGTATATTATTTTTGTAATATTTTAGTAGTTTAATGTCTTGGAAGCAAGGCTTCATCTATATGTTCCCACAGATATAATGGAGTTTTTTTTAGAAACCAGAGGAGATGTTCCTCATACAGGAGGTGGGTCCACAGGAAGCACCATGGATGAGACGTCCAGGATGACACCTGTCTGGGTGAGCGCAGAGAGGAAAAAGTGGTCTCCACCAAGCTGGGGGATAAAGCTGCAGAGAA